>NC_084645.1:28777790-29091853 GCF_019802595.1 Syngnathoides biaculeatus
AGATATTTTTTAAAATGACACCTCTAATTGTCACGGGCTCCCAACTTTGTGTTGATCAGTGAAAGTGGGTTTCCCGTAGTAGCTTTCTTATTCTATTGCTTTGAATCCAACGCAAATAAAATAAAGTTCTTGTGTTTATTTCGGCACAAGGTTCCTGTTGATTTTGATCATTTAACCTAAGATTGATCTGGCAAGAAAAAAAATTGTTTTTAAACAATCTAAGTCCACATGAAAGTTGCATGACAACAAAATGTTATGTTGATGACCACCCACCCATCCATCCATTTTCTTTGCCACTTATCCTCACAAGAGTCACGGGGAGTGCTGGAGCCAATCACAGGGCACATCGAGACAGACAACAGTCGCACTCACAATCACACCTAGGGGCAATTTAGAGTGTCTAATTAAAGTTGTATGTTTTTGGGATGTTGGAGGAAACCAGAGTGCCCGGAGAAAACCCACGCAGGCACGGGGAGAACATGCAAAGTCCATACAGGTGGAGTTGGGATTTGAACCCCCGGTCCTCAGAACTGTGAGGCCAACGCTTTACCAGCTGATCCATCGTGCAGCTGTTGATGACCACTCAAGGATAATGTTAATTTTGAGCATTACCTGACCCAAGACAAATGTGACATAACAAATGTTTTTCATATTGATGCCAGAACATGAATCTGAGTGATTTTGAACATTCTCCAACCCCTAAAGGATGTGGCACAAAATTGTGATGTCAGTCCAAGAATCCAAATGATTTTGAGTATTCTCCAACCCAAGATGAATGAAGCAAAACAAATAAAATATTCTCGCATTAATGTCGGTGTGACGGTCTGAGCGCTCCCCCGTGCTGAAAAGTCTCCTTGTGATGAATGCGCATGCGTTACTAATAGGGAAACTCTGGGTACGTAGCGGATGCTTACTGGGAAATCTCCCGGTCTCGTAGTTCCCCTTCTTCTACATATCCTAACCCTAACCTTAAAACAAAAGTTGATTTAAAAAAAAAAAAAAAAAAAAAAAGATATACACATATATGTACATATGCTGTTTTTGTCTTTCTGAGACGTCCATAGCGAACATGAACACACGGCGGCAAGTTGTCGAATGGCACATGTTGAAGCATTGGACGGGGATCTTTCAGACTGGCCGTAACTTTACAAAATATACACGCATGCGCGTTAATCACAAGAAGACTTTTCAGCACGGGGGGGCTCAGACCGTCACACGAGAATCCAGTTGATTTTGAATGTCCTTCAACCTAAGATGGAAGTGGCAACAGAATCCTTCAGATTTTAATCGTTAGGGTTGATGGATGTGACAGAACAAAAAAAATCTTCTTGTCAATGCTTATGCAATAATTCTATTGATCTTAAACATTCATCTACCCAAGATGGATGTGGCACAAAAAGAAAAGATGTTGACACTCGGGGAAGAATTCTATTGAGTTTGAACAGAAACTGACCCAAGATGAATGTGACCCAATAACATAAATGTATTATCTGTATTAATGCCAGAACAAGAACCTATTGATTTTGAGCATTTTTCAACCCAAGATGAATGTGGCATGCCGATATTTAACGGCTCTCATTTTTGCTCGGGAGCCGGTTTCCACAGCAACCGCGACATCACAAACGGACCCGAGCCGTTTTTCCATCTCAATCAATCCGTCAGCTACTATCGGGGCGCAATTAATCACCGGAATTACATAGCAAAATGACGTTGCCCGATGATTGATGGCCGCCGGCTCGTCCGTCATATGTGACTCGGGACAATCGGCGACCAATCGCGGAACTCGCGGAGAACCTGACTCGGCACATTTATCAGCGGAAACGCAATTAGCTTCAGCACAATGGGGGATAGATTCTATCCCAAATGGAGCTGTCTGCCCTCCAGCCTTGCAAATAAAAGTAGCCTTGGAAGGGTTTGGATGGATATCGCTAAGTGTTATGATTACATTAATCATAAGAGCTCGTTTCACTCTGTCCATTATAGTTTTACCCCTTTGCCATTCTGTGTCAGACGCAGAGTAGGAGTACTCCAATACCATAGCTTAACTTTATTTATACTCAAATAACATTTGAGATAAATTGCATTTGTCGCACCAATTCAACATGATCACTCACGTCCAATGTTCCCTCTAATCTTTGACGTGTCTGAGCAAACACACTAAGCCCGTGAGCGCCCCCTTTTGACCACTGTGAGCAACATCAGACTTATGCACTGTGGTCAGATCAGTGTCATCAATTGAAGTTACATCGCTCATTAAAACGTTCAGATTTCCATCAGAACATTTTTAAGAAAAAATTTGTTTTTTGCAAACTTACACTGAAAATGTCAACAAAGAAATACAAATACTTACCAGGCCAACTATGAACTATAAATTTGAAATGTCGCTTCCAACTTGGTTTCATTTTTTTTTTTAACCCACAATGACATCCCCGTCTGTTTTTCTTGGTGTAAATCTGAATTATTGCTTGCAGAATATCTATCGCAATGCATCTTGAAAGCTGAATGATGCTCCCAAACAGTTTTAGGGTTAATGTTATGTTGCCTCCTATATTTAAAATACAGAATTAGCTTTTTGGGCAATGTATCGTCTGTGCTTTCATCCTCAATCACGCTGTGCCAAGGTGGAATTTGAACATTATACACCATCTCATCCTGTACTTTCTAGTTTGGCTTCAGACCAGACATTTTTTACTCAAAAAAGAGAAAATCTCATCCAGTTTCACCACGTTTTCTTCAATGATTCACATACCACGGTGTTTGTAATTATGAGTGCACCCCTTTAAAATGGAGGGCAGCGGTGTCAGGTAAACGAGGAAGTAGAGTGTGTGGTCTGGTGTGGCCAATCAGCAGCTCTTTGTGAGAGGCAGTGTGCTGCCGTGTTTAAAAAACGAAAAAAAAACGTCAGACTGTAGCACAGTGCGCTGGATCTTTTTTCCTCTGCGCTGAGAGTGTGCGACAAGTCCGCAAATGTGCAGTTGCGCAACTTAGAGGGAACGCCCTTAGACTCTAGATCACTATTCAGACAGTGTAAAGCAGACATGTGACCGCCCACAACCCCAGTTTGAGAACCACTGACGTGACGGATCTGATTAGAAGGTGTACTTGGTGAACCAGATATTCTGGTAATCCCAATCCACACATGCAGCCTCACTGCACTCTTTGTCCTTTGGGTCGGAGCGTTGACATGAACACGCACGCCGTTTTGATGCAAGCGGAATCCAAAACGAGAATAGCGGCGAATCAATAGCGCGACACACTGCGGAGTCGCTGTCACTGCGAGATATTGACATACCAGCGCTCATTTCCTGTCAGAGCATGCCGTTGATGACGAAAAATGTCATCACTGCCTGTCAGTTGTCATCGAAGGACACGGAACAAAAATTCTCACAAAGCTTTGGAATTTCTTCATCAAGAATCAATGGTCACAGAACGGCATTAGAGGGCGTATGGATTAAAAGTTTCAAAATTCACTGTTTGCAGTATACTTGCTTCTGATTGGGCCTTATTTTGCCACAATTCCCTTAGAGCAGTTTGTCAAAATACAATAAAAACGGCGTCAAAAAGGGAATCTTTAAATCAAAATGGCCAACCGCATATTCAGTTTTAGTTATGGGTCATTTCCGCCCAAGTTCAGGTCAATCATTGAAACCGGTGTCAGTGGCTAACTTTTTCCACGAGGTACCAATAAGTGAACTGGAGCAAAATTGCTGCTTCTAACCAAAATGGCTTTATTCCTGTTAAATATGTACTGAATGTCCCTCCGACTGTGATAGACGTGCAATTTCATGTCATTTGGTTGTGCTGGTGGCAGGCATTCATTTTTTAAAAACTGTCCGGGAGGCACCAATTTTCAATTTCTCCCAAAACGCCTGCTTCGTACCGAAACGGTGAACTTCCTGTTCAGTTGAGAGCATGTGTCCTTGGAAAATTTCAGTGTTATAATTGACATGTCCACTCAAATGTCAGTTATTTGGTGAAACTGGTATCAGGGGTTTATTTTAAAATGAAAAATAAACTCCCCAAAGAGCAGCTAGGACCAAATTCAGCCAAAGTGGCTGCTTCACACCAAAATGGCCAACTCGTGGTATGAAAGACATGTCCACCCAATTTTGCATCAAAAGGCGAAACTGGCAGCAGGGAGTTGTTTTTTCCCCTCTAACATTTTAGTTCTGTTGATTGTGAACATTTTCTAGCCCAAGATCGATGTGGTGCACAAAAATTGTTCTGATTTGGAAACATGACCTGACCCAAGAAGGGTGTGGCCCAACAAAAACATTTTCTTGTCAATGCCCGAGGAAGAATCCTATTGGTATTCATCATTTTCCAAAACAGGATTAATAGATCGTCTTATTGATTTTGAAGATTCGCCAACCCACAATGGCAAACGTCTTCTGTCACTCGTCAACTTTCAGACTGATTTATTTTAAAAGAAAAACAACTTCTGTTGCGGTTTGGAGGTTTTGCAATTGTGATGTGACGGGCAGCGGTAGGCAATCATTTCACGCATGACGTGGCTACCAGTCCCTGCCTTCTGGACCTGGATCGCAAAGGTCCGGACCTCTACGCGCTCATTAGCATAGACTAATTTGTTTTCTATTAATTATGCATTCATGTCAAGGCACTAATGATGACAAGGTCAAGGCGTACCAGGCGGGGGAGGAATGTCGGAATATTCCTCACTCCTCGCTCACGGTGCGGAAGTGGGGGCTGCCCCTTCCACCTTTCGGCCTTAGGGGCCGTTAACACGTCATCTAATCGGTGACATTTTGGCCTGAAATCGTTCGTTAAGAATCTGTTAATTGATTGTGGATTTAATGCCGTCTCTGAGCAATACAAAAACGGCTACGTCTATGCCTTTCAGTCCGATGCCCAACCTGAACCGGGATATGACGGAACTGTGTACATTTTCATGCAAAGACAGCGATCTCGTATCGCGTCTAGCGTACTCTCAACACAACCAGGCGGGAGAAGTACAGTAAAACTTTCACAGAGCCCATCGTAGCGTTGCCCAATGCTTTTACATCGGGATATTGTCCCACCCCTGTCACCACTCTCGTCCTCGATCGTACATCATGTGGGGGGAATTGATTGCGTTCCTGCAGTTAAATGTCGTTTATACAGAATAGCAAAGGTGGAAGAACAGCTTTTAAAGGCAGTATAAAAGGGAATGAGACTAAGGTCGTTTCACGGAAATGCTGTCGCATCAGACACCATTTATCCACCTTTGCCTTTACACAAAAGACAGTAATGGTGGAATACTGCCACAACGGTTAAAATTGCTTTCAGCACAGCGGGGCAAGGGAGGTGACTGTGGAGGGTTTTAACTTTAAATTCCCGTGCTGGAATACAGAAAGGATTACTCGTACACACTGGCTTTGTTGCGAAAAGTGCTGTTGTCCCCTCATTCAAAGTAAGTGTCATCTTTACAGAAGAGCAACAACCAAAAAAGTTCGAATAACGGCAATTATCAGATTCTGGCAATATAATAACCGTGAGCAACAATATCGCGGATTCAAGGTATCAGTATTGTAATTACAGCCATAAATAAAGTTAATTTGAAATGTCCTGAGAAATAACAAATTTTCCATTGAACTGATTGAACTGAATTGATTGTAAAAAAGAAAAGTCTAAAGTTCTAAATACATACAAACTATACTTATTTTTTTTCTTTCCACTTGCCCCGTTTCTACAGTTTTGATGAAGAGAATTATACAGACATTGAATTCATTAATATGCAAGGAAACCAACCGTCGTCCGAAAGCAGAGCCTTGTGGCACACCTTTAGAGACATTAAGGTAACTTGATTGGCAACCATTGGCCCCCACTGCTGGAGTCCCGCCAGATAAACAGCTGTAGAAATATTATGATCAGACTATACACAAATATTGCAGTAAATCTTCTTCTTTTTCTTTCGGCTTGTCCTGTTAGGGGTCGCCGCAGTGTGTCATCTTTTTCCATCTAAGCCTATCTCATGCATCTTCTTCTCTAACACCCACTGTCCTCATGTCTTCCCTCACAACATCCATCAACCTTCTCTTTGGTCTTCCTCTCTCTCGCTCTTTTACCCGGCAGCTCCATCCTCAGCACTCTTCTATCAATATACTCACTCTCTCTCCTCTGGACATGTCCAAACCATCGAAGTCTGGTCTCTCTCACCTTGTCACCAAAACACCCAACTTTGGCTGTGCCTCTCATGAGCTCATTTCTAATTCTATCCAACCTACTCTCTCCGGGCGAGAACCTCAGCATCTTCATTTCTGCCACCTCCAGTTTTGCTTCCTGTTGTCTCTTATCCGTACATCATGGCCGGCCTCACCACCCTTTTGTAAACTTTGCCCTTCATCCTGGCGGAGACTCTTCTGTCACATAGAACACCAGATACCTTCCGCCAAATGTTCCACCCCGCTCGGACACGTTACTTCACTTCCTTACCACATTCTCCATTGCACTAGATTGTTGACCCCACATACAAACTATACTACAGCAGTAAACGAGATTATTACTCAGAAAAACTGAAAAATAAAGAGTTGAGACTTCTCTGCTATTCTCGACAAAGCGGAAACAAACTGATGTTCAGCCGTGCTAGTTAGCCATGCTATCTGGCTTAGTAGCATGTCTATATTACTCATTTTACCCTTTGTGAGCATGCTAATTATCTTAGGTTGTTTCAAACTTTCATCTTATAGTAATATATTAATGTTATCTTGAATTTGTGAAAAAATGTAATATCCTTCATCAACTACAGCACCCTCAATACGAGCAGTCACTTCCACCGACAACACGATGGGGGCGGATCAAGTTACTTTGCCCCCCCAAAAAACAGGTCATGCCGCTAACATTAGCCCTTTTGAAACTGTGGCATTTTTAAAACTGTGGTATATCTTCACACAGAAGTCAGTAAAGGAGACAATTACTCTCAACACAACCAGGTGGGAGAAGCGAGTGTCGGATGTTAAACTTCACACCCGTAAAATAGACTTGAGACTTGACTCCTTTCCTGCGAAGATCCGATCCCGCTTTTTGCATCCAGATGTTAGCAATTGCTTTCCGCTCGACAGAGCAGGAGCAGTGAGTTTCAGGCGCTCAGCCTCATATCCTCCTTCCCATCATTGCGGCATAACCTTACACCCAGACGCCTCTGTTTTTCATCATTTTGATATCACAAAAGGAGTTTTTGTATTTTTTTGTTTTTTTTTTCCGATTGAAAGAAAAACAGTATTCCTGTTGTTGACGAGGTTGTTGTGTCATAAAAGGAGTGAGCGGCGGCACAGCCGTCGTCCTCCCGTCCTTCTGCCCGGGCGCCACACACTCATTAGCGGTCACCATCTGTCCGAGCAGAACCCATGCGAATACGTCAACACTTTCCGCTCTCGGCGCCCTATCACACCTTTGGACACCGCGTCCTCCTCGGTCGAAATGACACCTTTATCATTCGCGTCCTCGTCAAGTCGGATCAGCCTCACGTCTCTTTGTCGTCACCGAGAAAGATTATTACGAACATTAAGGAGGATATGATACATAGTGAATATACTGCTACCTTGCCATGCGTTTACCATAGTTATACGACTGCCAATATCTTAAAATACACTGCAATTTTGAGGTGCTATAATTCGCTTTAATTACAAGGGTTACAATACAATTCACTCCAATTATTATACAATACATTTCAATCCATCTCTGGTGTGATGTAATTTCATTACGTACAGAATTGAAGACAATCGTACCGCAATGAAGTGAATAATATTATTCCTCATCCAACATGAAGTGAACCATATTGTAATTGATTGATACAATAGATGAAGTTATTCATTGAATTCTTTCGTCTATAGAGCTCGTGCACCTATGTCACCGAAGTCACGTGACTGGCCATATTGCAGGTCTAGCAAAGCATTGTTCAATGCTAAATCCACTGAAATGGAACAAAAAATACGTCTTATAGCGCGACGCCCAGAATTTTGTCCCATACCGCTAAACATTTAGAACATTTAATGGTGGCATTGTCGCGCTAACGCTAGTGCCACGCTAACAGGCCTGGTTAAAAAAAACATACCGGTAAAAATCACTGAGACATGGCAGTAACACTCTAGCGCAGCGCTAACAGGGCCAGACTGGCAAAAGTCACTTCCTCGGCAGATATATTCCACCGGTCTCACTCTTACCTTTTCCGCTTGAGTGCTCCCTTGCGGCCGTTAGAAAAATTGCACAAATTAGCCGCATCACCGCATAAGACACAGGGTTCAAAGCGTGTGAAAAAAGTCGTGCCTTATAGGTGGGAAATTACGGTTAAATTGTATTGTAAATTAAGATAATCATCTGGTACCGCATTGCGTCAATAAAATTATAATTACATTAAATCTGATCAGAATCAGTCAGTCGGATGGTAAGTAAATGGCTGTTGTAATTTGGGGAAACTACAGGAAATCATATGTTGTTGTAATAGAAGTATATTGTATCATAACTGAAGTGAATCATATTGTAGTTTAAATCAATCCTGTCATATTGCTTCGTAGAGTAAATAGTATTGCAATTGTCCCAAAATGTATGTAATTGGCGTGAATTTTATTATACAGTAATACCCCTGAGTCATATCATATTGCATCATAATTGGAGTGAACGGTATGATGTCACATGGTAATCTCCATCACTCGCAGTCTAATTATCCTGCCTGCACATCAACACTATGACATTTCTGACCTGTCAGGGTTTTTTTTTGGTGTATTTTTTTCTCTCTCTGAGCACTTTGAAAAAAAAATTCTGTTCTGGGCTTAGTCCGAATCCTTGTCTTGTCGGGCTCGTAATTCCCTGGAGAAATTGGAGCTGACAATCTTCCGCCGGCCAGACACGAAATCCCGTTGATCCGTGAGGACAAGTCGCTGCCTCTGAGGTCTCCCCGTGGGCGCAGCGAGTCATCCACAACAAGGCGACACGGAGACGATGCCAAAGACAAAGCCGCCAACTCGACGATTCCTGGGAGGTTTACTCCAAGTGTGAAGCTCTCAAACTCGCCGCCGACACTTTCTTCCATTCAAAGTTTGACTGACGCCGAGCGAGATAGAGATTTTTGTCTGGATGCTCCACCTTTACTTTAGCTGGCCGCTCAGCAGCCACAATATTAGGGACACCTGAAGCAAGTCCTGACGAGGGTATCCAATCACATCATCGTCATAATTGTATTGAAATAATGTAAGAGTGACATCGATCATAGCTGGTATCGTAACAGAGGAGAATTGGAGACTAATCAGACTGAATTGTTTTGTTAGAAGTCTGAAATGTGGCACAATTTGAGTGCATTACATTGCCACATCGTAAATTCATTACATTGTATCATAATTAGAATGAATAACATTCTAATTGGAGTCAATCATATCATATTGCCGTCTAGGGAATCATTGGTTCGTGATTTGGAGTGAATTGTAACAGAATTGGAGAGAATCAAATCGTTATTAGAGCGAATCATGTCATAACTGGTATGAGTTTTACTGAAGAGCGGGCGACTAATGTCATTTCGTAATTGGAGTGAATTGTATTATAATTGGAATGAATCATATTGAAGAGTAATTGGACTGGATTGTATCAGATGACAGAGTTATCCACCCATCCATTTTCTTAGCCGCTTATCCTCACAAGGGTCGCACGAGTGCAGGACCCAATAGAGCTCGTGCACCTACGTCATCAAATCATGTCACTGGCCAGAAGTATCGGTGAAGCGAAGCATTGCTCAATGCTAAGTCGGTTGGAGACGACACGGAAATGTCTTGTGGCACAACGCCCAGAGTCTTGTCCGATAACGTCAGACATTTAGAAGGTGAAAATAAATGACGGTATGTGGAAAAATTTGATAAACTCGGCATAGAGGACCCATATTTAATGCCAAAATCGATGTTTTCGCTGATAAGAAATTGGACTGTTAATTCTCTTGTTAATTCTTCGCTTGTCTTGGACAAGTGGATATACACGTGGACCCGGTGAGTAAGTCGTCGAGATTTACACAGAAAAGTTTGAAAGCGTATAAAAGTCTGGACACATACAAATACTTCGTTGCTGCAACTGTTCTCAATCAGGAATAAATCCAACATAGTGACGGGTTGACGGCTTGTGAACATGGAAGTGTGTTCGGCGACACATTAACCTTTGCCGGAATCCATCAATCTTTTCAGCTAGTATTCAAAACAAATACCAACATTTAAATAAATGACCCCTGGTTTTATACAAACTTGCATTGATTAATTATGATTGGGGAGAAAAAAAAAAAAAAAAAAAGAGGACAGAGTCCTTACCATGGAACGTACACGGAAGCGATTACGGCCAAACTTAACCTCTGTAAACCTCTGCGACAGGCAGGTTTTTTTTTAACACGCATTGTTCTCAAATGAGCCACCTTGGCATTATAAATACTTCTTGAGAATTTGAGATTGAGAAGAATAATTCCTACCTGAAATGAAGCAATCGCTACACAGGCGTGTGTGTATTTTGGTTGGGCATCATCCATCACATTTAACCCTCTGTTGACCCATGTTGCATTTTGCACATGGTACATTAGGGCCACCTTTTCCAGTTTACCGACTTGGCATTTGCCATTATTGACCGGTGTTGTACAATTCCAGATAACCTCGAACCCTGCTTGGTTAACAGAGGATTAATTGCCGGAATTCGATATTTTCTGGTCTTTTCATCTGATATTCTATAGAATGATCACTTTGAATATTTGTCTCATCTGTTGTGACAACCAACAGCACAACAGGTTTTGGGTATTGTAAATATTCTCCTCCGGTTCAATCCCTCCCACAATGTCGAGCAGCTCTATTTGACCGGCAATATGGCGCCGTGAAAATGGTGACGTCACCTGCACGAGCTCTACCCCGGTTGTCAACGGGCAGGAGGCGGGGTACACCCTGAACCGGTTGCCAGCCAATCGCAGGCCGCATGGAGACAGACAACAGTCGCACTCACAATCACAAATGGGGGCAATTTATAGTCAGAGTTATGTCAGATCAAATGATAATTATTTTGAAGTGTGATGTGTTTTGAGAGAATCGTCATAGTTATTTGTACTATGGTGTAATATGATTTGTTCTGAAAACAACACAATTCACTGAAATTACATTGCGATGCATTTCAAACATTGGCATTTATTGCATAAGGTACCCAAATTAGCACTTGTACACCAATTGATTTACAGCGTGAGGCCCTGTTTATCTATCATACGGTAAATAAGTTAGAATCCAAACAAGGGTGTCAGAAGAGAGCATAGAGGTGATGATTGTAGTCTGAGCAACAGCAGTCAGCTGACAAAACACAAAAAGAATTTGTCTCATGTGACCTTTTCACACGTTCACCTTTAAGAACGCCTTGCTTCTTTCCACCACACAAATACGTACATAGGAGACATGGGACCAAAAAAAAAAAAAAGCCTTCACAGCTTCCACCGCAGCTTGCGGGAGTCCAACGTGAGACCTTTATGATTGGAACGGAACCCCCGAAGGCCACCTAGTTGAATGCCTGTAAATGTCAGTCATGGTGACTCAAAAGAGAGAGCCCGCAAAAAGTCTGCTGGAACACTACAGATCACAAATGACAAGCAGATCGCGGCGGCTAGCGCGAAAAACTCATGTCTGTCAAACGTCGCAAACAGATGGACTGAAGCGCCTCTCCCAAAAAAAGATCCAAATTAAAGGCCTCTGTTCACATAAAAGCTGGAATTTTTTTAAAAACTGGGTAGTACCAACCACCTATCAAACTAAAAGCAGTAACACCACAAATTACCTCCCCAAAGATAAGTAAAAATCCATTTGGACGACTGGTTAGCACATCCGCCTCATAGTTCTGAGGACCTGAGTTCAAATGGTCTCCCTGTGGCGCTCTGGGTCTTCTTCAGGTATGGCGGTTTCCTCCATAAATCGTAAAAACAGGCAGGTTGATTGAAGACTTTAAATAGTCCGTAGGTGTGAATGTGAGAAGTAATGGTTGCTTGTTTTTATGTGCCCTGCAATTGGCTGGCGACCAGTTCAGGGTGTACTTTGCTTCTGGATGGATGGATGGATGGATGGATGGATCCAAATCAACATCCTTTGTCCACAAAAACTACTTCCATCGAGCCAACAAGATTGGAAACAAAAACAAGGAAGTTGCAACTTAAACTAAAAGCAGCAACAGCACACACACAATTGCATACCTGTACTGTATCGCCAAAGACCCGAGTACTCAACATAGATCAAAATTAAAGTCGATTGCTCACAAAGGTTGGTCCTATCATTCCAGTGGTAGTGAGAATGTAAACAGGAAGTAGAAACCTTTTAAAGTCAGACCAGTAAAAGCACAAACTACAGCTCCAAGGGTTTGCGCAAATATTGTAGATTAAAATAACCATTGTTTGTTTCCTGTAAAGCCAACAGTAATGTGAATGAAAAGAAGTAGCAGGAGCCCATGAAAATAAAATAAGACCACAAACTATGTCTGGTGCAGTAGCAAATGACAAGATCACACGGCGTGCCCTCCTCAAACGTCTAAGCCAGCTCGGTTTGCCCAAAAACCAAACTGCGGCGTCTGTGTTTTGGGGGGAAATCTGGAAGATTGGCTAAGGTTGTGAAAATGATCGTACTTACTATTAAGTTTTAGTCTTTGCGTGAACATAATGTTACATCTTTTCAAGTTAAATCCCCTCACTTTGCCTCAACCTCGACCCTCGTCTTGTCCGGTCTTACTCAACAATTTCACGAGATTTAAAACTTTCCTGGCACAGAATCTAAACTTTTTGACACCCTGTAATGATCTGGTCTGTTTCACCTGCACTGTTGATTCCTCGTCACCTCCTTCCATACGTGCTCGATTTCCAAAGAAACTCGACCCCGTTTGAAAAAGCCGCAAAATTAGGAAAGATGAATCTGTCATTTGAGGCTCCAGATTTTGTATGCAGGAAAAACGCTGGCGCTCCCGTGTAGTATCCGGTGCACATGAGGCAAAGAGCTCCTACGTGTGCTTTTCATTGTGTGCGCCGCGGTGTGTTGCTCATTGTGTATTTTTGCTGTGCTGTCCATTGTGATCGCCTGAGGATTTGGAAAAGCGTGCACCTCTCCTCCACTCGGCTGCCATTAATAATGCACACCAGCTTTTACTGGATTCTTACAAGATACACGCGCACTACCTTTCCTTTCTTTAGTTCTTTATTTCTTTATTTTCCTCTCTTTTCAACCCTCTTTTCATTTCTATCGACTGAAGACATGTAATGGGAAGATTGGGCTGCCCGAGGTGCAGGAAACTGACAAAAAGTCTTCATTTTTCCTCGGCCTCACTCGCTCGCTCGCTCCCTCTCGCTCACCCAAGGCCAGACGAGACGGCGATGCAAAGAAAACACATTTCTGAACGGTTCCCGTCGGCTTGACAGGACCAGCTTTTTGTGAACAAATGGCCGGCTGCCATGAGCGTGTAATCAAAAGGTAGAGTGGTTTATTCGGTTTAGGGTTTTTTTTTCCTTTTTTTTTTCCATGGCATTATTGTGCGCTTGCTGAGACTCTCAACTGGATCCAGAATCGGGGACCTTCTATTTTTTTGGGATACAAAGGACTTTGATTGGGATCCACTTCTGTAAATCTTTGGAGAAGGTTTTAATTGAAAGGTTGTGTTTTTGTTCCTATTCTCTTTTGCTTAAAAAGGACCATCTTTTTGTCGGCAAAAAGAAACGTAGATGTGGGTGTATTTTCACAAATGACTTAGTTTGTGTTTTATTTAAAGGGTTTTTACATGTTCTTTAAGTTCCATTTTTCCCCTTTTTTATTATTAATATTATTTCCATTCGGTTGGTTTTTATACTTATACCTTGTATCATTGAGCGATGCAGCTTGTTACTAGTTTAAGTTTGATAGGTTACTACTTCCTGTTTTGGTTCTCATTTTCGTAGGCTTGACAAGTGCAGTGTTTCGTGTGCAAATAATAATGATTTGGGTGTTTTTACACAAACTGTACCGTTGCAGATGTACCGTAGTCTGTAGCTTTTTATGGTTTTAGTTTGATAGGTTGGTATATTATCTGTTCTGAATGCCGTTTAGTGCGCAGGACCAGGTTTTTGTGAGCAAAATACTTGGATTTGGATGCGTTTTTACAAATCATGGCGTTGTTGATGTAGGTTTGTGCATGTGTGCTGGTGTCAATTTGAGCGGTTGCTACACTATTTTTTGTTCCTGTTCCCGTTGTCTTGATAGAGGCAGCTTTTCGAGAACAAACCGCTTTAATGTTTTTTGACTAGTGGGTTCCATTCGACAATTCATTGCTTGTGCAGATAATATAAATTTGTTATCGGCACAATTTGACCACAGGGAAAAATGATTGTGCTCAGACCGAAAGGTCCTGCTGCATTTTGTAAATGTGTATAAAACATAGTAATTCAATGAAGGCTGCGGTGTCTCTTTTGTAGCAAACAAACAGACTTTTGTTTATTTTTCATCGGCAGTTGTCACGGCGACAAGCTCCCACCTTTGGCTAATATCCACGGCCCTTTCCGAGCGGAGTGTAAAATGAATATGCATGATTCTATTTTCATCCATTTGCAAGCCGGGATGGTAGTAAGGACAAAGAGCGACTATAAAAAATAAAAAATGAAAAAAAAAACAATGAATGCAAAAGAGCCGCTCAGTGCTTCTAATGAGACGTGTTTTCATAAGCAGGTATGTCCAACATGCTCGCCATTTGTAAACATGGGCGCTCCGACTGCAACACGACATGCGCCGGCGGGCGGAAATTAAAATAAAAACATCTCATCAATGTTTGATGCGAGGGAGAAGAGCTTAAAGTAACCCCCAGATGCTCACTCGATGTTGGTTTTTTTACACTATTTGAAATGAAAAGTCACCTTGGGTTGTGAGCGCTCGCGTGCCATATGAAAATAGATCAAGTCAAACAAGCTGCTTAGCCCATGAAGTACAAGTTAATCACCAGAGGTGAGTGGAAATGCGCTATATTTACGTTTACGCACATCTGTTTTTGTCATCTGTGCCTGTTGTGCCTATTTTTGTTTAATGAGTGGAAACAAAATAGTATAAGATAATTTCTTGGAGCTGAATTTGTCTTAATTTGTTATTTTACAAAGATACTATTCATCATTTGTGAATGAATGTTTTTTTTTTTTTTTTTTTACATTAAGTGATATAGTTCAGCAGTGTCTACATTTATTTTGTTTGACATTCGCGCTGATTTAAGTTTCTCACGTTTACCGAGGGCGGCACGGTGGATCATCTGTAGAGCTCACAGTTCTGAGGACCGAGGTTCAAATCCCAGCCCCGCCTGTGTGGGGCCATGTTCTCCCCGTGCCTGGGTGGGGGTTTCTCCGGGCACTCCGGTTTTCCTCCCAAGAAAACAACATTAATTGGACACTCTAAATTGCCCCTAGGTGTGATTGTGAGTGTGGCTGTTTGTCTCGATGTTCCCTGCGATTGGCTGGTAACCAGTTTGGGGTGTACCCTGCCTCCTGCACGATGCCAGCTGGGATAGGCTCCAGCACTCCCGTGACCCTTGTGAGGTTAAGCAGCTCTGAAAATGGATAGATGGACTACTTTTTACTTTTATTTGAGTTACATTACTCAAAAGTAGAAGTACTCCTACCCGAGTACAATATTTGGCGACCCAACTCTGTTTGTCACCATCATTCAGCTAAAATAATCTAAAACTACACAGTCACACAGGCAATGTTGTAAGTTATTATTTAACAATAATAACTGATGAGAATGTCGCAGTCACTGAAAAATAAAGATTTCTAACTAAAGTGAAACTACAATATTCTGTACTAAGTTTGTCATCTAACAACTTATTTAACGAGAAACTCCCAAACAATGAATAAATACATATTGATTAACCTATTTTAGGGCAAAAAATAACTAAATCCATGCAACAGGTGATGCAGGACTCTTAACTGGACTTTGCCCATGCTCATGTTTCTGTTTTTTTCTTTGGCTTTTCTTGGGTATTTTAGCAGTTTTTATTTCTAAAATTGGTTGATAACATGTATTTACTATTTTTTGTTACATTTCATTTCTCTTGTTAAATAATTTGGTAGTTAATTTATTAAGCATTTTTTTAAGTAAAATAAACTATTTTACATTTATAGTGATGCCTTCAGATATGGGTTAAACTTGTTCCGTCAGGAGGCTCTTAACTCCAAATACTTCATCTTTACCCATTTAAATGAATGAAAAACGGGATTAATCTGTTCCTGCATCGTTTCTCCCAAAAAATGTTTTCATGAGAAAAATAAGTATTTGGAATTTATTTAAAACACATAGTCAAGACATAATTAACTGGAATGCAGTGACTCGATGTATTTGTTGCTCGAATGCTTATGAATATCAGTGTTATTCATTATTCCGTTTATGGTGTTGTGCGCACATTGACATTTTCCTCTCATTCAATAAACTACTGACTAATAACACAACTCCAAAATTCAAAATGCAAATGTTGCCCTAGTCTGCAGGCGATACTTTTCTCACCCTTGGGCTATACACACAGCGGTAGGGGAGTTAGTTAAAATGCATTACTGCTACGGTGACACCCCCCCCCCCCCCCTTTGCCCATAACACCCCACGTAGAAATACAACAGTGAGTCAATATGAAATGCAATTGATTGACGGGCAAAGCTCTGCCAGGCGCAAATGTCTAAACAACCAAGCTAATATGCTATATTAGCCCGTTACGAAATGACTCCAAGTGACTTAAGAGTCACACATTGGACGTGACAGGCGCATCCTTCAATAAATGTCTCGACACGCTCCACCACCCCCCCAACCCCCCATTGTTGGCGTTCCGTGCGATCCGACAGGATTTGCCGGCTAATGACCGCCTCCATTCCGCCAATTTTCTGCGCCGTGACTCATTGTTGGGCATCGGGCCATCATTGTGGCGTCGCGGAAAGAGTCAAAATGCTAAGCCTCTTTTCTCCGCATTCAGGGCCTCCCCGGAAAAAAGAAAGAAAAAAAAAAAGAAAAAGACGAGAAAATCTGCACCGTAACAGCTCAAAGAGGTTCACTTCCCGCCTGCGTGACTCTTGGAGCGGAATGTTCCGGGAGAACACGCTGATGTCATCCGGCGTCCTTTCGCACAACATCTCCCGGAACGTTGTCTCACCTTGCTTTAGTTTCGGCATGGGCAGTTCTACTGTGCATTGTGTCTTTCACTTGGCTGGCAAATCTATTTAAAAACAAACAAAAAAAAAACAAAATCAGACAATGGTGGCCCACAACTTGAACAATTCTTCAAAAAGAGGCCAAAAGCCTGCTTCAAGCTGTTTGAACAAAGCCGTGTTTTTCCATGAAACCACGTATTTTACGAAAGGCCGCTTGTTCAATGGTAACACCCAATGCCATAGACAGGCTAACAAAACTAGCATCCATGCTGTGAGAGTTATAACCTGGTGGCTCTGTTGGTAAAGGATTGGCCTCACAGTTCTGAGGACCCGTGTTCAATCCCGGCCCCGCCTGTGTAGAGTTTGCATGTTCTCCCCGTGCTTGCGTGGGTTTCCTCCGCGCACTCCGGTTTCCTGCCACATTCGAAAAACATGCAACACTAATTGGACACTCTAAATTGCCCCTGGGTGTGACTGTTTGTCTCTCTGTGCCCTGCGATTGGCTGGCAACCAGTTCAGGGTGTAGCCCGCCTCCTGCCCGTTGACAGTTGGGATCGGCTCTAGCACTCTCCTTGATCCTCGTGAGGATAAGCGGGAAAGAAAATGGATGGATGGATGTTAATATATCAGTTATGTTTTTTGAGTAATCAATTAATTTTAAAAAAATTGATTTCTAACACTAATAAAAAACAGTTAATTATTTCAAATTAACAGCGCATAAAATGAGCAAATTGGTTATGATTAAGTTACTGGTTAGAAACTTAACAAAAATGTTGATAATTTTTCCAAAATTAAATCTAATACTGTGTTTGCAAATGTCTTTTTTTTTTTAAACATAAAGGTAATAAGTCTTCTGAAAAACAAAGTTAAAATTCTATTAAAAAAAAAAAAAAACTCTCCTTGGCAACGCTGCTGTAACTTGAAAATTGTTTCTGTTTGCATCAAGCCCGGTCGATGTCACACCCATGATAGCCATCCACCCCACCGTGATTGGTCGCCTCGTCAGCTCTGCGCACACCATTGTAAAAGTGCCATCGATATAAAACTCGAGGGCCACACTACCATTATACTTTTATATTAAGGTCGGGGCCACAAAATATCTCCTCGTGGGATGAAGATGGCCCGCGGGACGCATGTTTGAGACCCCCGCTTTAAAAGACTCTTTGAACACAAACGCTACAGCAACACGTAGACAGACAAGACAACAATGGTTACAGAAATACAGACATTCCTTATTCTCTGTCAAAAACAACTGATATCCTCATAAGTGATCCAATGAAGCCAACGGGAATGGGGCCAAAAGCAGGAATTGGGAACCTGTCAAAATAAGACTCACTAATAAATAGCTGGTATATCAAGTCGACCAGACTGGGAATGAAAACAAGAACCCATGAAGTGAACAACATCTGCGAAGATTTGTCAAACAAGATCCAAGATACTGCTCATAAAAAAAGCTGTTCGATGCTGGGTCCAGCTGAGAATCCCATCAAGCCAACAACAGCACGAGTTCAGATAAAAATGGCTACCTTGTGATCACAAGCGTGTGTGGCAGTTCGCCAGACAGCAGTCATCTGTTCACAAAATCAGGTTAACCGGAATGGGAACAAAACGGGAAATGGCAACCTTTCAACTAGAAATGATAAGAGCGCAAACTATATCTCTTAATATTTGTAAAACTGAATAAATCAAAACTGGAAATCGCGTCCATTTTCCTTTGCTCACTTCGAGTTTGTCCTCGCATACGTCTGGCGCAAGTGTGGCATTTAAAACCTTAAAGGTAGCGGCACCGTGCTGTTCATGATGAAGCAGCACTTGTCACTGCGATGTATAGCGTTAGCCTTTAGCTGTCATCAACTGGGCATTAAACTGTGAAAAGGACATCCGGTTTTTTTCCCAATACATTCCTCAAGTTTGCCCTTTCGTTTAATTTATCTCTCTGATGCGGGAGAAAGCGGCACGCAACGTTTCTGCCTCTGTTCCCTTTCTTGTTAGCTTTATCGAGCCACCTTTTTGTGAGATCTGGATTTTGTTTGGATCCAATTTTAGTTCTTTCGAGTTGCAGTTTGTGCTGTTCCTGGTTTTAGTTTACGAGGTTGTTACTAACTACCTGTGTCATGCCAAGTGGGGCGTGGCCAGGCCACTGCTCTGGGCGGTGACACCTGCCACCGATCACAGCTGTTTCACTTTCGGACTGTAATTAGACGAGCATTTAAGTTGGAGTTTTTGTCACTGGCATTTGCCAGTTCGTTGCCTTGCATTAGAGAGTTGCATTCACTACCTGTGGGACTCTCCGCTTCTACGCGTAAGTTAGAGTAACCCTAGTCACAGCGATTCTGTGCCCTTTTGTTTGATCCTGTCCTGTTGAGTTTGTTAGGTTGTCCCATAGTCATCGGACCTTGGTGCATGTCTTTTGGATCCCGCCTAGCCTAGCGTTTCTGCCCCTCTGCCTTGTCAGACTGCTACACCGTGTATGACCCAGTTTCCGGAATAAACCTCATTGAACATTATGCCTCTGCCTTGAAGTCCTGCATTTGCATTTAGGGGTCCACCCCCGTACCGGAGCTTCTTGACAACCTGTTTTTTTCCCCTTTATTTCCGTTAGCTTGAAGAAGACCAGCTTGATGTGAGCAATTGACCACCAACAAGCGAAATAGCACAAGTTTGTCATCAAAAGCTACTTTGGATGGAATTTTACAACCTTGAATATGTACTTTGTTACCCATTTTAGTCGGATAGGTTGCTACTTTCACTTTGGTAGTTTAATGGCCCTCTTTAGTTGAGTAAATAAATCCCTCTAGACACTATAGTGGAAGTATAGTAGCTTTCTTTGGCTAATTGCCTAAATACCCTTGTCCCTCGTCGACATGGTGTCCTTACTGTCATTGAGTAAATAAATGCCTCCTATTGAGAGTTTCCTAGTCTTTTCTCCAGTTGAGTAAAAAAATAAATATGTATTAGAGGAAATACGATTGATTTGATTGCAGTTCTTTATTGACCTCTTTGTTTACTGTGATTGGGTGTTTAAAAAAAAAAAGTTATCGAATTTATTTGTTCCGGATTTGAGAGCGTGTTCATTCAGTAGAGTGCTGTACTTGGTTGTTAAGTATGAATGTCAGCGAGCATTAACAACCTCCCTGTTAATTAAAGTGTAATTGTGTCGCAGTCGGGCCGGCGCTTGCTATAAATTTGCGCCGTGGCCCCAAGCACAGGGCGATAATAACGAGCCTTGCAGGATGCGACCCGTGCTGGCTAAAAAAGCATTTTTTGAATATTATGATGACGATCACGATGTCATCACCATCGTGATAGTCAAAGCAAAAGCTGCCTCTGACCTAATGGAGGCCTGGTCCTCACTTAAGCTCAGCAAATAAATCCCGCACTGCCGTTAAAGTGGTGTGAAACTCATTTTGGTCGTGGCCCACATTCAACTGCATTTTCCCCCCAGATGGCCTGTTATGACTGTGAAACCATATGAATGTTTAACAGCCTCATCATATTATTACATATACACAACAAATGGATGGATAACTCGTTCTGAAATCAAAAGTCAAGTCGACTTAAGATAATTTAGGTTTAGGTAAGCAAAAAAAACCTCCCAAAATCTCTAATACAGGGGTGCCCAGACTTTTTTACTCCAAGATCTAACTTTTCAAGCAGCCAGCGTCTCACGAGCTACCGACAACGGGGAGTGATGATGTTGCCCCCAAACCGTTTTAAGGTTAATGTTATGTTGCCTCCTATATTTAAAATAGAGAATTAGATTTTTGTGCACTGTATTGTCTGTGTTTTCATCCTGGATCAGGCTGTGGCAAGGTGGATTTTGAAAATGACACACCATCTCATCCTGCACTTTCTATTTTGGCTTCAGACCAGACCCATCCCACTCGGAAAAGAGAAAATCTCATCCAGTTTAACCACTTTTTCATTATTCATATACTCCGACAGTTATTGCATCTTAAAACAACAGCATTTCTTTTTTTAACTTTCTCCATTAATATCGAAAGTAAACATAAGCAGCACGTCTCGCTCGTCTTTGCGCCACGTTGCCCAGACTGTGTTGCTAACTAAAGCAGCAGTGGTGGACGTTGTCTTTATAAAACACATTGGTGGGCAGCATTTAACATTTGTAATTATGAGTTTACATCTTTAAGGGGGGGGGGGGTGTAATGTAAAGAAGGAAAAAGAGAGTGTGCCGGAGCAGCGGTCGTTGTTAGAGAAAGTTCCGTGTGCTGCCTAAAAGAAACCAGTGGCTTCTTTTCTTTTTTTTTTCAGTACGTATGTGAATTGTGCCATTGGATGTAACAACCAGTCATCCCTCACTCATTGAATCATATTGTAAAATGCCAGAAACTGAATAATAATCCCACGATCGACCAAGACCGCCTTGCGATCGACGCATTGAGCACCCCTGATTTACAATATCAAGTCATATAATATTTGTTGCTTTCATGGAGCCCTTTTTATTCAAAAAATTAATTACAATTCCATTACATAATTCTACCATGTAACAATTGATTAGGATTAAATGATAAAAAAAAAAAAAAAAAAATTAGTTAATTGAAAAAATCTACCCTTGAACACGAGTTTGCGCACCTGTGCTGTCGATTGCTCCTCGAGCTAAGGTAGTCGCTAACTAGGTTTTTATGCGAATGTAGACTATTTTTACATTTACACATAATTTGTTCCAAATTCTGACATGGTCAAATTAATATATATCATCCGACTAGGGTTTGGTTTGCTCTCCGCCTGTCTTGTGTTTATTTATTATTTATTGTAGGGGTGATTCTGAGGGACTCCCACGGTGTGGCTCAGGTCCCTCACTCATTGAATCACATTGCAAAATGCCACAAACTGAATAGCTGTATGTTATACTTTCAATTTGCATTGGATTATTATTATTTTTTGCGCACAATGCAGAATATCTGCAAGGAGACTGCGTCACAGCAGTGCACAATTGCGCACGCGTGTAGTTTAGAGGGACCATTTATTTATTTGGTACCCCATCCTGGGATCGACCAAGACTGTCTCGCAATTGACGCATTGAGCACCCCTGCTCTAATATTTATTCCACACATTGACAATTGGATGTTTTGATACAGATTTGTAGCAAGAATCATAGAGGGTGATGCACATACTTTGCTTTTGCGGATCACATAAAATGATGTGGTGGGCCGGGTGTTGCCCCAGGGCCAGGAGTTTGGTACTTGTGCATTAATCAAGGAAATATGGCCGTGTTTAAAGGACTCCCTTCCAATAAAGTCCTTGAATGGACTAATTTTTTTCCAAACAATCTGCCTGAGACCTAGAAGAGCTCTGGTCCTCACTCCAGTTGAGTAAATAAATGGCCCACAACCACTACATGTTTAAATTAGCTTGAAGATGCGGGTGAGCTAACTTTGACAACGTGTTTGTTTGATTCCCAGAGGAAGGAGGGGGGAGAGACGTATAGGGACGGGGGTCGCACGGAGGTCTGCTCCGTCAGGCCCATTGGATGGCCCACTAAGTGTCTAGTAGCCACTGGGCAGCCGACTCACCTCATCAAAGATTCATGCTCGCATGTACGGGATGTTGTGCCGCCACTCCAGCGGCATCCGGGAATAGGCAGCGGAACATAACCCTCCACTATTCCTTTCTCTTCTTCCTCTTCTTGGTGAAGGTAAAGTCCACACCATCTCGGTTCTGTTCATTCCAAGATTGTGGGTTCAAGCCCTGTATTCGTTATCACTCTTGCGGGTTTTATACGTATATAACAAACTCAGACTCTGGTCTATGGACACTGTGGTCAGTGGCCTTAATTGACATTTTTAGCCATGCGCTACTTGGGCCTAGTGAATAGCACATCTGCCTCATTGTTCTGAGGTTCCAGGTTTGATTCTGGGCTGCAAACTTACTGCATTGCTTGTGTGGGTGACCAATTGCTTCCTTTCAATTAGCACAGCATTAGAAAAAAAACATTACTAGCGTACCAGTGCATTATCAGTGTTTATTGTAAATGTAGCTATATCTGTTAGGTCTGCGTTAAAAACTTTACTTAAAATAAAACACGAAGAGCGTAACAAGATATCTAACGTACCGATGCATTTTCGGTTGTTTTTGCTATTGTCGCTTTCGCCATATTGTACTGAGCAGCCAGGACAGAAACCCGCGTACCACTCACTCTCTCAAGTCGCTCCAATTTCCGTCTCTATGGCTATCGTCACCCAGAGGAGCTGGCTTGGGTTCCCTCCTCAGGATTGTCAGTTTGTCGTCTCATTGTGTCGTTCTGCTTTCATTTCCTGGTGAAAAGCCAGCCGGCCACTATCCCTCACCAGGCGTGTACGCAGGAGATAAAGCTTTGTCATGTTGTCTGCCGCCTGCAGACATTTTTTTTTTCCTTTTGACCAGGACGTGACCTTGACTGTCTAAAGTGCTTTTAAGTGCTTTATTTTTTTTCCTCGAGAGACTGGAGAAGAGATCGCTTGCGGACTTTTCCTCCATTCTCTCGTGCTGTCATTTAAGAGGCCGACACAGTAGCTCTTAATGGACCCTTTCATTAAACCACCGCCATAAACAGGAGTGAACGGCATCTTTAATTGCATGATACATTTTACAATGTTGTGTTTTATTGGTCTTTTAGAATTAAAAAGATAAATTATAATTAGTCATTAGTTATTTAGAATAATGTTTTGTTGGGCGTTTTTTTTTTTTTTTTGGTGATGTTTCAAAATAATGCAGGCTCTGAATTTAACTAGTTATATTTTGATCCATTTAAAAATTGTCAGCGCATGAACATTTTTTTTTTTTTTAAATCTGTATAACATGGAAACATTATGCTACTCATGAATGGCCAATACTAGTCCCAAACTGGTACCATATTACACCTGTACAAGGCCTAGACTGGACTGTGTATTGATCTAAACTGGTCCATGCCTACTACCCTAAAATATCTAAACAAGTGCCATGCTAGACTTAGACTAAACCTTGACTAGACCTGGAGTGGTCCTGTTCAAGAGCCATACTGGACCTAGACTACACCTCGACAACAGCTACACTAGACTAGAAATATCTTTCACCAAGACTAGTCTCAGGCAAGACAAACAGTGCACCTTGATTGTTCCAAAACTAGTATCATGCTGGACTGACTACAACCATACAAAACCGAGTTGAATTCCATGACATGGACTTAGAATGGTAAAAGGCTAGCGTCATACTAGACCTGTAATGTCCTAGACTGGGCCAAGAGTAGACCGAGACGACTGGTGAGCATATCCACCTCGTAGTTCTGAGGACTTGGATCCACTTTGCATGTTCTTCCTGTTCGTGTGTGGGTTTTCTCCTCCCACATCCTCAAAAACACGCATCTTAGGTTAATTGGCGACACTGAATTTTCCGTAGGTGCAAATTTGAGTTCAAATGGTTGTTTGTGTATATCTGCCCTGCGATTGGCTGGAGACCATATCAGAGTGTACTCCACCTTTCACCCAAGGATAGCTGGGATAGGCTCCAGCACCCCTTTCGGCCCAAGTGAGGACAAGTGGTACAGAAAATGGATGGATGGATGTTGGCAAACTATTTCCTGGTCCAATGAACTTAACACCACGTGTTTTTCCTGAAGCTGACGCTGTGGGCTGGTGGCTGGCCTCCTCGGGGACAAGCTCCACTTCCTCATGTTAAAGCTCCACTTTCTCCGGCTTCTGACAGCCGTGACAAGGAGGCGGTGGTGGGGGAGAATGTGCGATGGGGTGGAGGGCCGTGGGGGGGTTTGGTGGGGTTCGTACATCTGTTCAAGTCCTCAGTGACACCGTCTGGATGCTGTGCTGCACACAGGATAGGATGAGCTCGGGGTAAAAAAAAATAAAAGCAGCAATACAGGATAAAGTGTTGTAGTTATTGCTCATTGGTTTGCAGCACACTTCCTGGTTCATGGATGGTGAAAAGACTTGGCCATTTTTTGTTCTGGGTCATCCACTCACAACAACAGAGACTTTAACCATATTAGACCCAAACCAGACCTGGACTAGTGCTAAACTAATGCTTGACTGCATCTAGACTGGTTGTTTATGTAAAACATACTAAAAATATACTGGGCCTGGTCTAGACTTGGACTTCAACCATACAAGAACATGTATGACCTAGACCTGTCCTAGACCATAATAGTCCTATCTTAGATGAGGGCTTGACAATACAAGGTCCAGATTAGACCGAGACGAGACCATGATGTGATGTGAGACCTATTCTGGTTTGAGTGTGGGTCTATTGATATACCTGCACCTAGGCTAGGAACATAAATATCCCAAAGCCAGATATAGGTTGCTTCTAGACTAAAATGATACTGGACTTTCTAAACTGACAACATAGTTTCTAACATCAGAATAATAAATGAAATGGTATAGTTCGGGTACTTGGAGGTAAATTCTTTCAGGCCGTACATGACCTAAAATGGAGCTTTACCCGAGCCACAATGGACCCAGGCTAGAACCCAAATAGACCAATTTCACTACATCTTCAGAAACACTAAAACGTGTGGCATATTTGTGTCTGCTAAGAGATGTTGTACTTTAAGAATAATGCTTGGAATAGAGAGGGTGAAATAACAACCTTAGTTGTAACCATGACAGGTCATCAGCCCAAAGTGTGATGGTCTGTGACGGCTCGCTAGCTTTGACAGGATCACCAGTGTGCTGGCTGCTTATAATTAGTGTTGAACATTGCTTGCTGTCTGACAAAGTTTCCAATCTTTGCAATGGGTTTTTACTTCTGTGGAGCAGCCTGGAAGAAGCCCTAAACTCAGGAGAGATCTACATTTGTCCTAGACCTAACCTATATTAGACAAAGAATAGACCTAGACTTCAACTCGATTAGACCTACACTGTATCTAGATTGGTCATGGTCAGACACAAGGTAGATCAAGACTAGACTTGTACGAGACTCATACTAGACCTAGTATGTTCGATACTAGAATTAGTCTGAATTTAGATTGAGCCTACATTATAACCATACGAGGCCTGGACTAGTATTAAACTAATTATCGACAACAGCCATGGTATACCTAGATTAAGATACTAGATTAGTCTCAGACTGGTCTCTCTACACTTGAACAATACACATCTTAGATTTGGACTACAAAAGACCTAAACTTGAACTAAAATAACACGAGACTAGACCCTTTGGAGACACATACTGGATCCCGACATGAACAATATGAGAAATATTCTTGAGCTATACTAGACCCAGACTAGAGCATAACAGATCCTCACTGGACCTGGACTGGATTTAGACTCTGGAAGCCTGGGTCTAGGATTGAGAGTCTCAAATCAGACCTAAACCATACCAAAGACAGATATATGTAGACAATAGTAGGGCAAGACTTGAGCCAGACTGGACCTCGACAGGACATACACTTCTCAGTATTAGACCTAGATATAAAGTAGGCTAAACAATTTTACACCCATGCTAGACTAGACATGGAATGGACCTAGAATAGAACTCTACAGTGACTTGAACATTTGACGTAGACCTGAACTAGACTGAACACAGAATATGACCACACCAGATCCCAACTGGTCAGTACTAGACCTATACTTGAACTATAGTAGACCTTGACTAGATTAAGCGTGTGATAGCGGTGTCTAATTAGTGTTGCTTGTTGTCTGCAAAGTGTGCAAAGACTTCCTCCTTTTGTGCGTCAGCCTGTAAGAAGCTCGACTCTTTGACCAATTTCAATGATTAACCAAACAGCCGTTCGGTAATGAAAGGCACTGATTATTCCTCCCCTGCCTGCGCCGCGTTTCTCTTATCAATAAAAAGCGCTGGCGTCTCTCATCAAGGAGGAGAAATCCATGGAAATCCGACGTGCTGACACAAAGCGACTGCTGAAGCCCAGCAAATCTGCCCGCTTAATTGATTATTGGCGCCGGAGGCGGGTATCTGTGAGGTGCAGAGGGCCCCAAGGGAAATAATGGAAAACAGATAAGATGAAATGCTGGAGAATTGCCGTCGCCGCTGCCGCCCGTTTGTATTAACGCCTGGCCCGTTTCCTCCCGACACGCCAACAAAGCTTTTCAAAATTGGCCAAATCGAAACGTAAACATGATGTAATCAGAAAAGGGTCGGAGAGACTTTTTGATTTCCAAAGTGACTCCGTTGTGTGCCTCCAGTTCAAAGTGTTCCACTGGGACATCTTCCCTTTTGTAAAATACCAACGTCTTTACTTCAACTTACAAGTCCTAAATGCGCATGTTTAATTCACTGCCTTGTTTTTATTTCAGTAATGCTCTGGTTATGTGGCAGGCCAAAATGACTTTGTAAAGCTTCATTTAAAAACAATAGTTCAAAGTAATTTTTCACTAAAAGTACTAAGCAACCAACAAACTATACTAAACTAAATAATAACTCGACTGAACATTCATCTATTTAACTAGCTAAAGTCTCAATAATGGAGCAAACTAGCCAACCAGGAAACCAGGTAACCAACTAATTTAAGAATTAACCCAGGAACTCACCAAACACTCAACCATGGAAGTACAGTAACTGACTGACTGATTGATTGAATGACTGACATCCAAGGAACCAAGAGCCAAGATACAAAACCAATCAAGGAAATGTACAACTATAACTAAAAAACTAACTAAACTAACCAACTAAAAACCAAGGAAACAATCTAATCAGCCATCCAACAGACTTACCTAATGACCCAACATAGAAATGAACTAATAACCAAATAATGTTGGACTAGGCTCCGACTAATAAATCATAGAAGGAACCAGCAATGAAACCAACTGAGGAATTAAATAACTAAGCGGCCAGAGAACCACCTAATTGACTGAGTAACCCATCAGACTGATTAGTGAAATGACCACCCACTCAAGGGCTAAAAGGTATATATTTGTTGATTTATTGTTAGCGTTGTATAGCTTACTCGTTCAGATACCTTCTATGTCATGTTTTCTGTGTGTTCCAGAAGGCATCATGTGATGTCCTGTTTGTGTTTGGATGAATCATGACGGATTTACAGTGGTACCGTATGTTCCTAATCAAGGCATCTCCCATGGAGAAGCAAAGATTGAGAGATTATGTTGTGTTTTGGGGAAAAGCCGCAGGCCGTCATTGTCCTTAGTCCTCCTCACGCATCACCTTTTAAAACTGTATGTGGATGTGTGAGCAGGTGTTTGTGTGTGTGGGTATCCGTAACAGTAAAGTGGGTGTCATTCGCAGCACACTCAAAGGCAGTTTGAAAGGGTATTTTCGATTTATTTGAGTGAGGTAATAGAAAGTCGAAAACAAGACATGCGACACAAGGCCATCTCTGTTCAACACCAATGAAAGAAATGTGACAATACCTGCTAGAAAACCGACCCAAAAAATGCACTTATGTGATTGTATAGCTTTCTAAAGCAATACACTGATATCATGCACCTAAGAAAGAGGCTTGCCATGTGACATTGGAGCGCAGCCATTGAGTTTGGAAGGTTATCTTTCAAAATCAAGAGGATTCTTGCTTGGACATATATCAGGGAAGTACTGACCACAATAAATGGTGCTGTTTTACTATTGTAAAGTAGTGGGTGGGTAACTAACTGACGAGCAAACTAACGAACAAACTAATATTGACCAATTAATCAACTAACACCGAGTGACCGACCAGCTAACCACTTAATCTAATCAAGCGAACAACTAACTATCTTATCAACCAACCAAGTAATCAAATAAATAACCAATCAACCAAGGAACCAAATAACTAATAACAAAAAGAGAATAATGAATCCCTGACGAAGAAACCAATAAATTAACAGAACTCTAACAATTGACTGATTAACATTTTCTACAAACTAACGAGGTAAACAAGGAACTAAATAACTTGCTGAGTCACCCACAAGGTAACAAGAAAACTGAGTGAACAACTGACGAATTTGTTAACTAACTACTGTAAAGCCTCGGTTTTCGAACGTCCCCGTTTTCCAACGAAGATTTTTAGATTTTTTTTGCTTTCGTTTTCAAACAAAAATCGGTAGTCAAACGCCCCCAACAAAACCCGGAAATAACATATTGCTCTTGGCCAGACCAGCTGACCCACGACACGCTTTGTTGTGAATTCCCACGCCGCTGAAAAAACCCGGAAATAATATAATGCTCACGGCGCAAGCAGCTGCCTCAGCCACTACAGGCTTTTTTTTTGTTTTGTTTTTTGTAAAAAAATGCTTCAAAAAGCCCTTTTTTATAGGCTTGGAACCCATTATTTCTTGTTCCATTCATTGTAATGGGAAACATCGATTTGGTTTTCAAACAATTTACTTTTCGAACCGTTTTCTGGAACTGATTGTGGTCGAGAACAGAGGCATCACCGTAACTGGAAGAGCAGGCAATCAACTAAGTAGGTAAATTACATACTAAGTACTGGAGTTGATAAATGAGCTAACTAAGCTACCAACTAAATAACCTATAGAGTGAATGACTGGGCAACATGCTAACTGCAAAACAAATTTACCAACTAAGGAGCTAGGCGGCACGCTGGGGCAGCTGTAGAGCGATGGCCTCGCAGTTCTGAGGACCGGGGCTCAATCCTGGCCCCGCCTGTGTGGAGTTTGCATGTTTTCCCGGTGCCTGCGTGGGTTTGCTCCCGTATCCCAAAAACATGTGTAAATTGGAGACTCTAAATTGCCCCTAGGTGTGATTGTGAATGCAACTGTTGTCTGTCTCCATGTGCCCTGTGATTGGCTTGCAACCAGTTAAGGGTGTACCCTGGCCCCTGCCCGATGACAGCTGAGATAGGCTCCAGCACTCCCCGCGACCCCCGTGAGGATAAGCAGTTAAGAAAATGGATGGATGGATGGATGGATGGATGGATGGATGGATGGATGGATGGATGGATGGATGGATGATGGATGGATGGATGGATGGATGGATGGATGGATGGATGGATGGATGGATGGATGATGGATGGATGGGTGGACAGACCTACACTAAATAGCAAAAAGGCAGCTAACTAACAAATGAGCATACCAAGAAATCAACAAGTTGGTGACTAACTAATAAAGCAAGCAAGGAGCTAATAAACCAACCATGCAACTAAAAGACGAGTTCTCACCTCCCGTTGAATGAACAGAGTGGAGAGTGTGGACATGTTAATGGTTTTGAAGGAGCCAGCTGAGAGGCAACACTGTGGCTTATGTGCGCCGCTTGACACAAGGTTATACACGCACACAGACACACTCAACAACCTGCTGCTGAAAGTGTGCAGCGTCCTGACAAAATGGCGGTGTTGACATCCAGCCAGTGTGACTGCCAGTAGGACGCATCCATTAAAAGACACTTTAGTCCATGGGGCAGGGTGGACTACTGCCACTAGAATGAACACACACAGTCGGTCATGCATCCTGGGAATTTATAGCCATTCTACCGGTCCAGGAATATAAGCGGGACGTGCTGTCTTGTCATTCAGCTGAGTTTCTGGTTCGGAGGAAAGAAGCTGGTCGCTATGGCAACACCAAGGCATCATTGCCGCCACTCTCCAGTGATTACTTACCCACATAAACCCCATAATCCACATGAGCGTCGTGTCGTTTTGTGTTATTGCCGTCGTCAATGTGACACGCAACAAGGAAGTGCCCACTGATTAGCATTGAGGGGAAAGTTATGATTGTGATAATTATGGAAGCTGTTGAATAATGAACCGTATAGTGGGAACTGTAGAAGGGAACGCCTTTTATACTGCAGGTGTTGCTAGCCGTGTTGTGTAAAGATTTCCGACCAGCGTGTCGCGAGGCGTTACGGTGCCCTGAGAAATGCTCGCATTTGACTTACTTGGTCAGAAAATTATTATCTAGTTAGAGTAGTTCAGGACATGCATGAGGGCAGCAGAGCAGCAGTGAGATGTGCCGAAGGTGTGTCAGAAGAATTTCAAGTGGGACTGCATCTGGGTTCTGCGCTGAGCCCCTTCCTGTTTGATGTGGTAATGGATAGGTTGACAGGTGAGGTTAGACTGGAATCCCATTGGACCATGATGTTTGCTGATGATATTGTGATCTGCAGTGAAAGCAGAGAACAGGCAGAGGAACAATTAGAAAGATGGAGGCACGCACTGGAAAGGAGAGGAATGAAGATTAGCTGAAGTAAAAGAATATATGTGCGTGAATGAAAGGGGCGGAGGAGGAAGAGTGAAGGTGGATGACTTCAAATACTTGGGGTCAACAATCCAGAGCCATGGAGAGTGTGGTAAGGAAGTGAAGAAATGGGTCCAAGCGGGGCGGAACAGTTGGCGGAAGGTGTCTGGTGTTCTATGTGACAGAAGAGTCTCTGCTAGGATTGAAGGGCAAAGTTGATAAAAAAAAAAAAAAAAAAACCACTGGTGAGGCCAGCCATGATGTACAGATTAGAGACCGTGGCTTTGAAGAAACAACAGGAAGCAGAACTGGAGGTAGCAGAAATGAAGAAGCTCTTTAGATGGACAGTCAAAGTTGGATGTTTTGGAGACAATGTCAGAGAGAGCAGACTACGATGGTTTGGACATGTTCAGAGGCGAGAGAGAGGAAGACCAAAGAGAAGGTTGATGGATGTGGTGAGGGAGATCATGAGGACAGTGCGTGTAAGAGAGGAGGATGCACGAGATAGGCTTAGATGGAAAAAGATTGCATGCTGTGGCGACCCCTAAAGGGACAAGCCGAAAGGAGAAGAAGTTTTAGTATCTAGTTTGCTCATCTATCTATGCACGAGTTTGGCAAGCAGAACACTTAAATAATCTTCCACTTGATGGCTGAAGCTTTACTTGTTCCCCCACTTTTTTGGTTTGCGATGACGCTTCCCAGCCCAGGCGCTCAAGTATGACGCTACCATTTATCGGGACGTGTCCCCCACAGGTGAGCTGACCATGAGGCTGCTGTGGAAGTCCCTGGACAAGATGAGGTGTCTGAGGAAGCGCTCCGCCATCCCCTTCCTCGGGTTCCTCATCACCCTCCTCCTCTTCCTCAACCTCTACATCGAAGACGGATACGTGCTGGTTAGTAATTCCGACGCCTTCGCCGAGCGCGTGTTTTGTTGTTGAATAGCGGTGAATGCTCCACGTTGTCTCGCAGGAAGAAGATAAGAGGCAGCTCAGGGAGACGTCGGCCCACCCCCCGAGCGCAGAGCGATATGTGCACACCTTCCGAGACCTCAGTAACTTCTCGGGATCCATCAACGTCACGTATCGCTACCTGGCTGGGACGCCGCTCAACCGCAAGAGTATGTGCAAAGTTTTGTTAAAAAGATTTGGGGATTCCAGACACGTCTGGTAAAATATCATTAATGAACTGTTTTTTGGTTTTTTTTTTTTTTCATAAAATGTACTTTTTTTTTTTAGATTATATATGAAATTTGCATCATACTGTGTCAGCCCATATTTGCTCCCCTGCTGCACAGTATAACTGTTCTGGTTTAAAAGTGTTCATGATTCTCCATTCTGCTTGACCTTACAAACAAATACAATCGGTTAAAGTAAAGAATAAAAGTATGGCTGTGCCTTACTGACCCTTGCGGTTCCTCGTAAATGTTCCCAAAACTTAAACATGATTACCGTGAATTTTTCCTTGTCATCTGAGTGCCTGACCTGTGGGCAGGGTCCACTTGCTTGGGGTGCTTCAGACTTGGATCATAGTATTTGCACCAATTGGAAAAGGAACACCCATCGTACCATGTAGGAGCACACTAGATCAAACCAGATTCAATCAACTGTCCAATATAGTTTTTCCATTAATCTTCACTGTGAAACCGTATGAACATGACTATCACGTGTTGTTCCTTTTCATCATTAGAGTACCTGACCATCGGGCTGTCCTCCGTGAAGAGGAAGCGAGGGAATTATCTTATGGAGACCATCAAGTCCATCTTCGACCAGTCCAGCTACGAGGAGCTGAAGGAGATCGTGGTGGTGGTCCACCTGGCTGACTTCGACGCGCTGTGGTGCGAGAACCTCCTGCAGGAAATCAGCCGCAAGTTCTCGCACCACATCATCGCCGGTCGCCTGCTGGTGATCCAGGCTCCCGAGGAGTACTACCCGTCCCTAGACGGCCTGAAGAGGAACTACAACGACCCGGAGGAGCGGGTGCGCTTCCGCTCCAAGCAGAACGTGGACTATGCCTTCCTGCTCAACTTCTGTACCAACCTCTCCGACTTCTACATGATGCTAGAGGACGACGTCCGTTGCTCTCGTAACTTCCTGACGGCTTTGAAGAAGGTGATCGCCTCCCGGGAGGGCTCTTACTGGGTCATGCTGGAGTTCTCCAAGCTGGGCTACATCGGGAAGCTCTACCACGCGAGGGACTTGCCGCGCTTGGCGCACTTCCTGCTCATGTTCTACCAGGAGATGCCCTGCGACTGGCTGCTTATCCACTTCCGCGGCCTGTTGGCCCAGAAAGACGTGATTCGCTTCAAGCCGTCGCTGTTTCAGCACATGGGCTACTACTCGTCCTACAAGGGCGTCGAGAACAAGCTGAAGGACGACGACTTCGAGGAGGACGTGGTAGACATTCCTGATAACCCGCCGGCCCGTCTCTACACCAACATCGATGTCTTTGAGAACTATGATGCTGCGAAGGCTTACAGCGCTGTGGATGAGTACTTCTGGGGCAAGCCCCCGTCGACCGGGGACTTCTTTGTGGTGGTCTTCAACAAGTCGGCGAAGATCAGTCGGATCAAGATCGCCACCGGATCCGACGACCGACGTAATGACATTCTGCAGCGAGGCGCTCTGGAAGTCGGCGAGAAACTGGTTGGGACCAAGAAGGGAAAGCAATGTTCCTCGTACATCACCTTGGGGGAGTTTAAAAATGGCAATATTGAGGTCAGGGACGTGGACCACAAGATCAGTTTTGATGTGGAGTGCGTACGTATCGTGGTGACGGCCAGTCAGAAGGAGTGGCTCATAATTAGAAGTATAAGTTTATGGACGACACCTCCGCCCAGCCAATGAAGATAGCGCGTGGACTCTTAGTATATCATAGACAAAAATTTCTATTGTAAATATACGTATTTCCACTCCAATGTAAGCTTTTTGTATGTATTAATTTATTTGGATTGGTAAATGTTATTTTTTCTTTTTTTATATCTACCTGCAAGTCTCAGCTCATCCTCCGGGTCTTGTGTTTGTTGTTAGCGTGACGGTAAAGGAGAGTGGAACGATGAGCACAAAGTAATCGTAGCGTTGTTTTACAGTTGTGAGTCTTACGCTTTATTGTTAACAAAGACCACAAAGATTATTTCCGTCAATCTGTAAATGCTATGAAGTGGTACAATGGGGGGTTTTGTCAATGTACAAAAAAAAAAAAAAACGCAGAAGAGACTACATCTTTACACTGTGTCCCTTCTGGTTTAAAAAAAAAACAAAAAACAAAAAAAAACAGGTAGGCACACAAGTCAAATCAAAGGCTTTTGTCCACAAAAAAACAAAACCATGCTCGAACTGATACTCCAGCCCGGTGGTCGTATGAGAGTACCTGTTGTAAAAACAAGGAAAAAAAAAAAAAAGGCATTCGGCATCACTGAGTGCATCATTAAGTGGCCCTTCCTTTTCATGTCCAAGCCTCATGATGATCATCCAAATTGCTGCCGTACTTCGCTCACATTAGACGGCGTTCGGAAAAATAGCTCGGCCATTCAGCGGTGCCCATCTGCCTCTGATACCGACTTCTGACTAAGGCTCATTTGAACCAAGTCCTTAGTCAGAACCCATCAGAGTCAAGCCTTGGAATTTGCATAAAAAAGGCGCTTTCAGATCAAAATGGATGCCTTCCTGTTAACTTTAAATCACAGGTGGTTGAGGGTATTTTATCCATCCTGGTATGTTAGACATACGCCCAATTACTTAGTGATTGGTGAAAATGCTGTCAGAGGCCATTTTTATTTATTTTATTTATTTATTGCTTTGCAGACCACAATTTTGTGCAATCAGCCCCAAAATGGCTGCATCAAACCAAAATGGCCAACTTCTTGCTTCATTTCAAGCATGCATCCTTAGACGTTTTCATGCTTGTTATGATATGATGTCAACGGGTGCAACTGGTGGCAGGGGTAGAGTTGAAAGTTCAAAAATCTTTGCTTTTTGACGGAATTTGCCCTCAAGATGGCTGATCCCAAATAAAACAGCAACTTTGTATTCTTGAACTTGAGCAGGGTCGTGAAGACTGTCCACCCAATTCTGCGTCAATCTGTGAAACACGTGTTCCAGGGCTGATTTTTTTGCGGGGCGGGCGTGCAGGGGGATTTCCAAGGGTCATCAATAATTGACTGATGTTCAGCTGTAAACCGAATAGCCAGCTTCTTATTCGGTGCTGAACATTGATCGTTGAGATGTTTCTGCACATCCGCAGACCTCCGAACAAACTACTTCTTTCCAACCTTCCAGGAGGCGCTACCCAGTAAGGTGTTCTCTATGGAAGTAAATTAGTGCCCCCAGGATTTGAATTTGAAATGTAAAGTGATCACATTTTCAATAGTTGCTACAATTCGCTGTCTGAAATTCAACCGGCTACAATTCGCTGTCTAAAATTCACCGTCTGTGCCACCAGGCAGAACACCCAGCCAATCGCAGTTACGCTTTCGTAGTCACGTGACGTCACATACTAAGAAACCCTAACTGGATTGGCTGGCTGTTTAGTTCTGACCTGAAGTAACCCTGCCAGGTGGCACAGATAGTGAATTTAAGACAGCGAATTGTGATCATTTTATTGTAAATTTCCAATTCAAACCCTGTTTTCTGTGGCATTTCAAATTCAAATCCTGGTGGCACTAATTTACTTCCACAGTTCTAGATCTACAACTTTAAAATTCAAATTTCAGTCATCCATCTACAAACTTGCAAAACTAGGTGTTTTTGGGAAATGTTGAGGCCCCCCCCCCCCAAAAAAAAGGCAATCAATGGGTATTGAATTGACTTTTGCAAGGTAGTGAATTTGATTCCAAGGCATTATTACATTTACCGTATGTATTTCTGTATATATCTTGCAATAAAAGGGTCAGGGTGTGTAGTAGTTATTAGAAAGTGTAGTATAGAACAATGGGCTGTCCTTGAGAACGGCATCCAATTACTTTAGGTAATTGTGTCTTTCGCAGCCTTTCAAGACGGATAACAAGGCGGCAAAGTGTCGCTGTGGGAATCCCAACAGGGTTTGTCCCCGTTTGGCCCTTAATGAGCTCCCTGCGCGAAGCAACCAGAACAAGCAGGCGCCATCTTGAAGCGCTCGACGCTTTGGATATTCACTTTGAAGGGGTTTTTCCTCCCCTTGTGTCACCGCGTCTGCTCCGTGTTGTGTCAAAGTGGCTGACAGGAGAACACTTGTATGTTTTAGGATGCGGAGATGAGATTTCTCAGTGAAGAACGAGCCGGCAGTTGTTGCTTTTTTTTTTGTTCCCCCTTTCTTTTCTCCTTTCTTGATACAAGCACAGCGGCACAATTTTCCCCTCTTCTCTTTCTTGACAATAACAAAAAAAAAAAGGCCCTACAAAGCCAATTCAAACAAAATGGTCGATTTTCTGTCTTTTCGGGTATGGCTTCTTGAGACATTTTTTCTGCATCTGCATTTGATGGAAATGCCAACCAAATTTCATGTCGCAAAGTGAAACTGGGTTCAGGGGCAAATGTTTTCAAAGGATTCTGGCCTGGCGAAGAAATATGTTAGAAGAGTACAGGACGTGTATGAGGGCAGCAGAACAGCGGTGAGGTGTGCCGTTGGTGTGTGAGAAGAATTTTAGGTGGAGGTGGGACTGCATCAAGGATCCGCGCTGAGCCCCTTCCTGTTTGCGGTAGTATTGGATAGGCTGACAGATGAGGTTAGACTGGAATCCCCTTGGACCATGATGCTCACAGATAATATTGTGATCTTCAGTGAGAGCAGGGAGCAGGCACAGGAACAATTAGAAAGATGGATCCACGCACTGGAAAGGAGAGGAATGAAGATTAGCCGAAGTAAAACAGAATATATGTGCGTGAATGAGAAAAGTAGAGGGGGAAGAGTGAGGCTACAGGGAGAAGAGATAGCGAGGGTGGAGGACTTCAAATACTTGTGGTCAACAATAAAGAGCAACGGAGAGTGTGGCAAGAAAGTGAAGAAACGGGTCCAAGCGGGGCGGAACAGTCGGCGGAAGGTGTCTGGTGTTCTAAGTGACAGAAGAGTCTCTGTTAGGATGAAGGGCAAAGTTCATAAAACAGTGGTGAGGCCGGCCATGATGCACGGATTAGAGATGCAGCAGAAATGAAGATGTTGAGGTTCTCGCTCGGAGTGAGCAGGTTGGATAGGATTAGAAATGAGCTCATTAGGGGGACAGCCAAAGTTGGATGTTTTGGAGACAAGGTTCGAGTACTATGGTTTGGACGTGTTCAGAGGCGAGAGAGTGAGTATATTGGTAGAAGGGTGCTGAGCTGAGCTGCCAGGCAAAAGAGCGAGAGGAAGACCAAAGAGAAGGTTGATGGATGTTGTGAGGGAGGACATGAGGACAGTGAGTTTTAAAGAAGAAGAAGATGGACGAGATAGGCTTAGATGGAAAAAAGATAACACGCTGTGGCGAGCCCTAACAGGACAAGCCGAAAGGAAAATAAGTAATTCCGCCCACTCAGAACCTTCCCTATTTTATTTAAATTGGGTAGCAATTGGACAAAATCTCGAGGTCTAGTTCATCTATGAAGGACCAATAGAAATGGACAGAAAGTGGCCAAGTCAAAACAAAACAGATTTCCCGAGTCTTTTCAGGCACGGGTTCTTGAGACTTTTTTGTGGATCTGCTCACGATAGCCTAGTCATCAAACTTCCGCTCACTCAAAAGGGGAAAAAAAAAAGTTTCACAATTTAGCTCCACTCATTTCTCGTGTATGACTGCTTCAAATTTGGAAGCAATCTGACAAAATCTCTTGGACTTTGTAGGACCCCTGTAGAGGTCCAAAATGAGCCAAACCTGATGTTAGCGTCGGTGACGGTCTAGAGTGGCGGTATCAACACCCGCTGATGTGGCGCATGTGACACGTGCATGAAGTCATCGTGAAATCTTTTCCCGGCTCGTGTTTCCGTACAAGATGACGTCACATCATACTTTTGTCCTTGATTCCCGTCCTCCTCGTTGCTGCTGTAACTGTAAGATGACGCGTATATTTTTGTACCGCTATGCTATCGACACGTTGTATGATGATATTGTGTTTGAAAAAGGAGACGGATTAAACCCATGAATGAGCAGTGTCGTGTTTGCGTTCTTTCATTGCGCAATATTGATACGAGAGTCGAAACGTACGCAATGAAATCATCGGTTTGTGACATTTGCGGTTGGTTGAAGCATCTAGAGACTAATGTTTAACCGCCGGCTAAGAACATCCATTATTCATTTCAATATTCATAGTCTGCTGTTTTGTTTTTTTTTTCTTTTCCCCAACTCGAGAGCATCCGTAATGAACGCTGGAGGGGCGGCTCACTGGCTCTTTGTTTTTGATTTGCATGAGGGACACACACATCAGTTTTTCTCTTGTACCTTTAGAAGTCTTCTGTGTATACGGAGCTCTTTACACACTGCATCCACAAAGTATTCAGTGCTCCAATCTACACAACAACAATGTAATGTAATGTAAATCACAATAAATACACCCCCCCCCCCAAAAAAAAAAATTCTAGACAACACTCCTACTCCTTAATGACAGTACAAAAACTTTTTTTTTTTTTTTAAGTTTTGCAAATCGATTTTAAAAAAAACAAACTAGGAAATCATCTTCATGGATTAGGGCATTCGGAAAGTATTTTCAGTACCTCAGTTTTTCCACATTTTCTTATGTTACAACCTTATTCCAAAGTAGAATCAATTAATTTTGTCTCTATGAAATTTGACATTACAGATCAAAAATGATTGCTTTTGAAATATTTTCCATTTTATTTAATACAAAAACGAGAAAATTATGTTAATACAGGGCATCAGGAAAGTATTCACAGTGGTCCATTTTTATTGTAACACTGATTATATTAACTTCTCCCCTTCAAGAAGTCTACCCAACATCCCTTAATGATGCATTTTAAAAAAAATGGAAATCACATCAGGGCGGCATGGTGGATCAGCTGGGAAGCATTGGCCTCACAGTTCTGAGGACCCGGGTTCGATCCCAGCCCCGTCTGTATGGAGTTTGCATGTTATCCCCGTGCCTGCGTGGGTTTTCTCCGGGCACTCCGGTTTCCTCCCACATCCCAAAAACATTAATTCATGAAATTAAAATTAATTGGACACTCTAAATTGCCCCAAGATGTGATTGTGAGTGCGACTGTTTGTCTCCACACGCCCTGCGATTGGCTGGCAGCCAGTTCAGGGTGTACCCCACCTCCTACACGTTGACAGCTGGGATAGGCTCCAGCCACGGCCCGTGACCCTTGTGAGGATGGCCGGCTTAGAAAATGGATGGATGGAAATCACATCATGAGTGTATGCAGAAGTTGTTCGTAATGTTTCACATTTCCCACATTTTCATATAATGCTCCAAAATAGAATAAATTCATGTTTCCTCAAAGTTCTATGGACAACACCGCATGATGGAAAATTGTTAGTTTCATTTCACAAAATTAACAAATGTCACTCGACTTTTCTAATCTCACAGTCCTGTCAAATGGTGTTAAAATGTCCCTTTAAAAAAAAAAAGAAAAAGAAAAAGAAAAAAGCTGTCTGAGTGACATTTGGACTGCAGTGAAGTGTTAACGCTGAGCAAAATGTCAAAGCCAAAGCCCGCCGGGTGCCGTTTAGTTTCACATCACATAAAAAAAGCTGCCAGATGATTATTTTCATTATGTGGAGCAATTCAGTTTTGATTTAATTTTGATTAGTTTAATTAATTTGGGCCCCCTATCAGAAGGAACCATTATTTGGTGAACTAAGTCTCACTTTTTTTTTACTTTTTGGGTGAGGAAGGAAGTCTTATTTTGGGAGAAAGAAAATATTACAACATTGAAGTCATTTTCATAGAATAAAAAGATTTATTTTTTGTGCCTTTTTTGTTTCATTTTGTTATCTCAGTATATCCATCCATCCATTTTCTTTGCCACTTATCCTCACAAGGGTCGCAGGGAGCGCTGGAGCCTATCCCAGCTGTCAACGGGCAGGAGGCGGGGTACACCTTGAACTGGTTGCCAGCCAATCACAGGGCACATGGAGACAAACAGCTGCACTCACAATCACACCTACGGGCAATTTAGAGTGTCTAATTTATTTTACATCTTTTTGAGATGTGGGAGGAAACCAGAGTGCCTGGAGAAAACCCACGTCGGCACGGGGAGAACATGCAAACTCCGCACAGGCAGGGCTGGGATTGAACCCGGGACCTCAGAACTGTGAGGCCAATGCTTTAGCAGCTGATCCACCATGCCGCCATAGTAAAAAAAAAAAAAATTTTCCAAAAAATCCTCATTAGTATAATACATGTATTTATTTTGGGTGGTTTGGTGAGTGCCTCCAAATTGGATCAAAAAAATTTTTTTTTTTTTCCACACCAAGTCAGGTTAGTCGTGTCCTAACTAAGCCGTAAATACAACTCTATTAAGCTTTGAGAAAAGTTCCATATAACAAAATTATATTTTACACTTGTACCATACTGGATTTTAAAAATCCAACAGTTTAAGCCCTGTAACATCATTCTCAGTCGGACATTTGAGTGATTCTTTTGCAGACCACAAGAGGGAGCCCATGTACGTCGCTTTGCGACTCTGGTCTACAAGCCACTCATAGAAAAGCTGGATTTGTAGTTCTGTGAACGGCGATACGATTAAACGCATACGACAGAATTCTCTCTGCACTCCCGTCACGTTACACGATCGCTTCCTGGTCTCCGGAGACGCGGCGTTGCATCCCAACATTTCCCATTTGCCGCCCGCGATATGCGTGCGCGGCGTTTGGTGCGACAGCTGCCGTCCTGCGAGCGAAACAACCCGCTCGGAGACGTACTTGAAAGCAGACGAGGCTCCACAGGGACGACCGCCGTGAGGCTTTGGTAATCGGCGCCGTCACCAGCTGGACGGGAGGAATCCCTCCTCGAGGCAAAACACTTTCATTGGCGACACTTAAACCCAGATGAGGGGAACAGGAGCGAGCGTGTAATTGGGGGTGTCGATGACTTTTTTTTTTTTTGGGGGGGGGGGGCAAAACAAGGCATTTGGCAGCAATTAAAAGCATCGTTTGCCAAAGGGCCATTCGGAGGCGGGGGCCTACTGAGAAGCCTTCTCTAATCTCAAATCCAAATACCAGAGCACCGTGGAAGGAAGACGATGTGGAAATCTTGATAAATGATTTCGTTCTTGTGCAAACCTTTGAGTCGTAAACGCGCCCAAAGGAAGGATTATATCAGGAATTAAGTTTTGGGGAGCAGCACGGTGGATCACCTGGTAACGCGTTGGGCCTTACAGTTCTGAGGCCCCAAATTCAATCCCAGACCCGCATGTGTGGAGTTTGCATGGTCTCCCCGTGCTTGCATGGGTTTTCTCCAGGTGGGCACTCGGGTTTCCTCCATGCAACATTAATTGGATACTCTAAATTGCCCCGAGGTGTGATTGTGAGTGCAGCTGTTTATCTCGAAGTGCCTTGCGATTGTCTGGCAACCAGTTCAGGGTGTACCCCGCCTCCTGCCTGTTGACAGCTGGGATAGGCTCCAGTACTCCCCGTGAGCCTTGTGAGGATAAGGGGCAAAGAAAATGGAAGTATTGGGGGAAAAATGTATATCTTAACACCACTCTCAAATGATTGCGTTGTAGAGAGTTAAAAATCTGTTTTTAATTAGCCACATTGAGTCATATCTCACATGAAACTCCAGGGGAAGCACTTTCCATATCTTTTAATATTTTGCCCATATGGCCTCATATGTTGATGTAATCATGGATTAAAGTTGTTGGGTTTTTTTTGCTTGCGTTTGTCAACAAACTCCAATTTGTGGATTTAGGACAACGTCTCGCTGGTCAGCTTTTCGCCCGCGCGGCCTTGGCGGGGGTCTCGGCCCCGTGTCCCGCCAGGTGCCGTGTGGAACGCCTCCACTTTTGACCAACTCTGAGTGCTCCACGTGCGCCTTTCTCATCTTCCATCCCACATTTGGAACACGTTTGCTTTTGCAGCCTGCCAAGCCGACACAACAGATGGTTGCTGTGACAATTCCATGAGGGAAAGAAACAAAATGCTCCAAAATAACCTACTAGCTGATTGGATAGAGGCTGTCACATGACTTCCCCCCCCCCACACATTTTGGCTAAAAACACCTCTTTTTCAAAAAATAAAACAAAAAGTGTCCTCATTTAAAGAAAACAAACGTTAGCCGTATAGCATAACAATAACGTTATGCTTATTGGAGGGAGGCCTTTAATTTACATTGAGACCCCTCCCCAAGGTTATCTTCATTTGAAAAAGAACATGCGTTGGACATATTTCACTTTGGAACTCATGAAAAACCTCCTCCAAAGTGTCCTCACCTTTGTAAAAAAAAAAAAAAAAAAAAAAACACAATTCATTCCAGACAACGGATCGAAAACCATATCAATGTTTCCCATTCCAATGAATGGAAAAAGAAATAATGCGCTCCAAGCCTAAAAAAAATTGGCTTTTTAAAGCATTTTTTTTTTAGCTTTTCCTGATAAAAAAAACTGCATAGTAGAAATACATGTATAGTTTAAATCCTTTATATGAGAAAAGAAATTAAGAAATATTTATTTTTTACTTACAATGTATGCTTTAGTAGTGGAGTACGCTAGGCTGGGAGTGCATTGCCGTATCTGTAGCGACTTGGCCCCCAGCCTTGGAAACTTTTTTTTTTTTAATTAACAAAAGTACAGAATAACTTTAAACGAGCAACTTGGCTTCCTTGGAGTCACGATTGCGGGTTAATACGGGTAGTCCTCAATAAGAAGAAAAACAACAGTCACTACCGGGACATGTTTGTGTGCAGAGGTTGCCTTATACTGAATAACAAAAGTGCGCTGGTTGCACCGTGCACGTTATGTCATTTCCGGGGTTTTTTTTTTTTTCGGGGGGCGTTCGAATTGACAATAATAAAACGCGTCGTGGGTGGGTCAGCTGCTTGCGCCGCCCCCATTATGTTATTTGAGGGTTTTGTGGGGAGCATGGAAATTCACAACAAAGCGCGTCGTGGGTCAGCTTTTTATTTATTGTTTTCTCGGGGGCGTTCAAGTACCGATTTTCATTCGAAAACAGAAGCAAAAAAATGTGTTCGAAAACGGGGACGTTCAAGAACCGAGGCTTTACTGTACTTGGATATATTTCTGGGAGGCTTTTACCTGAAATATTCCCTGATGAGGCGGTTGTGCGCTGCACCTGGTTGGAGCATCTGCCTCACAGTTCTGAGGATCGGGTTCGAATCCTGGTCCCGCCTGTGTGGGAAGTTCAAAGTGTACAATGCCTACTGCCTGATGAAAGCTGGGATTGGCTCCACCATTCCCGCGACCCTCGTGAGGATAAGCGGCTCGGGAAATGGATCTGAAAGTGAGAAATTGGGAAGGGCTTTTATTTTTTTTTTTCTTTTTAAAATGCCTCACTCAAATGAAAGCTCCCATTTTTTTGCAAATTTCAAATGATACATAGCCAAGGGAGAGATTTTGTCAAGTTCCCAATGATTATAAAGGCAACCAATAGTTTTTGATATTAGAATCATTATCGTCATGAAAATGCTTAATAAAAAGAAATGCCTCCTTTTTAAAAAAAAAAAATGCTTTTAAGTCAATTTTTGCTCAATTTCAAATCGATAAGCAGTCAAGAGTTTTTTGTTGTTGTATTTATTTCTCAGAAATTTTGGGGGGAGTGATTAAACAGCTTCCTCAAATGAACAACTCCTTTAGGCCCTTTTTTGTTTGTGTAGTTGTCAAATTTCATTGATGCGCGCACCCAACACAGCAATATTTCTTGGTGAGATGTACACTCGTGCTTCTCAGAGCGTGTGCTCTCACAGAAAATAAAGTCATTTGTTGGGGGGGGGGTTGTTAGTATTGGCTGCTTCTTGTCAGTAAATGCCTTAGCGGGGGGGCAGATGTCATTCCCACAAGCGGGAGCATCAAAAGGCGAAGCAAGGAAGGAAGCCTGGCGGGGTTCGGCCCCCCGTGTGATGGCAGAACCATGGCAACCACGGCAATTGACGGTCCCCCGGTCTCCTGTGGGGCCGTGCTCGCTCTCTGCTGCTCTTCTTATTTTCATTCGTATGTCCATGTCCCCCCCCCCAAACGACATAACTGGGCGAGTGTCACACTGAAAAATAATAAAATAAAACAACACATTCTCTTTTGGTTCCGCTTGACTTTGAAGGACGGGAGCATGACATGCTTGGGAATGGTTGGGACAAGAAGAAATCTCAAGGACATTCAGACGTATTCAAACATAATTGTGTGAAAAGAAGTGTGTATATTCTCGTATAAAAGGAAAATAGAATCCTACACAGAGTTAATCTTGCGTGGCGTAATGCATGACGGTGACTTTTAAGATGTAGTTCTAGTCTAAGGGCTTCATTTTCTAGCTGCATTAAAACTGGCTCACGTTGTTCTGCTCGCCATTCTTTGTAAACATTTCTTGTTTCGAGCCGCATTTAAAGGGAACGAGAGGGGCTGGATTGAAATCGGCTGTGATGACCCCCGAACGGGCGCAGGTGTCCCACTTTTAAATACGCGGGGCTACAGCAGTTCACCAAATTATCAAAACCGGCCTAACCCGTCTCCTCGCAGATACGACGCTGAGTGCAGGGCTGGAAATAGAAAACGGATTTCTGAATGGAACGTCAGGGTTAGAGTTAATGTTTTGGTTAGAATTCATGTTAGAGGTTATAAATTAGGGGCTCACTTTGGGGTCAGGAGTATGAGTTATGGTTATGTTTAGCATTAGAAGCGGTCACAGCTCCTCAGTAATATTTGCTCTTTTTTGAGGAGGGTAAAGAATATATTCCTCTCAGCATTGTTACATTGTCAACAGAGAGAAACTTCAAAACTATTTATGTCAAAGTATTTGTCCCTTAAAGGGTGATAACAATGCAACACAGATGCTATTTGTTCGCCAATCTACGGTGGTTTTGCATCGTTTGTTAGCATTAAGCTCAGTGGACTAACCAAAGGCAAAAAAACTAGAGTTTATTTAATTTACGGCCTGTAAGCCACGACATTTTTCGCACGGTTTCAATCCTGCGGTTTATGCAGTAAGTAAGTTTCTTTCGGCTTGTCCCTTTCGGGGTCGCCACAGCGTGTCATCTCAGATGAACGCACATATGTTTGGCACAATTTTTACGCCGGATGCCCTTCCTGACGCAACCCTTCCCAGGGTGACACGGCTAATTTGTGCATTTTTTTGTTTTTTCTAACGGCCGCAAGGGGGCACTCGAGCGGAAAAGGTAAGTGTGAGACCGGTGGAATATATGTGCCGAAGAAGTGACTTTTACCAGTCTGGCCCCGTTTTTTTTTTTTTTTTTAGCCGGCCCTGTTAGCACTGCGCTAGTGTTAACCCTGTTCTAGCGTGTTGCAGTTGTGTTCCTGCTGTGTGTCTCAGTGATCTTTACCGGTATGTTTTTGTTTTAACTGGCCCTGTTAGCATTGCGCTAGCATTAGCATCAGCATCACATTAGTGTGCGTGCTGTGCGTGTGTTACTGCCACGTCTCAGTGATTTAGGTATGTTTTTATTTTTTAACCGGCCTTGTTAGTGCTGTGCTACCGTGTTGCTACTGTGTAGCTGCTGCGGCTGTTTTGGGGTTTTTTTTTTTTTTAACTGGTATGGTTTTTTTTTGTTTTTACCAACCAGCCCTGTTCGTGCTACCATGTTGTTGCAATGTTAAGCTAAGATAAATTATTAAAACTTTGAAAAGTTTGTGTACAGTCTTTGTAAATATATCGTGTTTCAAAGTGGGTTTCAATGTGGGCACTTGCGGCTTTTACACAGGTGCGGCTTATGTATGTACCGAATAGTATTTCGGTTACAAATATACTGGGTGAGGTTTATAATCAGGTGTGCGCTGTAGGCCGGAAATTACGGTATATGTTTTTTTTTTTTTTAGTGTTTATGTTTAGTTTGTTATTCCACTTCAGCTGGGAGTGGCAATTAACAGGATAACATCTTTTTCTTAACAATTGTTTAGCATCTGCCAAACAGTGCTTGTCAAATTTTAGCTCACAAGTTAAAGCCAAAAATTTTTGTATATCTCAAAAAACAGAGTCCACTCGCCGAATGGTAACACACAATGTGGAATGCTGTAGGCTAACAAAACTAGCATCAGCATTGCGTTAGTATTTGACTTTTTAACAGCTATTTGAACAGAAACTATGCAGCGCAGCAACCCGCGTAGGCAGACAATACACTAATATTCACAACCATATGTTCTTTATGCCATAATATTACTGCACCTTTAGACTGTATTCCTCATGGTTCATCAAACTGCACGTATTACATGTAGGTACTTCACAGCCCCCTGGTGGCCAAGGCACACGCATCGGCACCAACATGACTGCTTCTGTGGACATGAGTGTGGATTATATGAAGGGGGGGGGGGGGGGGGGGACAGATTCCTTACAGCTTTCTGGGTGGATTGCATGAAAAAGACTTGACAGATGCACACAGCTTTGATTTTTATCACATGAAATGAGCGCTCGTGTGTGCGTGCGCATGTGTGTGTCTGTACACACACTAGCAGGCATACATGGCTGCCAGAAAGCCTTTGTCAGGCTGCAGCCTGACACTGTAAAGGCGCTAATTAAAGATTAATGTCAGCGAGTGCCGCGCACTCCCAGCAGCGTTTTGCTCAGAAGCATCCCGGCCGGACACCAGCTTGTTGCTCACATCCGCCGACGGCGGCGAGTCTCCGTCCAGCAGGCGCGTTCAAAACTAATGACAGCGACGGCAAGTGACTGACTACTTTTAATTAGTGCAAGCCGGCAACGATACAAGCTTGCACTACTCGCCGCAATTACTGTTTGGATTTTTTTTCCTGGAAAAAAAAAAAAAAATTAAGATGACGACTTTTTTGTAAAAAATGTTCAAAAGATTTAGAGTAAAATTCTGCTTTTTTCTGATTTTTTTGGTCAAAAAAAGAAATGCTTAAAAATGTACTTCATTGTAGAAAAGCAGTAGCATACTCAATATAAAAGAAAAGAAATTCCCTTAAATCTACATTTTAAAAGATGTAATTTTTGTAAGACTTTGACTTATGTGTGAAAAGAATACATGAAAAAATAATTGTACTAAAATGAGATTTTTCTAATAAAATATTTTATTTTCAAAAACAATCGCCTACTTTGTTCTCAGACAATGAAATTCCAAATATTTTTGAGATAATTTTTTTTTCTTAAGCAAACCTCACTGTCTTTTTCCTCAATGTTTTTTTTTTCCCTCAAAAATTGCATGAAATTCCCAATTTAAATCAAAATAATAATCTTCTTGTAAGATTGCCACTTCTTTTGCGAAAATTATTTAACGATGATACAGTACGCTTGAAAAAGATTTCCGCTCTTTTTGGATGAATTACAATTTGTTTATTTATTTAGTTTAAAAATACATGTACCACATGGAAAAAACTTGACTTTTTAAAAAATATTTTCTTGTCATCAGATTTACGTTTTGTCATATAAAACAATGACATTCCAACCTCTTATCTCATGAAGAACGTTTTGTTTTTGTTCTGTTAACGGTGTGTTTCTAAACTTGACAAAAATAAGTGACGTTTTGTCCAGGAAAAAAAAAAGATTGTCATAAGCACTAAGCGTTTATTTTTATTTTATTTTTTTAAAGAGAGAATAAAGGGGAAAAGAACTACTTTCACGTTGAAGGATGATGACAGCAGCCAGTATGACAAAAGCCTGCAATTGTGCAGGGGGGGTGGGCTTGGGATGGCGAGTGAATCATTTTAATTAGTGAAGGCAGGCAAAGATACAAGCCTCCATCGGCTGCCACCATGACTGACATCCTGGCGTTCGGAACAGAGCGAACCATCTGGCTGTGGGAACGGGACGCGCCCGGCGTACCAGAAGAGGCTCGGCGGGGCGCAAATATGTCTTTTGTCGGCGGACACGGCCTCGACCCAGCACTTTTTATGAGCACACCATCGCGGCCCGCGTGTAATCTCATTTGCATTTTAACAGAAATCATACCCAATAGTTGAGTGAGACAAAACGTTTCTGGCAACGAGGGTATGGGTTGGGGGGGACGGGGGATATTGGTTGACGGTAGTAGTGCATCGTGAACATACTTTGTCACATATCAAGAAGGAGAAAACACAACTACAACGAATTAAACTCTTCCGGAAGTCATTTCGTAACGTGACATTGTATGAATTAGAAGCCCTTTTAGATGTAAATAGGGTTTGTTCCAAGCCCCAAGACCACCAACCCACCCCCCGCCAAAAATAAGCTTCCAAAGTACATCATGTAAATATTAATAAAAAAATATGTTCATTTACCTTTGGCGTTGTGCGACGGTGTGAAGAGAAGGTTGAGTTACAAGCAAAAAGGCATCGTGGGTGACGGAGGAAAACTTTGACAACCGAGAGAAAACATACGTAAGAACGTACCCACGCTCATAATTTAATTCCACTAAAGTTTCTTGAGGCCCGTGGTGAAAAAAGATGAATAAACTTGTGAAAAATACAAAGAAAAAAGTTGTACTTTTCCAATTTGCGTTAGCTTGTGACGACACGGGTGTGATTGGGTCACAGGTGGCAGTTGAGTGGCCACGGGAAACGAAAAGCATCAGGGGTAAAAAAATTGACATCCCTCGTAAGCCAATCGGATGCCAGGCAGAGGCGACGGTGACAGCCAATGGGAGAGCAACTCTTTCGTCCCACACAAACCAAGATACAGGATGTTTACCTATGGTGGAATTTGGGGCCCTTTAAAATAATAATAATAATAATTATATATATTTTTTTTAAAGAATCACTATTTTCCCGAAATAAAACATCTTCGTCATAGAATTGCAACTTTGTGTCCCCCCCCAAAAAATAAACAAAATATACTCAGTACTATTTGGGCGGCACGGTGGAGCAGCTGGTAAAGCGTTGGCCTCACATTTCTGAGGTCCCGTATTCAATCCCGGATCTGCCTGTGCGGCGTTTGCATGTTCTGCCCGTGCCTGCGTTTGTTTTCTCCGGGTGGGCACTCCGGTTTCCTCCCACATCCCCAAAACATGCAACATTAATTGGACACTTGAAATTGCCCTGAGGTGTGATTGTGAGTGCGGCTGTTGTCTGTCTCCATGTGCCCTGCGATTGGCTGGCAACCAGTTCAGGGTGTACCCCGCCTCCTGCCCGCTGACAGTTGGAATAGGCTTCAGCACTCCCCCGCAACCCTTGTGAGGATAAGCGGCTAAGAAAATGGATGGACGATGTGACGTCGCCATAGCAACACCTCCGTTGTCTGACTGAGGCGGCGATGTGGTCGCTGTTTCAATGGGAGCACACGCAGCACACGCTCATTGAATAGGCCGCATTGTTCTCTCGGAAGACCTTCCGCCGTGTAAACGGCGATTTTCGGGGAATTAAGTGGCGGGGGCGGAATTCATTCTGATAGTAATCAAGAGGATGTTTGGAAGGAGGTGTCAGCTTTTGAGCCTGCTTAGTTTATGCTTACTCAGATATAACGTCGATTCATATTTTCATTTGTTCAAGAAAAAGAAAAAAAGTACTGCTTAAAAATTACGGTGTGTCATCTGTTAAGCGCTGGCCTCGCAGTTCTGAGGACCCGAGCTCAATCTCGGACCCGCCTGTTTAGAGTTTACACGTTCTTCCCGTTGCCTCTGTGGGTTTTCTCCGGCCACTCCGGTTCCATCCCACATCCTAAAAATATGCAACATTAATTGGACACTCTAAATTTCCCCTAAGTGCGATTGCGAGTGCGACTTTTGTTTGTCTCTAGGTGCCCCCTGCGATTGGCTGGCAACCAATTCAGGGTGCACCACTGCCTCCTGCCCGTTGACAGCTGGGACTGGCTGCAGCACTCCCGCGACCCTTGTGAGGATAAGCAGCTCAAAAAATGGATGGATAGATTGTGATTAGAAACTGTTTTATTTTGACAAAAACATCTGATTTTGGGTATCGAGGGAAGGTATGTAAAAGAAAAAGTGTGATCTTTCTCAAAAAAGTTGCTGCCCGCCAACAAAGAGCGAAAATCTTGGGCTGGTGCCGAGCGGTCCGTCACCATGTGACGTGCTCGCTTTTCAGCGCGGCAGATGAGCGACAGCAGAAGGGCTTGAGCGACCCCGAAAAAGGCTTCTGACACCATCCGTCACAAGCGCCGCCAAATCGTTGGACCCCGTCCAAAAGTAGGCGACATTTTGAGCTCCGCCGGATGTTGTCGCAAAAACGTCTCAATGGGACCTTGTACTCCTTTGTGAGTACATTAAACTCCTGTACAGCATGATGAGTGATATAGAGAGACTATCTGTAAATGTATATTTTTTTGGTTTTACGCCGCCTGTGTCAAGAACCAACGGGTCGGGGGCGGACCCAAATGCAGGACTTCGAGGCAGAGGCATAATGTTCAACGTGGTTTATTCCGGAAACTGTGTCAAGCACGGTGTAGCAGTCCGATGAGGCAGAGGTACAGAAAAGCTAGGCTAGGCAGGATCCAAAAGACATGCAGCAAGGTCCGATGACTATGGGGCAAACTACCGAACTCAGCAGGACAGGATCAAACAAAAGGGGCACAGAATCGCTGTGACTAGGGTTACTCTAACTGACGCGTAGAAGCAGAGAGTCCCACAGGCAGTGAATGCAACTCGCTAACGCACGGCAACGACAAGTGACAAAAACTCCAATGTAAATGCCTGTCTAATTACAGTCCGAAAGTGAAACAGCTGTGACCGGTGATTGGAAACAAAACCAATTTGTAAGCCTAAAATGTATCGAAAACATGTTACTTATTGTTGCATCCGCGTACGTGCACGTGCCTTTAAGAGGCGGGGCCCGGAACGGCGCTGTGTGACGTCGGGGAGCCCACGCGTGAGTGCGAGCTGTGGTCAACAGCAGCCCCTGAAAATGTGTTCATTTATATTAAATTAAATTCATTTTAAATTTAAAATGTCTCCTAAAAAAGATGCGACTGGTTGTTTTATAGATATAAAAAAATACTACTAATTGTTTTAATAGATATTTTATCCTTTACAATTAGATTATTCTCAAAAAAAAAAAACTGTGACTATCTTAAAAGCAACCTTTTTTTTTTGTAAAATTTTGCCTTTTTCTTTAAAAGAAAAACTGACCATGTTGACGACAATGACTTGAAAAGAATTCAGGGTCAAACTTTTTCAACAAAGGAAAATGATTTTCAAGCATGATTGTTTCACTTTGTTGAACGGATGCTCAATTTGGGATTCTTGTCATCTGTCTTTTCTGTTGAGGGAATCAACACACACAACACGCCCAGTCTTTGAAAAGTTAACTTTGTGAGGTGGGGGGGGGGGGACAAAAAGTGACATTTCATTGTGCTTTTTCAACGACATCTCTGAAATGTCTTTCAAATGAAAGTCAAGAACTTGCGGCGCCTGCAGCGCTCCGCTGAAAGTATCCACAAAACGCGCCTTTGTTTTTCAAGTTTCTTGCAAGCGAGATTGTACGACGCCGGCGCACGGCATGAAAATACACAAGGTCGCGCACGCTAATGGTGGAATCGAAGGCGCTTGGGATACACGCGTGAAATGGCCCACGGGAATAACCTTGGCCACGCGCACCACATGCTGCGTCTCCACGTCTCGAGAGAGACTTGAAGAATCGAAAGGCGCACGTTCTTCGAAATGAGTTGGACAACACTGCCATCTGCTGGCTACTATAGGCACTCATCTGACTCTGCACTTTATTATCCCCCCCCAAAAAAAAAAAACGAATATTGAAAAGGTAATAATATTACATAGTGTATCCACTTTTGATGGACACTGTTAGAGAGCTGATTCAGATTAAAAAAAACACACACACACACTGTGATTCTAGTCAGCAGCGTGAACTACGGGGTAATAACTATGTTACTACTGTGTATAACTATGTTACTACTGTGTATTTTTGTTAAAAAAATACATTTTCTCATTCTAGAAAAATCCAAATTTGGTTTCGTAAGAAAGGTAATTTCATTTAAATGGAAAAAAATCTGATTTTCATTCCTACCCCAAAATGCTCTATTCCCTCACAAATGTATTATTTTGGTATTTTATTCATGGGATTTTTTTATATATATATATCAACAAGACTTTTTTAGTACTATAAAAAAGGTCCTATCTAATTTTTTTAATTGAGAGAAAATACATATTTTTAATATGACTTCTTAAACAAGAAACTCGATATTATTACATTTATTTTGGGCACTTTTTCCCTCAGAAATTGATTATCCTTTCATGAAAATATTAAAATATTAAGCTCTCGAGAGAAAATGTGAGCACCACTGGAGAGCTCTCTAATAAACGTGTTATTAAAGTGTTATTGGCGCAGTTTGTCGTAAATTGTTCATAACATGAGGTGATTCATGTTTTGAACATTTTAATCTGTTTTTAGTCATAATGGTGGGAGGGGTAGGATACAGTAAAATGACTGGAATATTGCCATAATTACAGACACAAGTCATATTTTGAAGGCAAAATAACTCATTTAAAAATAATTTTAGGACAAAATGCAGACTTCTTGGATGACAGATCCTTTTGATTAAAAAAAGAGGAAATAAATCACTATATTAGAATAAAGTGATATTTTTTTCCATGCTTAAAGAATACCAAACAGTAAATTACTGTTTAAAAGAAAGCCGAAAAAAATGGAAGTTACTCCATTCATCCATTATGAGTCACTTATCCTCACGAGGGTCATAGGTGTATAGGAGTCTTTCAAACTCCACACAAGTGGGGCTGGGATTCGAACCCGGTCCTCGAAAGAGTGAGGCGGATGTTTGTCTGTTTCTCTAAAGATTTGAGCATCACAAAAGAAAATAAAACCGAAAGAAAAACATGAATTCATGGGACAAACCTGAATCATAATGGAGAAGTCCCAGAGTTTTTTGCTGTTGTTGTTTTTGTTTATTAAGCCTTGAGGGCCGCCGTACTTGAAGAAGTGAAGCAAACGACACGTGCTTTTGTACCATGATAATTTAATGTCCACAAACAAATCAAAGAAAAGTGTTAATAAAGAAATATAGCTCGCCATTCAGTTTGATGCTCGACTTTTTATTTCGGCAAGAGGAGCGGCAGAGAAGGGGGGAAAAAAGTCGGTCGCGGTCTACGAGGGTCTGGGCGGCATCGGGGACGGACGGCCGGGGTGGGGGCCGCTCAGTAAATTTCACTTCGTTTCAAGATGTACGGCCTCCGGGACTTGGCTGCGTGCGTGGCTTGCCTCTTGAGGATGTACGGCGACTTGCGCTTGAGCGGCGCGTCCCTGACGTTTTCCCCGACGTACTCCCGGGAATCGTGGCGTAGCTGGCGGAAACAAACGAGCTCCGTTATTGATGTCGTTATGTTGCTCTGACCGATTATTGTTATATGGCTGGCACGGTGGTTCAGCTGGTAAATCGTTGGCCTCGCAGTTCTGAGGTCACGGGTTCAACCCCGGCCCTTAGTGGTTTTTCTCCGGGCAGTCCAGTTTCCTCCCACATCCCAAAAACATGCAACATTAATTGGACCCTCTGAATTGCCCCTAGGTATGATTGTGAGTGCGGCTGTTGTCTGTCTCTATGTGCCCTGCGATTGGTTGGCAATCAGTTCAGGGTGTACCTCGCCTCCTGCCCGTTGACAGCTGTGATAGGCTCCAGCACTCCCCGCGACCCTGATGAGGATAAGCGGCAAAATAAAATGGATTGGTGGATGGATGCTATATGGCTTTTTATTTACAAGGGACCCAATTTGTGGGATTTTGGAGATTGTTTTCTCGTTGTTGTGAGCAAAAATGTGACCTACTGGTGAGCTTCAGGCATTACTGCACGAAGTGGCGACACCTGGCCACCATCATTTCATGTTGGAAACCTGCAAGTGAAAATAAAACTATATTTTGTGTTTTAGACTTACATTTGGTGTTTCTTGTTTAGATTATTTTTACCCAATTATGGTTTCAAACCAGACTGGGTACAGCAGCACCCGAGGGCCTTAGAATAATTTAAAATCTGATTTGTGTCCATGTGTAGGTGGCGAGAGGAAAGTGTTGGTTAAAAAAATGCTAAAATAAGAGTGAAAAAAATTCAGTTTTGGTAAGAAATGAAATGGGAAAACATAGCAACAACGGGAAAACATTGTTATTATTACTGTATGTTTTCTTTAGTACAGGGAGTCCTCGTGTTAAGACAGTCTCGACCAAGGACGTTTCGAGTTTACAACGCCCGTCCCCTCTCCACCATTTTGTCTGGCTAAAGCTCGTCCGTGTTTGTACCTTCGCATTTTTCGCCCCAAAGAAGAAAGCTGTGTCTTATAGCAATGCTTCTGCACCCAAAAGAAAATCCATTACCATGGAAACGAAGCTCAAGATCATGAAACGATTGGAGAGAGGAGAGAGGCCAACACCACCAAGGCTTCAGTCGGTCGACCCTGGTGACAATTATTAAAGACAAAACCCGTATTTTTGCGCACATGAAGGGTTCCGTTCCGATGTCAGATACAATGGCCGTAAAACCAGGTTCTTTGATACTTGTCGAGATGGAGAGGATTGAGACTCAGACCAGGTTCCCTTCTTCTTCTCCAATCCACCTCTCAGCAGTCATGCCACGTAAATCATCTTGTTTATTTCAATGTATTTGTTTTTTGATGTAAATTCTGACTTTAATGGTGGAATCCAACTTCAGTCCAAATTCGCGTTAAGTCGCTACCCTAGGAACGGATCTCGGTTGTAAACTGAGGAGTCCCTGTACACCACGGTAGAGTGCTATTTTTGCTTTTTGGTGAGGCTGGAACGGATTAGCGGCACTGCGGTTAGTTTAAATAAGGAAAGCTGATTTGAGAAACGGAACAGATTCGAAGATCTTGAGCCAAGGCGGCACTGCGGCGTTCACGTACGGGTGCAAAGTCTGGTCAAGCGCGCGAGTGCCTAACTCACCCTCCCCTGACGACTGTGCATCATCGCCCTGCAGATGTGCTGCAGCCTCTGGAGCTCCTCCATCCTCCGGTGGCTCCACTGCCTCATCATCATCATCATCATCATTTCCCGTTGCCCCTCCTCATCCTCCTCTTCATCCTCCTCGCCCCTTCTCCTCCACCATGCCTCCTCCTCCTCCTCCTCAACCTCCTCCTCCCGATCCTCCTCCTCGTCATCGCGCCGCTGCGCGCCGGCCAACCGGCACAGGTTATCCAGCGATACCCGCCAGTAGGGGGCGCTCTGCTTGCTCGCCTGTTTCAGCTGTTTGCAGATCATTGAGCAAGAAATTTCTTAGTTGTTCGAAAAGTTCAAATGTATGGATGAAAAATATTTTATTTTAATAATAAAATCATATCTGCTTCACTCATTTCCTATTCTGTATTTTAATAACTTTAATTGTCAGCAATATTTCTATATAAAAGCAAATGTTAAAAGTACATGTAATAGTGTGCATTATATTTTGTAATCATTTTTAGTTGAATTATATAAACTATTTTTTAACCAGACAACTGGATAAAAAAAACTTTGAATGAATTTAAGACAAAATATTGACAAATTCAATTCATTTCAAATATAAGGTTGAAAAAATATTTGTGTCTGAGATGTCTTGAAATGTCTCCTTCAAACCAAAATGGGGGACTTCCTGTATACTGTATTTTCAAGCATGCCTTCTTGACACTTTTTTGTGCATTAATTTCGTACAAAGACTCCTACCAAATTTCAGCCACAACCCCAAAAATAATAACAATAATAATTTGGGGGGCTGAATTTAAAGAAATGTCAAATATGAAGCCCAGCAGTAAATACTTGGAAATTACTCAATAAAATGTCCACTTCAAAATAATAACGACAGATTTCTTCCAGCATTTTCAGCATGGGGACTTTTTTGAGGGTTGAGTCATGAAGTTCATATTTCTCATTAAAATTACTTTGAGGGCTGCAATCAAAGAAAATCCTATTATCTCGCAACAATTTCATCTTTGAAGGACACTCGGCAATTACACGATGAAAATGTTCGGTTTCAAAGCCAAACCGCGGATTGCTTTTGTCTTCCGGAACCATTTGTGGGTCTACTTCTAACTACTATCCATCCATTTATTTTCTTTTGCTGCTTATCCTCACAAGGGTCGCAGGGAGTGCTGGATCGTATCCCAGCTGTCAACGGGCAGGAGGCAGGGTACACCCTGAACTGGTTGCCAGCCAATCGCAGGGCACATGAAGACAAACTCACAATCACACCTATGGGCAATTTAGAGTGTCCAATGAATGTTGCATGTTTTTGGGATGTGGGAGGAAACCGGGGTGCCCAGAGAAAACCCACGCAGGCACGGCGAGAACATGCAAACTCCACACAGGCAGGTCCGGGATTGAACCCGGGAGCTCAGAACTGTGATGCTAACGCTTTCCAGTTGAACCACCGTGGCGCCCCTTCTAACTATTACGACTACTTAAACCTGCCTACCAAGTTTCAGGTTTCTGGACCAAGGACGATTGATTTCACCGCCGTGGTTTGCCCACTCGCAACGTCTTGACACCGTTTTCGTTAGCCGGCATGCAACATCTCCTCGACCGCTTCAGCATTGAAGGATACCAGAAAATGGCCAAATTGAGCCTATCTTGCCCACTTCAAACCAAAATGGAAGATCACTCGTGTTTTTTCCACACTCTGCTTCTTGAGACTTTCTTGTGGGTCTCACGCAAGGACAATAATGCGAATCTCCCGCAATGTCGCTACCCGTGCTTTCAACTTATTTGCAATCAGTCAAACCGAAAAGGAGCCTAAACACAAAATGGCTGACTTTCTGTTTCTTTTTGGACGTGGCTTTTTGGGACTTTCTTTGTTGGATCTGTGACGGCCAGCAGGTGTCAGTCTTTCTTTAGGTGCATTTTATATGTAATGCAGAGTCGAGTGGAACCCTGCCGAAAACCTACGTCAGATTCTCTTTTTCTTTGGGCTTCGTGTGTGTGTGTGTGTGTGTGTGTGTGTGTGTGTGTGTTGTGTGTGTGTGTGTGTGTATTGAGCGTGGTCGTACCCTGGAGGAAAAAAGGCTGCTGAGGAGTTGTTCTCCCAGCGCTTGCTGCTCTTGCTCCATATCTGGTTGAAGATGAAGAAGAAGAAGATATTACGTGGGTAACATTGCGGAACGCAAACACGAGACAGAACATTAAGCACAGCTGCACAATCGAATCACATCCAATATGAGAACCTAACGACCAAGCGGTGTTAATTTGGTTCGAAATTGTTTAGAATGTTTTCGTCAATAGTAGTTGAAGTAATGTTCATAAAAACAACAAATGACAGCAGCATTTAAACGTATTTATTTGTTTTTATGTTTTGTTTTTATTTAGTAATTTATTGTAATTTTATTTTTTTGTTTTTAAATCAGATATATTTTTCATTATAATTATTGCAAAAATACATTTACACATAATTATAGAAATGTCCATCCAATGCAATTAGCAACACTTTTTCCTTTATGAAAATGCATTGTTAGTTGTTAAACATTATTATTAGTGGTAGTAGCAGTAGTTGTGGTAGTAGTAGCAGCAGCAGTAGCAAGCTGAGAATACAAATAACACTTAATATATATACATATCAGAGACGTATTTATTTAGAAAACAATTAAGGTTATGAGAATCATACTTGGCAAGTATATTACTACTAATAATAATAATTATCATAAGGTTTGAAAACTAACATGTATTTTTACTTTTTTTAAACTTATTTTTACTACTACTACTAATAATAACAATGATAACAATAAATCAGTAATAATGGCAGAAAAAATTTCAAGAGGATTTTTTTCCCCCATTACAAATTTAAATACAAAACAACATCCCAGGCTACAGCAATTTAGAAAAATTACCGATTAATAACACACAATGCACATTATGAAAAAATAATACCAAATTGCAGACCTGAATATTCTATTATATTATTTTAGATGTCAATTGGTTGATTGATTATAGCTCCCCGGACACTCCATTAGGTACACCAACTAATGGAGATCCAGTGCAAAACAAATGTGCCTTCTTTTTATTTTTATTTTTTCAACAGATATTTGCGCATCGTGTCACACAGAGACTTTGGGCTAAGGGCATAATATTACATGTTGATCTTAAAATTATAAGATTTATAATATCTCAGTGTGTGTGTCTCTGTGTGTGTGTGTGTGTGTTAGAGAGAGATAGAGAAAGAGAGAGAGAGAGAGAGAGAGAGAGAGAGAGAGAGAGAGAGAGAGAGAGGACATTAAAAGCAATATTAAAAGCAAAAAGTGTGATTTTCATAAACATGTCGATCCAAACGAGCATTTGATTGTGCGTTTTACCTGCGTAGAGTCCACTGCAAGTGAAACACAGCAGCAGCAGCACACAACTCAAGTGAGTCTGCATCTCGCCAGCTCAAACAAATAAAATAGCAGTGAGTGAAAAAAAATCTCAAGAAAAGGCAAGACAAATTCCAGATGCGGCCTGATGTTAGTCCATAGAGGTGAAAGTTTCAACGAGACTTCCTTGTAGCCGCTTCTGCCGCTGCTGCTGCTGCTGCTGATGAGGACCGCTTGGTTGTGAGCCTCAGCTATATACAAGCCACCGCTTCGAGACCCCCGCCCTCCCTCCACACACCCACCGCCATGTCTTCATACTTGTGTCATCACACGTCATTCTGCCATCATGGACGTTTTTTTTTTTTTTTTTTTTGATAGGATGGGGCAGCTGGGGGGGATTCTGGGAGGATCTGGGTGGGGGTTGGCCTTGAACCAAGCAGATTTGAATCCTCAACCGAGCGTCGCCGCTGTTGCGTAGATGATTCATTCGTACCTGAATACGCATCTCGCCGTCTTCGTGAGGGTCACGGGCGGGGTGGCCGACTTTGGGCGAGAGGCGGGGTACGGCCCGGACCGGTCGCAGACAATCGCAGGGCACATACTGACCAACGAACATGAACACACTTTTTCACACCTCAAGACAAATCAACGAAGCTAACAAGCATACTGTTTGTTCATAGTCGGAATGTGAACCCATCCCCAATTTTTCCTAAAACTCTACATAAACAGGAGTCCAACGGGAACATAATTCTGACCTTTGCAAAAGTAGCGAGAACACAGATGGTTCTCAGAACTGTTTCAAGATCCCTCTTGAACGCTTAAAGCTCCAATGTCATGCCTATAAACTTTCTAAAATGGATATTGTAATGAAAAATACATATAACTTTATTTACTTCAAAGCCTATATGAAAAAATAAATATGAGGGGAGAGCGTGTGATCCATGTGCAAAGTTGCGGAAGTCTCATTCGACATCCACGTGGAACCCATACTGTCTGCAACGTCATCAGCAGATGTTACACCGGGACTTTGGCCATTGAAAACATGCTGTGCCACCTGCTACGGGACATGGAACCTCTTTTTGAAGAAGAGAACATCTCACTATCGAGGGAAGTGACCAGGGCAATATTACCGTTTCGAGCCATATTTAGATGATATGCGGATCACTTCTAAATCACAACAGACTCCCAGACAGTATGTATGAGCCAGCCCGGCCGAAACCGCGCCCCTCGTTCGAAGCCGTGCTCGGCGCCGACGGGCACAGACACATTTAGCACCCCTGACTTATGTGCCCGGATCTTTTGTTACATTCTGAGCGGATTACGTCCCGCCCCCCCACAAACTATTATTTTTTTTTTTTAGTAGTTGTATACACACCCCTGTAATTTGGAACCCACGAAGCTCTCACGCAATCCATTTTTCACAACGAACCGGGTGTTTTGGAAAAGTATGAAGAATGAATTCATCCTCCCGAGTGTTCGAGCAATATCCAGCAATGCAACGAGCCGGCATTTTGGCTAACACGAAGGAACGAAGCGCTACCTTCCGGCAGGTAAAACTAGTAGAAACAGACGAGCCAGCCCGAGGGCGCTGCTGCTACTAATGTCACTTCCTGCTTCTTCTCCAAAACAAATCCCTCGAGAGGATTTTCATGGCGGGAGTTACAAAAAAAAAGTTCATTTAGCATTAGCATTATTAGCCCAAGCTCCAATTGAACAAGGTTAGCTTGTTAGTTAGCTTGTCACTTCTGTGAGTTAGCTTACACATTTCAAATGGAAGAATGTCAATTTGGTAGCTAATTAGTAAGCTCCTGAGTTTCTTACAAATGGAACAATGTTTGTTAGCTCAGTAGCTAGTTAGGCAGCATTCAGGTTTGCGGCAACACAACATAAAAGTAGATTAGGTGTGGATCGGGGACTTTTTTTAACGTCTCAATATTTGAGCTTGCTTGTACTTAATATGCATTAGTGCCACGAAAAGGCACAGAGGGGAACACTTTTGTCATTCAAGTCGTAAGGAAGTGTTTGGGATGTTTTGTGGCATGTTGGCGGTATCTGTTATGATTTCCTGCCATGAATACCACGATATGTAAAGGTGAAGACCCACCTGTCATTTTTTTTTTTTTTGCAGGTGCATGCTCTTGTGTGCTGCAGTACTGATTTCGGCCTCCAAAGTGCGCAGGGGCAGTGTTGCGCTAGTGTAAAGTGCAGCTCTTGCCTCCTCCTCCTGGTCTTCATCCTCCTCCTCTTCCTCCTCCTTTGGAGTTCCTGCCGGGGCAAAAAGGAACTTTTTGTCAGTGCAGTACCCAAAAAAAGTGCACGTCGTGGCGCTTGTGAGGAGTTTAGACGGACAGCCATGGCTCCGTTCGGGAAGAATTTCCTGAAAGCTCGTCTGAAAAACAGGTAATTTAAAACCACCCAGTGAGCTCCTTCAGAGGGGGTTTACATTGTGTGGGCGCTTGAGGGGCTTGGGTGGGAGTTTCCCTGCGAGTGGAAACCAGGTCAGGCATGTAAAGTGCTTTAAAGTAGTAAAATTAACAATGCAATTGCCTTTAAAGTGATAGTGAGCGGGTCATAGTTATGGCTTTTAGTCTATATTTGATTTGATTTCATTTTAAAAGTGCACTGGCTCTTTGAGTCACTTCTTAATGACTACCCAGTCTTTTGTTTTTCATTTACAGTAATTGATTTTTATTGGTAATTTGCAATTCTTTGTCCAGAAACTGCTGGCCTTCTACAACTCAAGTGGTACTAGATATGATCACTCTGTCTTTATAAATCCATACAAAATGTATCTGATCAGCTATTTATTCATTTAATATGTATATAAAGTTTTTGAAACTATATACAATGCAGACGATATACAGTAAAACTGGAATGTTTTTAAGCGACGTAGCCCGGATATGAATTCACACAAAATGTATTTTAAAAAAATAATACTATCATTCACAAAATATACTTTAGTATGCCTTTTTTTTTTTACTATTTTAGTTCAGTTTTCCAGGAGCGGGATACACACATAGCACACCTTTTTTTAATAGACATTGTAATGCTTTTGGATATGAATTACGAGTTTTTTGAAGATAGGAGTCATTGTTTGTCCGATACTTTGATTAACCCGCCGAGTACAAATTCGAGATATGAGTACTGCGTGGTTAAACAATTAAACAAAGACAACTACACATTTCAGATTTAAAACAGACACATAACTTTGCCTTGGATTAACACTTGTTTACAAAAAAAGCCATAAAAACACCAATGAATAGCATCACTGTCATCTGTTGTTGAGCCTTTAAGAAACAGATGGAGTATTTGAATACAAACGGAGGAGCTACACATGCAGACCTATATCATAACAATACTCAGTCGTATATTTATCCTCTGCAGCAAGTGAATAATGTTACTGTAGCTAACTAAGATGTTCATGTGACCATCTCTGTGCATCAAACTGTTCCCTGGTGCCAACACACACACCAGAAGTGGACTAGTTTTCCTATTAAAATACTTGGAAACATCCATCCATTTTCTTCACCGATTATCCTGACGAGGGTCGCAGGGAGTCCCAGCTGTCATTGGGCAGGAGGCGGGGAACACCCTGAACTGGTTGCCATCCGGGATTGAACTCAGGACCTCAGAACTGTGAGGCCAATGCTTTCCAGCTGACCCATTGTTCCACCTACTTGGAAATATTTTAATTCTTTTTTTGGGGGGGTCCAGTGGAGGTGGAACGAATTAATGGCACCTCCATCCATTTCAATGGGGAACAACGTTTTGAGATACGAGTGTTTTGAGCTACTATCGTGGGCATATGAATAAATAAACTCATCCCTCAAGGCATCACTGCAAATATATGCCATTAGTATATGAATCACCATAGACTCATTATCATATCAAAATGATAATGCTGTATAGCAAAAGCAGAAAATGAAGGAAAACAACTTCCTTTTTCTTTTTCGGTCAGTTTGTCATGCTACTTCGAGTCACCATTTTGCCGACAGAGGTAGAATGAATTGTATGCAATTGGTGATTAATGAATGAATGAATGAATTTGTGACATATGCTCACTCCTGTCACGTTTGCGTGGATCCAATGTTTATGAGAGAGGTTCAGTTGTGCGCACCGCTCGGGTAATCGCCGGCAAGATGTGTCGGCTGCCCATTTCGCTTCCTTTTCTGCATCTCGACTGTTAGTCATCTCCACCTTGTTGAATCCGCAGCGGCAATTTGGTCAAGTGGCTCGCTCGGCATTTTCATGCGTGTTGTTTTTTTTTTTTTCCCCCCAATGACGCTTCTTTGGAAAAAGCGTGCGAAATTAGTATGCCACCTCCAGAAAAACGCACCCTGGAGCTTTGCTTGAAGTGGCCTTGAGTGAGCCGCCGCCGCTCTTGAGCAAGCGAGGACAGGCGGCTGAAGCCTCAGCCGGGCTTTCAGTCGGATTTAATTGAAAGGCGCCTTGCTTACTCCCGTTACTCTCCGGGGGAAAGTGTAGATTTTTGCAAAAACGCCTTCCAGAAAATACAGACAGTACCTAGTTTTTCCTACGGTACCGACTACTTGAGATAATTCAGACATGGGCGGCACGGTGGAGCAGCTGGTAAAGTGTTGGCCTCACAGTTCTGAGGTCCCGGGTTCAATCCAGGACCCGCCTGCGTGGGTTTTTTTCCGGGCGCTCCGGTTTCCTCCCACATCCCAAAAACATGCAACATTAATTGGACACTCTAAGTTGCCCCCTCGGTGTGATTTTGAGCGTGCTTGTTTGTGTCTATGTGCCCTGCGATTACCTGGCGACCAGTTCAGGGTGTACCCCGCCTCCTGCCCGTTGATGGCTGTGAGCGACCCTCGTGAGGATAAGCGGCAAAGATAACGGATGGATGGATGTTAGATCTTATTACATTTGTGTGTGTTCATAATTTCGAGGTGCCAGCTGTTGTTTGTGCGAGAGTGCAACGCTTTATGATCAGAATCATAATCATCTTTATCGTGCCAAGTATGTCAAAAGCAAAGATTTTGTCTCTTGCAGTTGGAGCCGTTCTCATACTACAACAATTGAAGGAAAATACTTTTGAGACAAAAAGAGAGCAAAGTGACAAAAACAATGACTGAGCAATAACAGTTTAGTAATAAAGTTGGTACAATTTATTTATTTTGTCCGTCCATTTTCCAAGCCGCAATGCAATGTAGTTTAAAGCGAATAATACTGCGATAATCTGGGAAAGTGTTGATTCCTAACGTGGTCGATGAATTATTATTATTATTATTATTATTTTGTTTTTTTTGGGGACGTGGGTGTTAGTCTCTATGTGCCCTGCGATTGGCTGGCAACCAGTTCGGGATATACCCAGCCTCCTGAGATAGCTTTGATAGGCTGCAGCACTCCCTGCAACCCTCGTGAGGATCAGCGGCAAAAGAAAATGGATGGATGAATAATTCAGAAAAAAAGTCATGTATTGTCAAAAAAAAACAAAAAAAGTTGCAACAACGTCATCGCCCATCTTGTTCTCAGCCGCCTGCGAAGTCCGCAAAGTCACAAACTCATTGATCTTAAGTCTCGTACCCCCCCCCAAAAAAAGGCCTGTCCCGATTGACGATGGTCAACGTGGAAAATTTGTGGTCACCCCCAAAGCTGCTCGAGCATTTTGAACGTAGCGGTTGTTGTTGTTAGATAAGGAGGGGAAGGAGTGTGTTGTGTCTCTGTGCGCAGATCACAACCGCGACTCATCCCGCAGATAAAGATGTTATTTCCCTCAAACCCCCCCGAAGATAAGCCTCCGCCCCACTCCAACAGGAAGCACTGCCCGTGTTTTTCTTTTCCGCGACGCGAGCAAATGTTTACCCGTCCTTTTCCTCGAAAGATCAAAGCCCTAACAACGCCTGTCACGCCGCATGTGAATTTTCCCACCTTGTCGTCTCGTCGGCAATACGCTGTTGGAGCAGCTGTGGTGTCGCCTGTGAAAAAGCCGGGACGAGGATGTGACGTTTAATCCCTGTCGCTCACTTTTCCCGTGCTCAAGCAATTTTTATTTATTCATTTTTTAATACGTTACAGCAGACGCTCGGTACTGGATGCCGTACGGCTTGGAGAAAATGCACACACTTGTAGTGAGAACCCACCTTGGCTGGGTTCTGTGTGAAAGGTATCGCCAACCCGTCTTCTGATACGCCGTTTTAGCGGAAACTCTGCGTGAAAAGGTAGAGATGCACTGATACCATTTGTATGTTTGTACAGTACTCATTACTCCTAAAGATACTCTGATACTACATAGTAATACCCCCCGTTGGGGGAGAATTAATTCCAACAAGTGAGATTGTGTATTTAGTTACACAATTTACATAATTGTAATCATTACAATACCGGCAGAAAATTAATCTCAAGGTACGACAATTATTGCGATGTCCAGTAATATCCCACCCCCACCGGGTTCTGTGTGAAATCGATCCCGTGTGCACGTATCACGCTGACGCTTTCGCCACGCGCTGATGAGATTTAGGATGTCAACATTAGCAGTCACAGATTCAGTCACGTGTAAACGCACTGAGCATATTCGAGTGGAAAATAGTGGGGTGAGGGCCGTTCTTGTACTTCCTGTCTTGGACAGGAAGTGGCGATTGTGCCTGAGGACAAATGCAGGTGCTTCCCCACACCTCACACAACACACACACATAAACGCACACAGTACCCTCTTCCTGGTGTGAATGTTTTGATCCACCTGTGTGTTCACAATATTAGTTTTTAATAATGTTTTTATCGGCTTTGACATGATTGATGACTTGTTTTACCAAATTAACTTGAACCCCATCATTAGGTACAGCTGAACTACTTACTGTATGTATTTTACTGTAGTAACATTCAGGACAAACTGTGACCTTTTTGAATGAGTGGGTCAAAGGTATAAGACTTTTTTTTTTTTTTTTTTTTTTTTTTTTATCAATTGCATATTTTTTCTCCCCCTCAGGCGAACTCAAAAATAAACAGCTTGGCTCAGAAAGTTGTTAAAAATGTGAACTCAATAGAATGTTTTTTTAATTCTCAAAAATGATATGTTATTAGCCTTTTTGTCAAAAATCTGAATCTCAAGATAAAAACAAATGATTGTAAATCTGAAATTTTTCTCAAAAATACTACTTTAAAATCTAGTCAAATGTACATTTTTTGTCGTATAAAAATTTCTAAGACATGACAGCTTATTTTTCTAAAAAATGTTATGACTAATTATAGATAAATGCGTGTCTTTTCGAAAACATGAAAAACAAATGTAAAAAAATATGTCTTTAATCAGAACAATGGCTTTATTTCTCACAATTTTTAACTAATTCTAGAAAAATCTGACTCTCAAAAGTTTTTTTTTTTTTTTTTTTTTTTTCAAAAAATTAAAAATATTCTAGAAAGTTTTCTTTCTATAAAGAAAGCCTTTAATCATTATTTTCTTTAATATACAGTATATGTTTCGGTCTTTAAAATATACGATTTTTTATTCAAAATTAAAACAATTTTAAAATTGCACAGAGGAACAGTGGATCAGCTGGTAAAGCATTGGCCTCACAGTTCTGAGGACCCGGGTTCGATCCCGGACCCGCCTGTGTTGAATTTGCATGCTCTCCCTCTGCTTGCATGGGTTTTCTCCGGGCACTCCGGTTTCCTCAACATGAAACATTAATTGGACACTCTAAATTGCCCCTAGGTGTGATTGTGAGTGTGGGTATTTGTTTCCATGTGCCCTGCGATTGCCTGGTTCCCCATGACCCTTGTGAGGATAAGCAGCAAAGAAAATGGAGGGATGGATGGATGAAAATAAACAATTTGTCAAGACCAGGATTAATCAGACAATAGCATCATCTTGTACACCAACTCGAACTAGTAAGCGCGACATGTCTGTGTTTAGTTTCCCACGTGGACGTGAGTGCAAAGTGTCGTGTGTGTTTTGAGTGGAATCAGTGAACAAGTCTTGAGGAATGTGACAGGTACGGAACAATGGGAGTTAATGGTTACGCCGACCCTCGGCGCAAATAGCTGAGTGACGCATTCGACAAACAAATCATACAAATCCGGCAGGCGAGCAAGACTTTGACTGCCAAGACTCTTATTCTGCTAAGGAGTATTAGGGGGCCTCACTGAAAAGAAAACAACGTAATTACACGTCGAGATAAAAGTCGTAATCTTGCATGAGTAAAGATAAAACTTCTTGTTTTAGTAGGTGTACAAGATTATGTTATCGTCTTAAAGGGAGGCATGTCCGTCCATCCATTTTCTGTACTGCTTATGCTCACGAGAGCCGCGGGCGTGCTGGAGCCTATCCCTGCTATCTTTGGGCGAGAAGCGGGGTACACCCTTAACTGGTCGCCAGCTAATCACAACCATTCTCTCTCACATTCATACCTAAAGCCAATTAACCTACCGTGCAAGTTTTTGGGATGTGGGAGGAAACCGGTGTGCCCGGAGAAAACTCACGCAGGCACGGGGAGAACTTGCAAACTCCACACAGGAAGGGCAAATGACACTAATCAAGAAGGAAACATTACACTTTTATGAATAGGACACAGTTTTAAAAAAACACATTGTAATATTTCCCCTCGGTCCAGATGTGGGTTGTTATCGTAAAGAGTTTACCCGTATCCTCCCAAAAAGCACCCTTTCATATTGTCTATGAACCCTTTTTATTTTTTTTGTGTGCCTTTTTTCACTTAAACTACATACAGTCGGACTGTGACAGTTTGTTGCTGGATTTCACCCAAATAATAGATTGTGATTAAATTAATGACATTAACTGCGATGACGCAAACATTTTGCTTTTTTCTCTGGCTACTAAACGCGACACACAAATCCAATCAGAACGTCTGGAAATATCATCATCTTATTGGATTACGTGCTCCCGCGACTTGGACATCTGTGCCATTTAAAGTCATGTGTGTTCGCGACGCTACATTAGCACTGGCTATTAGCCACATATATGGAGGTAATTTGTATCATAAAAAAAAGGACATTGGTTGGTTGTTATGGTTCAGATGGAAAGGTTATGAGTGGTTTCATGGCAATATAGGATGAGTCACAGCCCAAGAGGATCATGACACTGTGGAGGAACGTCGTTTCCTGATCGTTAACCTCGCAAAGTAAGAGAAAACGGTTTAAATAGTCAACAGATTTTTCAACTAGCCAAACTCACAAAGAAGAGTCTGGACTGTACAAGGAGGAGGTGTGTCAGAAAGGTTCCAGGATTGGATATACAGTATTTCAAATCCAAATGACAGGTTTTTCCTCTTCGAGGTAATACTCCTGCAGTTCCGGGCCATCTTTGCCACTCTTTGATGCAGTCCTAGAAGGATTCTTCTGGGAACCTTGGACTCCGTGGTCAATGCCGATATTTATGTCGTCCGGCATCTTTGAAACGGATAACCTTTATCACCCCCTTGGGCACGAGTAGTTGAATTGATTGAAATTTGTCTTTTGTGACACCAGTCCTGGAACCTTTCTGATACCTAGTACAACCCCAATTCCAATGAAGTTGGCACATTGTCTTGAACATAAATAAAAACAGAATACAATGATTTGACGGAGACCTCAGACTGTTGAACAGCTAAAGCAATACATCTAGCAAGAATGGGAAAGAATTCCACCAATATGTGTCCTTAGTTCCCAAACATTTATTGAATGCTGTTAAAAGAAAAGGTGAAGTCACACAGTGGTAAATATGACCCAAGTTATATTAACACAATGTCCAAACTTCGTTGAAATAGGCGTTTGTATATATAGTATTTTTAAATATTTATAGAGAAAGGAATGGTTATCTAAAGCATCAAATTATGACACAAACTCAACAATGTTGATTATTCAAGCTTGCTGGCACTTTGTTTAATAATAACAAAGACTTAAATAATTCAAGCCTTATTCATTAAAAAAATATATTTCAATTTTTGTTGCTGTTGTTGTAAGTATAAAACATCTTACTGAAATATAAAAGATTTTGTAAATGCTTTTGATCATGTAAAGCATATTTAGTTCCCATGGGTATGAAATGTGCAAGATAGGTAAATAAAGCAGCCTTGCCCCCCCCCCCCAAAAAAAAAAAAAAAGTGGATTTTTACTTAAAAATAACCATCTATTTACCGTACCGCTCATTCTCACAAGGGTCACGGGCATCCTGGCGCCTGTCACAGCTGACTCTGGGCGAGAAGCCGGGTACGTCCTGAAATGGTTGCCAGCCCATCACAAGGCACAAACAACCATTCCCACTCACATCCGCACCTACGGACAATTTAGCCTTCAATCATCCTACCACGCATGTTTTGGAAATTGCAGTACCTGGAGAAAACCGACACAGACACAGGGAGAACATGCAAACTCCTCACAGCCAAGGACACACCACCTGGCATCTCCTAACTGCCAGGTTGTTGTGCATCATCCCGCCTACATGAACATATACCTTAATTAACCTGTACCACAATCCCCCGAAAAGATCAGTGACCTAATGGCAAATTTTCTGAGGGTTTTTTTTTGTGTTCACGGAATCTTAATTAATAACAAATGGATGACAGAAATTCAGGACAACCCATTTGAAAGATGTAAACGGAAATGTAAAGCTTTCAGACATTCATGTTCCGATTTCTGTCTTCCCCAGAACCAAAGACACTGAGACTACCAGTGGGAAGGAGATCCAGGTGACAGTGTGCAATGAGGAGAAGGTTGTCTGTGGTGTGACCAAGCACACCACTTGTGCCGATATGATTCAGGCATTACTAGAGGATCACAGATCTGTCCCGGAGAGCAAGCAGCTCCTGCACGGAGAGCCCAAAGACTTCTATCTGGTGGAGTGCTACAAAGGTTTCGAGAGGGTGTTGCCGCCACTCACCAGGATCCTGAGGCTGTGGTATGCCTGGGGGGACCAGAGACCCTTCATCCAGTTCGTCCTGGTCAAAAGCAATGATGTTGTGCCTCAACGGGCTATGAAGGCTACAAAGAACCGGACCAGATACACCAGGAACCCCCAGGCTCTTCCTGTGGAGAAGCAGAAACGAGTAGTGAGGAAGGCCTTCCGTAAGCTAAAGAAACTCCACAAGGAGAGCACGACACCCGCTGGTACTGAAGAAATTGATTGCATGGTCCAGCTCATTCTCAACCAGGACCAAACCATTCGGGAACAGATTCAGCGCATGGGAGCTCTGGAGGCAGAGATCCGGGAGCTTGAAGGGCAGGAAGACTACAATGACAAGTCCGAAGCTTGCTCTTCCAACTTGGAAGAGCTTGAAGAACTCCTGCAAGCCAGCGACGATGTCCAGCAGCTGGAGTTACACGTCCAGAGGCAACAGGCGCTTATTGCACAGCTCTGTCGCGACATAGAGGCCGAGCAGGGGATGGCGGTGGGCGGTGAGCAGGAGGGAGCGTCAGCCACTCCCTGGACACCCTCTGAGGACGACGAGTCATTGCGAGCCGAGCTGGAAAGAATGCAGGCAGAGCTGAGGCGAAGCTACTTGGCCGGTGTGTCCCTCCATAGCCAGGTGGTTGAGGTAGACAAGCAGCTCTGTTGCTCTGAGGCCACCTGGCTCTCCAGGGACCAGGAATGCTGGCAGCTGGCCTCTCAACTCAGATTGCTGCAAATGAGCGACGCCGCCCAGGAGACCACTGCCAGTGATGTGGGGGTTAAAAGAAAGGCCATAGCTGTTAAAAACGGGTCTTCCCCCATTGACGTCACCGACACAGACTCGGACACTGGCATCAGCTCCACCCACAGCCAGGACTCGCTGTCGCCCGGCTTAGACTTCCCTCCACCGATGGATACAGATGTCTAAAGGATGTTTGGACATGGATCTATAAAGATGTCTGGACATGGACATGTAAGAATGTCTGGACACAAACTTCTTCAGGATGTTTCCGCCACCGCACACAGATATGTGAAAGATTTCCAGACTTAGACTCCTAAAGGATGCCCGGCCACGGATGTCTAAAGATGTTTGGGCATGGATCTCTCGAGATGTCTGGACAAGGACATCAGAAGATATCTGTATACATACATCCAAAGATGTCTGGAAATGGTCACCTACAGGAAGTTTCTACCACTAGACAAAAACCAGCCCTGTAAGGAAAGTCTGGATCACGAGAAGAACCTCTAAAAGATGTCTGTACCACGAGAAACAGAACTCTAAACCTTTAAACATCACTGAACATGTCTGTGCTGTACACACTAATGAACTAGGACTTCGAAATGATGTTGCGACATGGATGTCTATGGAAGTCTGGAGAAATGTGTCTCAATGATATCTGGACATGGATGTCAGAAAGACCTTTCCACCACTGGACACAGGCCAGACTGGAAAGGATGTCTCCACCACTGGACACAGCCGTCTCAAGGATTTCTTAACTACTGACCACGAAGGCCTGCACTACTTGACAAGGGTGTCTGAGAAATGGTAAATGGACTGCACTTATATGGAGAACTTTTCATTTCCAGAGGGTTCGAAAAGAAATTGACTTTTGTAAAAAAGTCAACTCAAGACTTTCACCTTGTACTCCCAAATCAAATCTGGCATGGGCATATTTTTGATTATCCAGCATAAATTTGAAAACAGCACCAGGCAACCTGTGCATTGGCGCCATTAGTAACAATTTAGCAATCCAACCAGTGCTTTTCCTGTTCAGAGTGGCTAGTGAGCTGGACTCCATCCCAGCTAACTCAATCCTTGAGTAATCAATCACAAGGTTACATATAAAGACAGACAACCAAGTTTGGCAACCACCACGACTACACTATCAGCAAGCCTAGTACTGCAATCCAGCTTTCGATCCATTTTGTACCGTTTATCATTTTCTGGATCACAGCCTGAGCTACAGTCTCTCCCAACCTGGTTTGGTTGCCACTCATTCACAGGGTGTTTGGAAAGACGGACAAATAACTGCAGCAAATGAAGCGCTACATTATCAGTGACCCTGTTGCAGCGCCATTTTCAACAGTTTATCCTATTTACGATCTGAGCTGGATAAGCGAGTGGGGGGTGGGGGGGGTTTATACCATGGACCGGTCTACACTCAACCACCCAACGTGGACAAATATGTGATTCTTACTGAAACAGGCCACAAGCTACATGAACACGACACAACACAAACTCGGGTTGTCTGCTATAGCAATAAATACTTTGGTCAGACTTTAATCTTTCTTATTTCCGTGTTTAAAACAAATCGTAAAGATGTTGCGATTCGGGACCTCCAGGGCACTTTGAACTGACTTAATTACTGTCATCATCAACCCACCAAGGCTGAACACAATTTCATACTTTCCTTTAAAATCCATAATGTACTTCATAATGTCATTTAACAGTATTTTATATTAAAACTCCCTAAGATAGACACACACCGGCACACACACTACTATTTACTGTATTTGTTCACTATTGCCACAATTGTATATATTTTTTTCTATTTTGTGTCAGTAAGGTTGAAAATGCTACGCTTGTACAAATATTCTATATTTATTAATCCTACAATTGTAATCCACACAATGAAGTTGAAATGTGCATTTGAACTTTCATAATAAACAGATGAAAATGAGACACAAATTGAATTTTAAGATGATGAATATGTGACAACAGGTCAGAATTGCAGAATTTATTTCATGGTATTTACCGTAATTTCCGGCCTACAGAGCGCACCTGGTTATAAGCCTCACCTACTACATTTGTAAAGGAAATACCATTTGACACAGCTGTGTAAAAGCCGCAAGTGCCTACATTGAAACCCACATTGAAACACGAGATATTTACAAAGACGGTACACAGAGTTTAACGCTAGCACCGCTGTGTTAATGCTAACGCTAGCATTACGCTAACGCTAGTGCCGCGCTAACAGGGTCTGTTAAAAAAAAAAACATATCAGTAAAAATCACTGACACACGCAGTAACACGCTAGCGCAGTGCTAACAGGGCCGACAGGTAAAAGTAATTTCCTCGGCACATATATTCCACCGGTCTCACTCTTATCTTTTCCACTCAAGTGCACCTTTGCAGCCGTTAGAAAAAAATGCACAAATTAGCCGCATCACCGCATAAACCGCAGGGTTGAAAGCGTGTGAAAAAAGTCGCATCTTGTAGGCCGGAAATTACAGTACATCTAGATAACAACTCAGACCCGAGCACCTTTTGTTTGAAGCCACCCACTTTTCAAGTCAGCAAAAATATTGGAAAATGTGACTGGCGGGTGCTTCTAGTTGTTTAGCTGCTCCCTTTAAATTCAATGTTCAAACATTGAAGACACAGAGAGCTTGTTTTTGGATTTGGGTTTCACCTTTGAAAACTGCATTTGCTCTTCAAAAAACCTGAAGATCAGAGAGTTGTATATGGTAGAGAAGTAAACCATTTTGAAGTCGAGAGAGGAAGGAAAATTAATCAGAGCTATTGGACATAACTAGTACAACAATTTGGAATGTCCCGAAAAAGAAAGAAACTACTGGTGTACTGTGCAACAGACACGGCCATGGGTATCAACAGCTGTTTAGGACAAGAAGAAACACCCACGGACAACAGTCAGTCACAACACTGCCAACGTCCACGGGGCAATCCACCTTTCCTTTATCTGATGCTGACGCCAACACATCTTGTGTTGTGTGTTTTGAGGTCCGTGGCATAAAGAGGTACAATTATGACGCCAGCTGAGATGTGGTGTCACATCTGAGCTCCAGCTCCGCAAGCTGAGACGCGTCCGACACGTTCGAGGGCCTCGCTGATAATTGGCAGCACATCTAACAAGCGTGAATCATTTCATCAAACAGCTCAAGAGGCAATAAAATCCCACTACAGTAGCACTACACCTACAAGTGTTTGCGAACCTGTGTGTGTGTTATCGCTGGCGGTTTTAAAGGCAGGAAATCATAACAGATACCTCATTCCACCCCTGAGCTACAAGTGCTGCACCTCTCAGCCAGACCTGTCCGTACGACAAATCACAAAACGCTCCCCTCCAGTCCTGCAGGTGGCAGTATTGCACATTATACGCTAGCTTGCGATAATGTCGAGAAATGTTAAAACAATCTCCTCAATCCATGCCTTTAACCAGAAGTGTCCCTCACTTGGATATTTAGTTATGCAACGTTGTCACAAACCTGCAAACTGTCGAACCAGCTACTGAGCTAACTAACCTTGTTCCATTTGTCCATCCATTTTCCGTACCGCTCAACCTCACCGGTGTACTGGCGCCTATCTCTGCTAACTCTAGGTGATAGCTGGGGTGCACCCTGAGCTAGTCACCAGTCAACTGCGGGTCACGTACAGACAAACAATCATTCACAAAAACATGCACACCTACGGACAAATTAGAATCTCCAGTTAATCTGACATGCATATTTCTGGAATGTGGCAGGAAACCCTAGTATCCGGTAAAAACCCAAGCGGGTACAAGGAAAACATTCAAACTAGACATTGGCAAGGCTGAATTTGAACTCCAGTTGTCAGAATTATGAGGCAGATGTGATTAGCAGTCACTCATCGAGCCATATGCAGCATAGCAGGCAAATTAAATAATTTACTAACTGTCTATCAATTTAAAGAGCTAACTACGTTTATTTTGGGATAGCGGAATAATGCTAGTTCAGTCTTTAAAAAAAACAAAAAATCGATAACTTTATTGATTTTTTACATTAATATTGTCAACTATTTACACACAATGGCATTTTAACTTAAATAATTGCATTAAGTTCATTTTAGTTCAATATAAAAGTTGTAACATTAGTGTCCATGTCTTGTATGTGATAGCATCAACAATGTACAGAGGCTGCCATTTAAGAAAAGGTTGAAGACATTAGCTTGCGCTCAGACAGAGAGACGCTAACATAAAGGCATATTACAGCTACCTTTTCCACAGATAGGTCACTCTGAGGTTAGCCATTAGCTGACCCAGAAGCCTTTTGCAGACTTTTGAAAGTTTTCCCAAGTGTGCGGCTGCTGGCTTAACATTTAGCGATAATATCATGGAAATGTCACAGTTAATGATACATTATATCGGTTAAATTACTGGGCCTTTGTTTGTGTTTTGTTAAGTCTTTTTGAATTTGCTAGCATCTTCTTCTTGAATGTAGCCATTACCACAAGGTAGCAATTGCCGAGCTCGCAAGTGTTGGGGGGGGGGGGGGGAATAAGTATGGTGGAAATGAATGAAAGCGTCCACGGTGAAGTTTCCTTCAACAATTGCCGTTGGGCGAGGACCATGTCATGAGCGCCTGATTGCGCCGCCTGTCGATTGGCCACTTACGTAAATATGGAACACGTTGATCGACTCTTGTGCCTGACCTCCTGCGGTTGAATCTCTTGATTGGAACTGCAGATGGTCGCCTGTAAGACATGATACTCAAGATGATAGACCATCATGTGCTAACACCAAGACCTGAATGGAAACATGACAAAAATGCAGCCATCGAGAAATATGGCTTTGATGTTGGAGCACCACAGGATTAGATTTTAGGTCCACTATGCATTGTAAAATAAATCCACGTGTGTCGTATATCTACCTATCGCCAGTGTGAAATGTTCCTTACATTGACATGTAAATTGAAATTAATATGTTTCTAAATACATTATACCTGTGAAATGTTGTTGAAAACAAGACAGTATGACTATGTAGTACTGAATTTTGGTGCTATAGCCTTGAACTGAGGGGATGTGTAGACAAACGTTGGTAGACGAAGTAGGAGCCATATCCATAGACTGAGTGCAGAGACAATGACTCGTTTATTTTAATGATTTTTGAAGCCTCATTTAAAATTTATATTTTAAAGTTCTATAATATGGGTTTTAATGTGGCAGGGTTGTTAACAACAACAATGCATTTTTTTCACTTTACAGGGACTTTAACTGCACATCTAACTAAAACAGATGAATGCAAACAGAAAGAAAATGGCCTTTTGGTCTATGTGCTGCCTCCTGTTCCCAAAATCTTCAGAATATCTGTGGTTGTGCACCTTTATCAGAACACTGCCTGCTACATACAATACAACCTCGGTTCTCGACCACAATCCGTTTCAGAAGGTGGTTCGAAAAGCTATTTGTTCGAAAACCGAATCGATATTTCCCCATTCTAAATGTAGCGACCGGGACACGTCTGCATACAGAGGCTGCGTTATACACAATAACAACCTGCGTCGTAGGTCAGCTGGTCGGCCCGCGCGCGTTGTGTTATTTCCGGGTTTTGTCCGGGGCGTTCGAGTACCGATTTTCATTCGAAAACAGAAGTTAAAAAAAATCTTGAAATTTTCGTTAAAAAAAACGATTTATTCGAGAACGGAGAAGTTCGAAAACCGAGTATTCACTGTATACAAGTACAGGGACAAGTAAGAGCTAGCTAACAATTTTGCTAACTCACTAAATAATATCATAACATCTATTTGCTAGCTAAACTATATCGCTAGCTAATATCTAAACAGCCCAACTGCACATGTTGCTAACTGATGAGCTAACAAACTATATTACCTTTTTCCTCGACAAAATTGTAGTGTTTTGCAAATTTTGGAGATTTTTTTAAATCTTTTTTTTAATATCTGCCACTATTTTTAGATCTCATGTTATTGTACGTAAATTGGAGTAGAATATGTTACTTAGCAGAGAGCTGATATAGTCATGAGACAAAATAATGCCAACATGCTATTCTTCACCTGATCAACCCGAATCGGACTGCTTGTCTTGTAGAAGCCTACTTTTAACCGCGCCATCATCCATTTTCAACGCTCCAAAGCCCATGGTGTCATGGACGATTTGTTGCCATGACTACTTATGGAATACCGGTACTCATTTTCTTACAGTACTGTATATTCATCTGCGCCGCTAGAGCAGAGCATTCCCTGCACTTCATATTCTGCTTAGCGGAATCAAATGGCGGTTTTTAGCATAAAAACCCCATTATGGTGTGAGTCAATTTTGAATAAACACATTTTTGTGGTCCTCTTCTCCGCGACAAATTGGTGGTGGTGGTGGTGGTAGTGGTGTGGGGGGGGGGGTATTGGGTTTTACAGCAGCCAATTGACGTGTGAAACAGAGATGAATTCCCCCACTTTAATGTATGTGTTTGTCTGAGACTGTGTGCATGAGCAAAACTAATGGTGAAACGCAAGTGAACTGGCTTGTATAATAAACTTGCAGACCCCCCCCCCTGCCCTTTCCCTCCCTACACACACACACACACACACACACACTTTTTATAGTTGTTATAGTTAAGACTTGATGCTAAATGTGTGAGAAAATCTCGTAAATGTCTGAATTGCATAAACACTTATGAACTGACTATAACATGATAAGACTACCATAAATCTCCAAACGTTGCACAAATTTGAAAAAGACATTGTAAAAAAAAAAAAAATGCTGGAATTTATGTTGGAACGGCTGCCATGAATCTCGAAATCTTTTACACGCTAAAATAATTGTGCCATAAATCCTTCAACTGTTGCGCAGGTTAAAACAAGAGCACTATGAATCTCCCACAAAAATAGCGCAAAGTTCAAAATAAGACAACGTTCAAGCTCCAAAAGTTGTCAAAGGTTTAAAGCTGTGATAAAAACAAAGTTAAAATAAGATAGAAAAAAAAAATAAGTAGCTTGTGAGTTTACTGAGAAAGAACATAACCTACACTTGCCAAGAAATTTTGTCAAAGAACAGGGTTAGTTAGTTAATTCATGATCAAGTTAGTTTTCTAGTTAGTTAGATTTTGTCAAGTTGGTATATAGGTAGTTTGCAAGTTTCTATCAAATTTAACTTACCAATATTCTATTGAATCTTGTAGAGGAACAAGGTTAGTTAGGTTGTGAATTATTTAGCTACCCAGATTGTTAACCCTTAACACATTCAGTCACTCAATAATGTACAGTCAGTAAGTTAATAATCGTTCGATACTCTGGCTCACACAATTTACTGAACCAAATGACGTAAGAGAAATGTGACGGTTGTTTTTGCAGCTCCTAAAAATTCCTGGCAAATGTCAAAGCAAGAACCCTCACGATTTTGATCAGCAGCTGACTGAAGCTGCTTACTGTACAAGTAGCACAGGAAGTGCGAGCAGGAAGCGGCATGTTTATCCAAAGAAAGTTCGCCACTCCCGCGTGTGGATGGCAAGAAATCCAAAACATCAAAGATGCTGGTATATTATGTTGCATTGGGTTTGCGTAAAATGGAGTACAATTAGGGTAAGGTAAATGGAAGTCCCTTTCACATGTAAAAATATATACATTTCTGTTTTCTTTTAAATGTTGAGTAGTCATAGCAAAGGCTTTGGCATTGACAAAACAGTAACCTTTGTGAAAATCACTTGAAAAATAAGCAAGTTGCAACTTCATTTTAGTCTCTGTGCATTACCCTCAATGGGAACAATGACCTCCCCAACATGGCCACCATGTTAGCCCGACAGCTACAGGATGCTAAATCTAGTGTTCCATCCATTTTCTGAGCTGCTTATACTCACAAGGGTCATTGGAGTGCTGGAGCCAATCCCAGCTGCCATCGACTAGGTTGCGGGTAGACCCTGAACTGCTTGCCAGCCAATTGCAGGGCACGTGGAGACAGACAACAGTCACACGCATAATCACACCTAGGGGCAATTTAGAGTGTCCACTTACTTCAATGTTTTTGAGACCCACCCAGGTACAGGGAGAACATGCAAACCCCACACAGGTAGGGCTAGGATTTCAACCCCCGGTCCTCAGAACTGTGAGGCCAACGCTCTACAGCTGCCCCACCGTGCCGCCAACATGGCTAATATTGCAGTTCATATTATAGCTAACAACATAGCTAACATCAAGCCCAAGTGATATGGTCAGGGCTATCACACGAGCCAACATAACTGTTTACAGAATAAGAATCAGCTGATGGTACAAAGTAAGAAATATTAATGCTAACATCGCATATAGTACCCCAAAAATCAGGTGTATTTTTCTTTGCAGTTTTCAGAGCTTTCTGGAAGGCATTTTTTGGTGCATTTTCACAACTATGTTAGTATGACATTTTGCGAACTCGCTCATTAGCCATTGTGTGAGTTACTGTTTGTCATTATGTTAGCAATATACTAGCTATTTTGTTAGCCAGGACGTTCGCAATGCTATTCCATCAGCTACTGAATGAACCATGACTTTAACTGTAGTGTTAGCCATTGTGATAGCAATGGCGTTTAGTCACATTAGCCATGATATCCGCTACTATGTAAGACATGATGTTCACCATAATGTTAGCTGTGATGATAGCTACCGTTGTATTTATAAATCGCGCCTAAAAAGAAACGTCAAGCTGTCGAAATGTCCATAAGTGAGAAAGCTAAGGTGCTACACCGTGTTAAAATGTTGTATGTGCTTGTAGGGCTCGTGCGCCTTGTGATAGCATGAATAAATGTTTGTTTTTGGCTTACTATATTTGATATTAGCTTTTGCAGTGTGTGAACATCCTTCCGTCCATCCATTTTCTTTGCCGCTTATCCTCACGAGGGTCGCGAGGCAGGTTACACCCTGAACAGGTTGCCAGCCAATCATAGAGACAAACAGCTGCACTCACAATCACACCAAGGGGCAATTTAGAGTGTCAAATTAATGTTGCATGTTTTAGGTATGTGGGAAAACCGGAGTGCCCGGAGAAAACCCACGCAGACACGGGGAGAACATGCAAACTCCACATGCGATTTATTTCACCTGATGACTGGCACGTCACACTGCAAGCCGATCACTCCTGTCGAAGATTTGGTTTGCGATAACTGTCAATCACCTGAGAGACTTTTCACACTCAAGTCTCTTTGGAGGAAAATGATTGACTCCCGTCTCACTCCATCAGCTCTCAGAGCAGAGTTCAAGCAGCCCATTTTAAACTGAAGATTTTTTTGCCCCCACGCCCCCCCCCCCTACAAAAAATAAAAATTCATCCAAAGATTGCTTTGAGGCTCAAAGGGCTATCAAAAACTATTTTGACCCCCACAATCAGACTTAGTTTATAATTCTTATGTGCTTCGTTCTGTTGTTCCTTGTGGCTAACCTAAGAATTAACATCGTCACTATTCTCATTACCAGTCGATCTACGTTCCTAACCTCACATATGGGAATGAGCTGTGGGTCGTGACTGAAACAACAAGATCCTGGATACAAGTGGCCGAAATGAGTTTCCTCCACAGGGTGTTAAAGATAGGGCGAGAAGCCCGGTCATCCGGGAGGGGCTGAGTGTCGAGCCGCTGCTCCTCTGCATTGAGAGGAGCCGGATGAGGCGGGCTGGGGCATCTGATTCGGATGCCTCCCGGACACCTCCCTGGTGAGGTGTTCCGGTTATGTCCCACCGGAAAGAGAGCCCGAGGACGACCCAGGACACGCTGGACAGACTATGTCTCTCGGCTGGCTTGGGAACGCCTCGGGATCCCTCCGGAAGAGCTGGAAGAAGTGGCTAGGGAAAGGGAAGTCTGGGTATCCCTGCTGAAGCTACTTCCCCTGCGACCCAACCCTGAAAAGCGGTAGACAATGGATGGATGGATGGATGGATGGATGGATGGATGGACTATTCTCATGGTTAATACAGTAGCTAACATCATATCCAACATATGACTAACACCATAATGACCATCACTGCTAAAACCATGTCTGACATTATGGGTAACACATTAGCTGAAGTCATGATAACATCATGGCTAATATTTTATCTAAAGTAATTACGTTCCGAATCCTGAAAGAAAAACTCATTTTGTCATTCGCCAAACATTCAGAAGTGAGAGACAGAACACCTCAACAGTTCCGTTCCACTCCCAGGCGACTCGCTCGCCTTATGGCGGCAGGCGACAGCCGAGCAAAAAGAATGAATAATTTCATAAAGTGATTGTTCCCATCCTAGCTTACACAGTATCTAAAGACATCGCTAACACAGTCGCTAACATCAGAACTTCTTTTCCATCTGGCTTACCATTTATATTTTTTTTCCATCTTTTGCAGGCATTTTATGGTATGTTTCAACAGAATGTAGACATAACCTTTGTCAGCCCCGCCGATTTCATTATTCGAGGACCACACGGGAGACTAAAAGTAAATGTCAAACACAACTTTCTGTTCAATTGAAATTTTTGTGACGTTTACGTTCCAGACCATTCCATTTTCCATTTCCGGCAAGTGAAAGAATTCTTTCGCCACCCCACCCACACCCCCACGTGTGCACATGCCCGCACACATACACAACATGCAGCAGGATGTTAACGTCAAGGTCAAAAAGGACCTTTTTTTAGCATTTGTTACAGTGCCGTCATTGTTATTTGTGATTATGTCTTCCCAAGCAGGCGGCCAAAGTATGGGGCCCCCTTTCACGCTATTTTTAACTTCTGGCATGTAAAACTGATATTGATTTGACCATATCATAATTTTCAAATACTGTAACAAACATCAAAACAGTAGCTAAAATAACTGGTAGCAGTGGTGTCACGAGTAACACATTAAACATCGTAGCTAACATCATCACTCACACCATGGCTAATAGCATTGCTAACAACATATTAGCTGACAACCTTTGTAACATAATAGCTAACATCGTGGCTAACATTTTGCGCTTAGATCATAACTTACACCATGGCTAGTAGCAATGCTAACAACACATACGCTGACATCCTTTGTAACATAATAGCTAACATCCCGGCTAATATCATAGCTAACACCACAGGTTACACGAGTGATGCACCAAAAATCCGAAAACCAATTACAGCTTGTTTTGTTTTAACTGGTTTTAATGTTTTCTTAGTTCTGAACTTCATTCCTATCAATTAAAAACATTTCAGAAATCTACATGTATTTTATTGTTTGGCCACCATAATGTTAACCATAAGTTTGTGTTTTTTATTTTGTCTCATTAGTTTATATTTAGTGTGCTACGGAGGTTAACACACGTCTGTGTTTAATTTTCACGTTTGATCTACAAAATCAAAACATTCAAAGTTCTCATCCAGACAGAAAGTTGAGCTTCTGAAGACTCAGCATGTGGCGCCTCAGTGAAGCATTTAATGAGGAGTTGCAGTCATAAAAGAGTAAAAAGCATATTATATAGGTGTGCTAATTGATGTTTCCTGCTAGCTCAAAAGCTGTACAGCACTTTAGTGCCTCCTGTTCATGATTGTGGTCTATCTGGAGGGACGCTTTGATTCGGAACAGCTTTGCGAGTGGAACAAACAGGTGCACCCGAGGCAGGCAAGCAGTTTTCAAAAGGCTGTGAACGCCATATGCAGTAGTTGTTACTAGTAGTTAACATAGCTACTCAGAAGATCACTAATAATGAAAATAAATTCGTTGTTAGCAAGGACGTTGACTCTAGTGCTGGACAGGTTGCTAGGTATGACTTTAGCAATAGCTATGGTGTTGTGAATTTAGTGAGTACATTACCATTTATGTATTTACCTCTGTGCGAGTTATTAGGTTTTACTATAGTCATGATGTTAGCAATAGTGCTAAACATTGTGTTAGCCGATGTGTTAGCCATGACGTTGGCTATTGATTTAGCTATGATGTAAGCTAGTGTCTTAGCCATGATCAAAGATTTTGGACCAGTCATTAATTAAGGGTCCCATATTTTAGGAAACCAATGACCCTTGTGAGGATAAGGGCCTTGGAAATGGATGGATGGAAGTTTTACAAGTCTTTTGTATGTAAAATTGGCTCTCTGGTGCTTTTTATTAATATCTTCCGCGTACTTCTGAGCTCCAAACATTTTTCTGGCGAGAGCCCTCATATTGGGTCGTTACACTTTCTCAAGCTTATCTACATCACTAACAAAGTTCTCTTTCTACCTCTCCGCTCCTGAGCCAGCGCGATCAACTTAACATACACACAAGTGGGACTTCTACAAGGAGGCAACTAATCAGAGGAAATGGAGCAGTCGCAGCCAAATACGGACAGCACGGATACAAAACTTGGTCAAGCAGAACTCGCTGTCCGAAGGGTCTTTTCTGGACACTTGTATTACAACTGAGGTGTTTTGGGGTTAGGGTTGAAGTGATTTTTTTTTGTTTGTTACACTAAATCCACATGATTTACTCACTCTGTCGAAGTCTAAATAGCCAAAACACGGGACCTGTAAAAGCTTCTGTTTGCCATGATGTTGCTCGCGACAGCGTTAGAATGACAACTGCAGCAGGGTTTTCCACAATTTTAACTAGGGTCAAATCTGATTACAGTCAGAATTAAGTGTTTTTCAGTCCTATTATTTTACGTAAGATGACATTTTTATGTTAGGTCTGTGGTTGGGCCAGGCTTCACTCGCAGGGGAGAACAATGAAGGGCGTTTCCTATTCAATCAAAGCTAGGATTTATGTGTGTGTGTGCGTGCGCATTGCATCCAGATGCTTCCACATTAATGACTAGAAAGGGTCGTGGCTCGCGACCCCGTGTGCCCACTGCGCCGCCATCGTACGCAAGCAAAGCAAACAGGTGCTGCTTGCTGTGCCTGTCAGGACATCACGTCATCTACCACACATAGACACCCTAGTATGTGTCTCACATGCACAAATAGTCTGTTATTCTTTGCTCATGGCTAACACAGTACTGGATATAAGTTTCTTGCAGCCAATGTCATTCCTATAATCGTACAAAATATTGGCGCTAATGTCGCTGCTAAAATCATGGCTAACACTGTTGTTAATGTTGTTGCTAATACCCTGACTAACATCGTGTTTAACATCACAGTTGACACTAAAGTCATTGCTAACACCAGAGCTAACACAGTTGCTAGCTTGTCAACTAAATCTGTCGGGAACATCATGGCTAACACTGTAGCTCATGTTATTGCACACATGGAAAAAAGCTGCAGCTGACACTGTGACTAATGTCATTTCACTGCTAGCATCATGGTTCAAAGAATAGCAAACTTCATGGCTAACATCTAAGAAAACAACAAGGCTAACAATGTGGCGAAAGCCTAGAATGCAGTAATTATCATCATTGCTGCAATCATTGCTAATACTGTAGCTAATAAAATTGCCAACATCTTGGTTAACATCACTGCTAACACTGTGGCCAATGTTCTCGCTAACAGCATGGCTAATATTGTATCTGTCATTTCATACATAATATCAACTCTGTAGCTAATGTCATATCTCATATTATGAATAACATAGTGTCAAATATCATCGCTAACACATTTTGGGAGAAAAAAGTTATAACTTGTAACTGCTAATAATTGTAACTAATGGGATATCATGTTTTATGTGCCATGTTGTGTCTTTCCAAACAATTAAATAATAATGATGGGGAAAAAAAATATCTTTGATTGTTGCTGTTGAGTGTCTGGAGTTCTGTAATAACAGTGTAGCGTAAATGTGTTTGCGGTGTAATGATTTTGTCTGCACTCGTGTAATCTTCAAGGGTGTCCTTGCACGTTTGGCCTTGTTATGACACCATCTTTGTTCTTATCTTCTTATTCCTATCTGTGTAGCAGTACTGCCTTGCAAAATCTCTCTGTTCCACATAAAACCTTCGCTTTGCGTCATCTGACCAAATTGTTTACTCATATTTTATCGTCGTCGATTTTGTTTTGACTTAACTGCATCATTGACTGACTAGATTTACTGGATTTTAGTTTCATTAGACAGTTGTTAACTTCTTTTTGCAGCCGCAAGAGAGTTGATAGTCTTAAAAAAAAGTTACTTATAAACTTTGCGTTATCTCCTATGATAGTATTGTGATGTAGCTAACGAGCATGCTGAGTATGAGCATTTATTAGTGACAAAGCTAATAAGCAAACAAATCCTCATATATGTATTTTTAAAAGATGGTTCGTTATCAGATGTATAAAACCTAACAGGGGTGGAAAAGACGTTCACTGGTCGACTTGGGATTTAGTTGTAACGAGATTTTTTTTTTTTACTTTTCTTTTTTTTTTTAAGTACGATGGAGTTGTCGCACAACTCAGAAGGATTACAGGTCCCCATGGTTACTTATTTGGATGCCACCGACCCCCAACCCCCCACCACCACTCCGCTAAATCCCTTCCACACTACACCGCCACAATCCTTTAAAGTCAGTTCTGGTCTGAAGCCCGTGGCTGCAACGTGAGGCACGCACGCACAATCAAACCGTGTGGCTGCAAAATGGATGCAGTGGAATGGATACGCAAAAAACAAGAGGACTTGACAATTCAACGACGAAGCAATAGATCACAGAGCGCATGGATCAGGTTGAAAGTGTAAATACCATAATTCCCGGCCTAAGAGCACACCTGGTTATAAGCCTCACCGAGTACATTTGTAAAGGAAATACCATTTTCCTAACCCTAAAAGCCAGAAGTGGCCACATTGAAACACACATTCAAACACGAGTTATTTACAAAGACGGAGCACAGAAAGAGTTTAACGCTAGCGCCAACCCGGCGCTAACACTACCGCCGCGCTAAAGCTAGCGCTAACACTAGCACTAAGGCTAACACTAACGCTAACAAAAAATAAAATTTACCAGTAAAAATCACTGAGACACGCCAGTAACACAGCAGCAACACGCTAGCACAGCGCTAACGCTACCACAGCGCTAACGCTACCACAGCGCTAACGCTACCACAGCGCTAACAGACCCGGTAAAAGTCACTTCCTTGGCTATATAATCCACCGGTCTCATTCTCACCATTTCTGCTCGAGTGCCCCCTTGTGGCTGTTAGGAAAAAAATGCACAAATTAGCCACATCACCGCATAAACCGCAGGGTTGAAAGCGTGTGAAAAAAAGTCGCGGCTTGTAGGCCAGGAATTACGGTACTCATTCGCAACTGCTTTAAAAAAGGATTCTTTAGAACACGCTTCCCTCAGGGCGAGCAATACACTAAAAAAAAGTCAAACATTTTTCCACCTGTAATGGGAATATAAATAATCGGTTCTGCGGTCAATCCACGTATAAGCTGTTACGGTCATGCTAAATGAAACGAGCCACCATTCGCATAAATATGCTCTTAGCTTCAATGAAGGTCCATGAAAAGTGCCCCGCAATAAAGCTCCGTAGCTAGCTGAAACCACTATCAGCTAATGTTAATAAAGCTTGTACATTGTTAGTTGGTAACATTGTTAGTTACATTACTTTAACTACATTACATTACTTACATTAGGTTATGCTAGTTTTTTACGATCAATCAATCAAGTTTACATTAGTAGAAAAGTTAAAGTAACCCCTAAATTATATTTTGTTGCAATTTGGAAGTGAATTGGTTATTTTCGTCCTACTTCCAAATGTTCCGTTGAACGTTTGCGTCCCAACAGTTATGTCCTTGTCTCTGCTATAAAGTGACGCTAATGAATGCGTGACAGCGTGACGGCGGGTTAGCATCTCCGTTTAGGATCACTTAAGGTGTTAATCGGGCGTGAGCGTAAACCGCGGATCCTTTCGCTCCGTTGCTGGTGCGTGACCAAAAGTGGCTTTTCACACCATGACAAAAACACGAAGAAACCAATGAGGAAGAAGAGCTCGCTTCTGTGCGCTAAAATTTCCTCTACCGCCTTTCTCGCTGTCATCGGGACACTTTATTTGCGTGCGTCATACCGCACGTATGTGCGTGAGTGGACGTCTGTATCTTTCAAGAACAATAGCGTTACCAAACGCAACGTGATCGTGCGGAAAATTACGGGTCGATGGGGTGAAAGCGGCAGAGACAGAAACAGCGGACTCGTCTCGTTTCTGCATTTGGAATTAGTTAGAATATTGACGGGGAAGATGTTAGAATACTGGGGGGGGGGGGGGGGGTGAGGAGGGACCATCGGTCCTCCGTGATGTCACTTCATGGACACGTCAACTAAAGATGACGTCACGTCCTCGACGCATATCAAATATGAGCTCCATCCATTTTCTCAACCACTTATCCTCACAAGGGTCGCGGGAGTGCTGGAGCCTATCCCAGCTGTCAACGGACAAGAGGCGGGGTAGACCCTGAACTGGTTGACAGCCAATCGTAGGGCACCTGGAGACAAACAGCAGCACTCACAATCACACCGAGGGGCAAGTTAGAATGTTCAATTCATGTGGCATGTTTTTGGGATGTGGGAGGAAACTGGAATAGCCAGAGAAAACCCACGCAGGTAGTGCCGGGATTGAACCCGAGTCTTCAGAACTGTGAGGCCAACATTTGACAACTGCCACACCGTGCCTCCCAAAATATTGCCGGATTATAACCATGACCACAGAACTCCACTTTATTCTTTATGTTTTGAATGGGATTACGTTCAACTTGAATATAATCACCACATACAGTAATGTTCACAAAGACCTGGAGTGACTCGTGTTGAGATTATTATGACGCTTATGTATTAAATTGAATGAAAAAGCAAGTGCAGTGAACCTTCTCATTTTTTATGTCTCCATGTGACAAAATGACTAGTGAGGATACAAACCTTAAAGGTCAAGTGTCATCCCTATAAACATTCTAAAATAGATATTGAAATGAAAAATACATATAACATTATTCACTTCAATGTCCATACGAAAAAAGAAATGGGAGCGGAGAGCACCATTATGTCATCCGACATCCAAGTGGTCGCCATTTTGGCTGCATCTCCTGTCCGTGACATCACACTGGGACATTCACCATTGAAAACATCCTGTGGCCCCTACTATGGGACACGCCCCTTCAAACACGAAGAAGAGAACATCTCACAATCGAGTGAATTGTCCGGGGCAATATTACCCTAGTGTTTATTGAGCCATATTTAGATGATATGCGCATCACTTCTAACTAACAACAGACTCTCAGACAGTATGTATGAGCCAGCCCGGCTGAAGCCGTGCTCGTCCGGAAGGCACGACGCGGAAGCCTTCCCCAGCGGGCCTGATGCGGAAGCCTTCGCTGGCGAGCTCGATGCGGAAGCCGCCCGACGCGCACATCGACACATTTAGCACCCTTCATACGTACGAGGATCTTTTGTTACATTATAAAGGACGGATTACGTCCCCCCCCCCAAACTATTATTTTTTGTTATTCTGTCATTTGGAACCCACAAAGCTCTCGTCCTTTTCACCCATGCGATCCATTTTTCACAATGAACCGGGTCTCTTGGAAACTTATCAAGGGTAAATCCATCCTCCCGCGAGTTCGAGCAATATCCAGCCATGCAACGAGCCGGCATTTTGGCTAACACGAAGGAACAACGAGCTACCTTCCCGGAGGTAAAACTAATCGAAACAAATTGAGTCCGCTTGAGCGCGCTACTGCCTCCAACGTCACTTCCAGCTTCTTGTCGAAAACAAATCCCTCGAGAGGATTTTCATGGCGGGAATTACAAAAAGTCATATACGTTAAAATCATGTTTTGTGGTGAACAAAACGGATGGGTCCATACCGGCTGCTGTTTTGACCATTAAAAATGGGTGGCTGGTAAGGCGTAGTAAGCAGTATAATTAAATTGTTATCGTATCAAATCTTTGATGAATGCTCATATGGGTTTGGCACAGTTTTACGCCAGATGCCCTTCCTGACGCATTTATCTTAACCCAAATCCTACCTTGGGACCGGCCTCCAGATTGCACTGGCTTGTGCTACCCATAGTGCTGCAGAAAGTCAAATAAAGGCAATCACATAAACAAAGTCAACACACAATGTCCACGATTTACATCCTACATAGGCTATAAATTAAAGTAAGGGTCCGAACACATATGAAGATAGACGAAAAAGAGAGATAAAAAAAGACTCAAACCACAATTTCCCTGCAGTGTTTCAGACGGCAGAAGTGGAGAAGGTTGAATTTGAGGGTTGTGTCCACTAGTCCAGCGTCCTTTAAGTCCCCACGGTCCTCGTTGCAGTTGTAGTCTTCTTACTTGTGGTCCAAGCGTTAGCTCGTCGCTAGCGTTAGCTCGTCGCTAGCGTTAGCTTGTCGTTGGTTATTGAATTACACTCCCAATGGTTGGTAGGTGTCCTTGTTGTCTTCCTCCTTGTGGTCCAATATAGGTGTCGCTAACGTTAGCTCATCGCTACCCTTAGCTTATTTATTTTCTTTCTCCAGTGGGTGGTAAGTGTTACCGGCCTCAGAAATGCCAGATGCAAAGCCGCTCCCTGGTTGTAGGATTAGAGGATAGTAGTCGTGAGGATTCGGATTTTAGCGAGGTTAAAAAAATATGTATATATGGTATCAAATATTGCCCCAAATAAAACAGAAACAGATGAAAATATGTACAGTACTTTGACAGATTTTTTTCCCCACATTTCTCCCTAGAAAGGTAAAAAAGTTGACCTCCCAAAAAATTCCCCAACAAAATATGTATATGGCGTGATTAATTTTGATATAAACTTTATCCCTGTCCCTTGGTAACAGCCAATCTCACCAATTGAATTGTGTCAAATGTAGAGCGTAAAATGAAAGAAGCATGTAGATATATTGTTAAATTCAATAATCGCTGTTGCGTCCATTTAATGGGACAGAACCCGCTTGAGACCACATTTCTAATCATCGGTGGGTCCAATGTTCATTTGATAACTGGGAGGAAACCGGAGTACCTGGAGAAAACCCACGTAGGAATAGGGAGGGAGAAAACGCAAAGTCCACACAAGTGAGGCCGGATTTGAACCAAGGTGCTCAGAACCGTGAGGCAGGCGTGCTACCCAGTCGACCACGGTCCGATAAAATAATATTTAAAATCAAATTAAGTTCATATTAAACGGAGTTCACTTTGTAATACAAGTGTAGGACATTTAATATTTATAAAAATATACAGCATGTAGTAAATTGATTCCTCTCCCTTTAAGAGGACAACAAAGTAAAAATGCAAATTTGAAATTATTTCTCCAATTTAAATGAAACATTTCAGTTAAACAGAATAAGGAAACATTGTAATTGAAGATTCAATATTAACAAATTAAAATCTGCATTGACAGTGCTTCATTTCTTTTGATACTTTGATTAAAAAAAAACTCTACAATTACAGTACTAATTGTAGTCAATTGTATTAAATGAGTTGAATTGATGATGAAAAACAAAAGATGATTAAATTGCATTTGAAAATGAAAACAGTGATTATCTTACCGTCACCGATGATCCATTTGCCGGACTCGAGTGCAGGCGGCGTGGGTTCACTTCCCGCTTAGTGACGTGAGTGCGAGCGCTTGTCTGGTTCTATCTATACTTCATACGTAGATACGCCCTGCAACCGAACAATTCAGGGTGTTAGCTAGTTAGCTAGGATACGTTCCAGTACCCCGCAAACCCAGAAGAGTATGAGCGCTATCGATTAATGATTAGCTTATTGTTACACTTACATGATGGTAAATAATGTGAAATATGACTTTCGATATTGCCCGTAGAGTTGATACATTTTTTGTAATGGCCACGGTTTATTTCCATACAATCTATATTTGCTCTCACTATGCATTTGAATTAGCAGCTTGTGATTCCTTAATGAGGCCGAGTGTTTTCTTCCGCTGTTTTACCAATTAGCCGCAATTAGCACGAGCGCTTTACATAAGGTGCACATCTGTGCCGCGTGATGAGGTCCGCATCTGCCAGCATGTGTGTGTGCATGAGCTTGTGTGTGCGTGCAAAAACACACACACACACGCACACACACACACATACACACCTCACTCCCTTGACAATGACAATGATGATGAAGATGACGCTTTAATTAGAACAAATATCAGGTTGTCTGCATGGAGTCCCGCAGGGGTCCGTCCTCAAAACCCTTAGCAGTGAGAGAGCACAAAAGAAGTATGGATCATTTTTAGCCCTTTCTTTTGAACTTTTATTTTTTTTTTACTTTGACACCAAACAACATCAGCGGTGGAAAATTGTTTCCATTTATTTTTAGTCAATTTCTGCTTTTAATTTACATCGTGGTGAAGATCAAGTTCCATTTCAGTTACAGTTGACCTCTGCGGTTCGGCATAGGCGGATTTTGACCTGACATTTGTCCAGTTTTCAAATTGTTGTTTTTCTCTTTTGTGGGGAGAATCCATCATTATTACTATTATTATTGTTGCCTTCCCTCCATTCATTCAAGAATATTTTGGGTTAATAAAAAACTGTCAATTGAATCATAATGGCCATTAATTATCTCTGGATCTTCACTATTCGCGGTCCGGTCCCCATCACACGCAAATAGTTGAAAGATCAAGTGTCATGTTTATAAACATTCTAAAATAGATATTGGAATAAAATATATTTATATATAATATTATTCACTTCAATGTCTATATGAAAAAATAAATATGAGCAGAGAGCGCGTCATCCTCGCGCAAAGTTGCGGAAGTCTCATTCGACATTCAAGTGGTAGTCATATTGCCAGCGTCGTCTGTTCATTACGTCACACCAGGACATTCGCCATTGAAAACACGCTGTGCCACCTACTGTGGGACACGGAAGCTCTTTCCAAAGACGAGAACATCTCACAATTGAGTGAAGTGACTGGGCCAATATTATCCTATTGTTTCGAGCCATATTTAGATGATATGCGGATCACTTTTAACAACAGACTCCCTGACAGTATGTATGAGCCAGCCCGTCTGAAGCCGTCCGCTGCAGACATAATCGAGTAAAGTGACTGGGGCAATATTAACCTATCGTTTCGAGCCATATTTAGATGATATGCGGATCTCTTCTAACTATTAACAGACTCTCAGACAGTATGTATGTGCCAGCCCGGTCGAATAGGTCCGCCGTGGACGAGGCGCCGCCGAAGCCGTCCGCTGCGGATACAATCGAGTGAAGTGACCTGGTCAATATTATCCTATCGTTTCGTTTCGAGCCATATTTAAATGATATGCGGATCACTTCTAACTAAGAACATACTCCCAGACAGTATGTATGAGGCAGCCCGGCAGAAGCCGTTCGCCATGGATGAGGTGTCGCTGAAGCCGTCTGTCGCGGACACAATCGAGTGAAGTGACTGGGGCAATATACCCTATCGTTTCATTTCGAGCATTTTTTAGATGATATGCGGATCACTTCTAACTAACAACAGACTCCCAGACAGTATGTATGAGCCTCCCGGGTGGTGCCGCGATGAGCCAAGCCAGCCAAAGCCGTCCGCGGTGCTGACGGGTACATCGACACATTTAGCACCCATGACGTACGTACGCGGAACTTTTCTTACATTCTGAGAGGATTACGCCCCCCCCCTCGAACTATTGTTTTTTTTTTTTTTTTAGTAGCTGTATACACTGTCATTTGGAACCCACGAAGCTCTCGTCCTTTGCACCCGTGCAATCCATTTTTCACGGCGAACCGGGTCTTTTGGAAAAGTATGAAGAATGAATTCGAGCAATATTCAGCAATACAATGATCCGGCATTTTGGCTAACAGAAGGGAACAACGAGCTAACTTCGAGCAGGTAAAACTAGTAGAAACATACCAGACCGCTTGAGTGAGTGTTTGCTACTAATCTCACTTCCTGGTTCTTCTCGAAAACAAATCCCTCGAGAGGATTTTCACGGCGGGAGTGACAAAAAGTCATATATGTCAAAATCAGGTTTTGTGGTGAAAAAACGGATGGGTCCATACCGGCTGCCTTTTTCCCCATTAATAACATACTAAAAATCATGTATTTCATGACACTTGACCTTTATATAGTAACAAAAAAAAAAGACAAATCATGGACAGATTGGCAGCCAAATGGACCAGGAAGAAAGCGTAGAATCACAGGAAGGACATGCAAATTACTCACCGGAAGAACCAAACTATGAAAGTCAGATGTTATGACGGTCATATTCGCGAGGCCAACACATCAGCCAAAACTCCGCCGTGCGAACCTCGCGATGACAATTTTCTAATGACCGGGTTGAGGGACAAACGAAAGCGAACTCTCTTCACAAGCAAGCGCTGACAGTGAGCGCAGCCAAGCGGGCGAGCGCCATCAAAACGACGTCAGCGGGTTAGCGGGTTGGCACATTTGGCCCAGTGCCGAGTGCATTTTGAGAAGTGCCAATGAATGTGTTTGACCTTTAGCCAGCGCTCGGCGGGGGCGTTAACCTTATCTCAGCCACGCATAATTGCGTTGCGCTCAACGCTCGCTCGCTCATCCATCCTGCGACGATGCCTCCGTACCTAACACACACACACACAAATGTCCCTCTGAAACATTAGTAACAGATTATCAATGTTGAATTCACAAGGTGTTATTTTTTATATATATATCTGTGGAAGCATAATTGCTAGAACTGCTGTCATGGTCAATGAACATAATTTATTAGCATAAATTACTATCATTTCTCTTTCTTTGTGAGGTTTTTTTTTTTGTATTTAGTCATAACTCAAAACATCCACCCATCAGTATGAGTTTACATCTATTTCCATGTGTTATTTTATTTTTCAGAAATTTTCGCTGACGGCAACAGAGCTGATATTTTTGATACTTTCGGATGCAGAAATGACTACAAGGTGAGTTCAAGGGTCGCCCGGTGAAACGACGCGTTTTCACGCCGCGGGTGGGAGACGTTTTGAAAGCCGTGTCATAACTTTGTAATAATAACGCGATTGATTCACAAGATGGATAATGGAGGTTAAAGGTCAAGAAGGCTTCCATTGATTGTGATTTTGATGATGATGACGTGATGTAATGTAAGCGAGGCAAAAGGTTCAAAGGTTAAATGAACAATTTGGAGAATTCTCCACATTTCAGGGCTAAAATTGAATTACATTGATTATGAAACATGTTGTCAAAAGTGTTTGAATGAAATTATTTATTAATCAGACACAAAGTTATAGGAGACAAAGCCTGGGTGTTTTTATTTTTAATATTTATAATATTTATTTTAATATTTATTAAGAAAATATCCATCATACAAATGACTATGATTAAATAAGTTTTGTAAGTAGATTTTAAAAAAACTAAGGTACAAATTATGACGTACGATTAAACAGATAAAAAAAAATTTTCATTACTGTTTTATTTTTACCACATGACCCTTGTGAGGATAAGCGGCTAAGAAAATGGATGCATGGATAGGCTTTATTTTTTATAATTTATATATATATATATATTTTTTTTTTTAATATAAATAAAAAACAAACTATAAATCCATAAAATCCTCAAATCAATTAATAATAAGCATAGTAATGAGTTGATTTAAAGTATGTTTAATATTGTTTTAAGACGGTGTCAAATTAATAAAGCTTAACATTTGTGAACATCAGCACTGCACTCAAATTTGGGAAAATTGTAAACATCAAAACTGAACTTAAATAAACATTCGATTAAAAGTGGATTGGCACATTAAAATTAAAATACAACGAAATTGTTTTTGTGCAGGCAGCACAATGGACAACTGCTTTGTTTGTTTCTATGGCAACCAGTTCAGGATGTGCTCCGCCTCCTGCCCAAAGATAGCTGGGATAGGCTCTGGCACACTTGCAACACTTGTGAGGATAAGCGGCTCAGAAAACAGATCAAAGATAGTATTAGGTATTATTAAATTATATATTTCTTATCAAAGCTAAAATTTAGTGTGATCATTAGCCAATTGTGCTTTACAATATTTTTTTAATCCATAAAAATAGCATTTTAAAGATACTTTAAATGTTTCTAAACCTTTTTTTTCAAAACCCAATTTTTAAAAAATAGATTTACAATTTCAGTTTAGTGACAAGTTAGTCTTTTTTTATTTATTTATTCAAAAGTCGTACATTTTATAAAATGTAAGTTGTGATTTCTCCCAAAATATTTGTAATATTCATATTTATTTTTATACTCAGGTAGTACTTATTTTTACATGTTTTGAAATAGTTGGAACTTTTTAAAGGAAACAAAAAAAGGCTTTTCAAATGTAAGAAAACGTTTTACACTTAAAAAAAGTGTACTTCAGAAAATATTTTTGCATAAAAACATTGTAAAATAAATATTTAAATATATTATTTACACACTTATATTAAATAATTAAAATGTATTTACTTTATTCCAAGAATAAAGAAACATTTAAAAAAACCTAATTATCGTATAAGATAAAATGAGTGACTATCAATGAAGTTGTAATCTTTCATTTTTTAAATATTCAAAAACCTAAAAAAAAAAAAAATCAAACGAAAATTTAAGGACGAAAAAAAAGGGTTCTTCTTAAAGTAAAAATAAAAACAATGGATGTACTGTATTGTTAGGTCATTCTTTTTGGCTTGGTGTTGGCTCCGATGCACTCGATGTATTGGCGACTTGTCGCCTCCTTTGCGAGTCGTCGCCTGTCTGACTTTGTGCGCTTGTGTGATGAAGACGACGACGACGACGAGGACGCCCATCCGCAAACGTCTCGCCCGTGACTCATCGAAAGCCGCTTTTGAGCAACAAATCCACTCCGAGCGTGACCGAATGGAAAGAAATCCTTGTTTCACGCTGTAAAGAATTTGTTCCACACGATTATCCATAATGCTTCTTACGTAATACACAGTTGCCGCCGAAATACATTTTTCTGGAAGTTAAGCAAACTAAACTTATTCCGCTGAGTTGAAGAAGAGCAGATATTCAAAACAATGTAATCAAAGTACGATGATGTTGAAAAAATATTGGCAAACACATACAATATATTCTATTATGTACATACAGTGAAGAAAATAAGTATTTGAACACCCTGCAGTATTGCAAGTTCTCCCACTTAGAAATTATGGAGGGGTCTGAAGTTCTCATCGGAAGTGCATGTCCACTGTGAGAGAGATAATCGAACAAGAAAGATACAGAAATCCCAACGTATGATTTTTTAAACAATTTATTTGTGCGATGCAGCTCCAAATAAGAATTTGAACACCTGAGAAAACCAATGTTAATATTTGGTACAGTAGCCTTTGTTTGCAATTACAGAGGTCAAATGTTTCCTGTAGTTGTTCACTAGGTTTGCACACATTGTAGGAGGGATTTTTGGCCCACTCCTCCACCAGATCTTCTCTAGATCAGACCGGTTTCTGGGCTGTCGCTGAGAAACAGAGTTTGAGCTCCCTCCAAAGATTTTCTATTGGGTTTAGGTCTGGGGACTGGGTTTGTAACGATTGCTCCAACAGTGGACCTTTTTTCACCAAGATGCTTGGCAATTTCTCCATAGCCCTTTGCAGCTGAGTGGAATTGTACAATTTTGTCTCTGGTGTCTTTGACCAGGTTTTTGGTCTTGGCCACGTTACGATTGTAATGAGGTGGACAGGTGTCTTTATGCAGCTAACGACCTCACACGTGTGCATCTGATTCAGGATAATACATGGGAGTGGAGGTGGACTTTTAAAAGGCGGACTAACAGGTCTTTGAGGGTCAGAATTCTAGCTGATAGACTGGTGTTCAAATACTTATTTTCAGGTGTATCACACAAATAAATCGTTAAAAAAAATCATACATTGTGATTTCTTGATTTTTCTTTTTAGATGATCTCTCTCACAGTGGACATGCACCTACGGTGAAAATTTCAGACCCCTCCGTGATTTCTAAGTGGGATAACTTGCAATACTGCAGGGTGTTCAAATACTTCTTTTCTTCACTGTACAAGTACCGCAATCATGGCAGATCGACACCCAGTGTAGCAGGCACGTTTAAAAGTAGTTTAATCTCAAGTATATCAGGTTTTGTCTCGAATTTGATGATCGTTTCAACCATGCACGTTTTATTTCGTTAGCTCAATCAGTGCCCACATCCTTGATGTAGTTACACAGTAATGAAGTAACATTACACTGCGCCGTCGGACTGTATCGGAGGAAAGCTGATTACGAGTAAATATAATCTAACAATTAAGAGGGATGGATGAAAATGAAAAGTTTCTTGTTCAAACAAAATGAATAATTTCTTATTTCTTACTACTAGTCTCACGGTGTGCATGTGAATTAGTCAAGTGTACAATATACAATCATGTCATTTTTTCCCAAGATAATTGATTTTTATATATTTTATAAAATAATCAAAAGTCGTCTTTTGAATCAAAAAGTCACATCATAAAATATCGATGATAATAATGAGTGCATCACCATGGGAGGAGCGCCGCTGCTACACAGGGGCGCCCACTAGTGGTACGAGAAAGAATCACTGCATAAATACTCAAAAATACAACTTTTTAGTACAATACACTTGCATTTAATCCTTTAAAACGACGTTATCGAATTAGGTACTTTTCTATTTAATTTATGTGCAATAAATATTAATTTAAGAATCATCCTCCTGCCCCCAACATTTAAGTACTCTTAATATACAAACTGTGCATATTACGCCAACTAACAATATGACCTATAATTTCTAGGAATGTAATCTTTATGGTGATTTGTTGGGCTTTAAATGCGACTATATTTTAGTGTTGGGGTTTATGGAGGGATAAGTTTTTGTTTTTTTTAATGCTACTTAGTATAAAAGTTTGAAGGCCACGTCCAAAACGATAGCAACCGCTATGCTCTGCTGCCATCTTGTGGGCACAAAGTGTACTGACCCGAAACATATTGGTTTGGTCGTTTAAAATCAAACGAATTCTGACAGCACGAACCTCCTTGGCCGCAGTAACGATTGGACACATTTGGGGTGACGTGACTGGGATTTATTTCACTTTGGCACACGAACGTCAACATCACACATTCAGAATTCTTTGTAGCTACTGACACAGAAGTGAACCTCGGAGCAGGCCGGAAAGTGGAAAAAAGAGACGCCGCAGAGTCAATCGCGTTGCGATGCTAATGAGCTGAAGGTATTGATTTTAAAAAACAAACCAAAAAAAAAAAAAGGCCGCCAAAACTGAACTCACCATCCCCCATATTGATACTCCCAAAACAACCGTGCCGACCTGTGCGTTAATCGCCAGTTTCGTGGCTGTCAGAAAACATTCCACAGGTAAGTTAGGAAGATTTACTTTCACACTGTTAAAGTTTGTTTGTAAATGTCTTTTTTTTTTTTTAATTTTCTGATGATCTTAATTCACTTAAAGTTTTGTTTCCGGTTGTTGTCATTCACTGTTCACTCTCTGCTTCACCTTTATTGGCCGACGGTTTTTTGCGAAAAAGCAATGTCAATATTTTCTCAAACTTCATCAGTGGGGAAGCAAGAAAACACATTTTCTGTGAGGTTTTTTTTATGAATTTCATAATACAGAACTCTGCAAATTGAATTTGATTTTCAAATGCGAGGAAACAAGTTAAAATTTTCTGTCTGAAATGAACAATGCGTTTACAGTGTATTTTCCCATTTCAAGTCCTTATTTCCAAAACTATAGCTAACTGATTGACTTGAAATTTAATGTTTTTATGGCAAAAAAATACTTATGTTACGATGACAATGCTTCACAGCGTATTTTTGGGGAAAATTAACATGTCACGGAAATCGGGCCCGAAGTAATATGCAAGGTTTCTTGCTTGCTTTTCTTGGTTATATGGCTTTCCTTTGCACTTATACTTTTTTGGCTTACCAAGTCAAATTAAAAATCATTCATGTTACCAGAACTGAAAAAATGTCAAGCTCACACGACCAGTTTTAATTCTACATGCCAAATTTTGAGAAAAACGCCGTCATAATCCAACCTGTAATCCGTGTCCTTCGCATGATTTGGGAGTACCAAGATGGCGGCCAAGTGGCTTCAACCAATCGACACACCGCTCGATGTCTTTTTTTTTTTTAAATATCAGTGGCTGAAGGCGGTTCGAAAGTGAAGTAGTTGTGGGCGGACATTGTTAACACAAGCATCTATTTGGTTCTATAAGTGTGGAACAATTTCTCAAGTAGAAATGGGTTTGGGAGTGTGTGTGTGTGTGTGTGTGTGGTGTGTGTGTGTGTGTGGTGTGTGTGTGTGTTTGTGTGTGTTTGGCTTGGTTTCACAAACATTTTTGTAATCGTTGTTGTTGTCTTGTGTTGCTGAAGTCAACTCTTTTTGGGTTTTTTTGGTTTTTTTCTTGGGCTTCCAATTCCATTTTCTGGGTGTCTTTTTGGTTCCTGTTCTGTTGTGTTTTTTTTTTTTTTTCTTGAAGCAAGAAATTTTCTTATTATTTTCCAAGTTGTTATCTCGGTTCCAAAAGCAGGGCAGTGGATTTTTTTTTTAGTCTCAAAATCAGGAGTCTTTTTGGGTGACACAAGAGGGACACTTTTTTTTTTTTGTTCCAGAACTGTTCATGTATTTTCTCATTGGTTCCAGAAGTGGATTAGCTTCAGGTCCAGAAGCAGAGCGCCGTTTTATTCCCCCCCCAGCCCCTTTCTTTTTTGTTCTCAAAGCCGGTCTGCATTTGTTTAGGTCCAGATGTTGGTGAGTCTTTTGCAGGGTTCCAGAAATAAAACCACAAACGCAATAATATTTTTAATCTTACTTCCAGAAAGAACCATTTGTTTTGTTTTGTTTTTTTTTCATAAGTGGGATGGTATTATTTATTTTCACAGAAGCGAGTCAACGCTCTTTTGGTTCCAGAAGCCAGCCAGTCTGTCTGTTTTGGGTTCCAAAGATGGGGCGCAGGTTGTTTTTCATTTCAGAACCGAAACATTTGTTTCTGGGCAACTTTCTGCGAGTCCAAATATGTGAAATTTTTGATCTCAGCTGCCTTGAAAGATGCAACATCTTTTATGGCATTCACGTGCCTTGAGTCCAAATCGCTCCAAACACATGGAAGTGATTTGTTATTATTATTATTTTTTGTTAATGCCTTCATTTGCATAAACTGGAGTCCGCCAAAACCTCGTTCTTGAGCCTCAAAAGTGTCTTTTGGGGTTCTAGAAGTGGGTCACCATGTGTGACCATGAGAGTGCATTTTGTGAGTCCAAACTTTGCGATCACAAAAGCCTGTTTTTTATTGCCTTTATTTGCATTAATCAAACGTCCCTCCTGAGCAATTTATTATTATTATTATTATTATTATTATTATTTTTTGCACTAGAAGTGGGCCAGAGTTTCTTTGGTTCTAGAAGTGGATCAGCAGGGGACCATAGAGACACAAGGTGTGTTTCGAGAGCCCGAGTGTTTGTTGCATTCATGTACGTTGAGTCCACATCACTCCAGAACCTCTAAACGAAGGGCTTCTTTGGCTCCAGAACTGTGTCCAAATTTCTTCGGTTCTAGAGGACAGTTAGCATGTGACTGCAAAAAAAAAAAAAACAAAAACAAAAAAAACCCCACAGCTGTCTCCAAACGTCCAGGCGCGAGATCACAACAATTGCCTTCATGTGCATTATCTGGCGTCGGCCTCACTTTAGAGCCTCAAATGAGTTTTTAGGTTCTAGAAGTGGGTCAAAGTTTCTTGGGCTCAAAAAGTGGGTCAGGATTTGCTTGTTGTTGTCCAAAGGTGGTATCACATACACCTCCAGACACGGGCAGCGTCTTTTTATTGCCTCAAAAGTATTTTTGGGCTCAAGAAGCTGCTCAGTATCTTTGGTTCTAGAAGCGGGTGAGCATGTGAGCACGAGTCCAAAGACACACGGCCCAGTAGATGGCGACAGACGGTTTTTAGTGCATTATCCGGACTCTGTCTGACTCCTGAGCCTCCAAACGGTTTCTTTGGTTCTAGAAGCGGGATCACATGGCCCAGGAGATGTTGGCGGCGTGCTCCTTGGCCTTCATACGCAGCACGGCGATGCTGGACGAGCGTCTCTCGAACTCGGGCTTGGTCTCGAACGCGTGGTGGCCGCCGGCCGCCGCCGGCGAGAGAAGCGGGTCGCCGCAGAAGTTGTTGAGGGAGACGTGGCCGAACTGGTTCTGCTGGTTGGGGAAGTAGCCGTGGCCGTGGTCCCCGGCGGCGGCGGCGGCGGCAGAGGAGGCCGAGCGCGGGGAGTAGGAGGCCACGCAGGGCGGCGAGCCTCGGGGCAGCATGCAGGGGGGCACCACGGAACCGGCCGGGGGCGGGCCCGACCACAAGTTGTTTGGAAGCTGTTCAGACAAAAGGGAGTCAGAAGTGGAAGGGCCGCCGCACACCGCCTGATGATGTTAAGCCCGATTGGGCCGGACCATCACAGAAAAACCTCACCGACCCCCACATGTTGGAAATACGGACGCCCAGTTTCTGACTGATTTTGCCCCGCCCACATTTTGGTCCTAACCCTACTTGAGCTCTGCCATCACCACCAGAAGCGGGTTTGATTGCTGAGGTACTTTTGGCTCGGGAGTTGGCCGACCGACTCTGATATGCAAACAATAGATGTATGAAATTAGTGATGTTAGATCTTGGCGGCACGGTGGAGCAACTGGAAAGCGTTGGCCTCACAGTTCTGAGGTCCCCGGGTTCAATCCCGGACCCCCCTGTGGGGAGTTTGCATGTTCTCCCCGTGCCTGGGTGGGTTTTCTCCGGACACTCCGGTTTCCTCCCACATCCCAAAAACATGCAACATTAATTGGACACTCTAAATTGCCCATAGGTGTGATTTTGAGTGCGCTTGTTTGTGTCTATGTGCCCTGCGTTAGGCTGGCGACCACTTCAGGGTGTACCCCGCCTCCTGTCCGTTGACAGCTGGGATAGGCTCCAGCACTCCCCACCACTCTTGTGAGGATAAGCGGCAAAGAAAATGGATGGATGTATGTTAGATCTTATAAAATCTGTGTTCATAATTTTTTCGGTGCCGGCTTTTGTTTGTGCGAGAATGCAAGGCTTCATGATCAGAATCAGAATCATCTTTATTTTGCCCAGTATGTCAAAAACAAAGATTTTGTCTCTTGTAGTTGGAGCCGCTCTAGTACAACAACAACAACAATCGATTGACGGGAAATACTTTTGAGACAAAAAGAGAGAAAAGTGACAAAAACAGTCACCGAGCAATAAAAGTTTGGGAATAAAGTTGGTACAATTTGTTATTTATTTTGTCCGTCCATTTTCCAAGCCGCAATGTAATGCAGTTTAAAGCAAACAGTACTCGGATAATCCTGGAAAGTGTTGATTCCTAACGTGGTGGATGAATTATTGTTATTATTATCTTTTTTTTTTTTTGGGGGGGGGGTGCGTACCTGCGCGTAGCCGTCGGTGCGAGGCAGCACCGATAAGTCGTAGGCGGAGGCAAAATGGCTTTTGGCTTGCTGAATTTGCCCGTAACGTTCTCGCTTCCTCCACTTGGCTCTTCGGTTCTGAAACCAAACCTGACGAAGACACACACACGACAAAAAAAAAATATGAAGAGTCGGCATCAAAGTTACTATTAAATTGACTCGATGGGATACGTCGTGATGTTTGGAAAGTGTGGTTTCTCGTGAAAACGTCAACTAAAAAATGATGGAAGAAAAACAACAATTGTTTATAATTCACAAGTTCACAATATCTAGCTATAGTTATGATTTTTTAATGAGGGTTTTTTTTTTGGATAGCGTTGTTTGGAAATACAAGTCAAACACAATTAATATTAACGATTACAAAGAAAAAGAGGAGCTGAAAAATTACATAAAATTGCATTTTGTTTTGTTTTCCATGAAGTTTCAAATTGTGATATCATAAATGATAACTCTGAGATGATAGCAATGAGATATTGCAAAGCATTTTTGTGTTGCAAAATGTCAACAATAGTTGAAAAATTTTTTTGCCTTGATTTCTGATTCTAAAACTAGTACTGATAATTCTTAAAATCAATAACCACAGCAGGACACGATCAACTTCATCGACGAGTTGAGACGCGCCAAATTCAACTGGGATGTGACGTCAATCTTGAATAATCTCAGTTATCAATTATCTTACGTTCAATCGTGCAAATAGGAATAGTTCCAACCCATTATCAATAATTCATCAATAACAATAAATAAATAAAAAGAACTGATTAAGTACTGAGTTGACACATTTGATAAACTGGGAAATATGTATGTTCCAATTTCTTCTGAGTTTTTGGATTATAGGAGTATTATGCCAATAACAAAAATGAAAATTCACATTTCTTCGCTACTTTGGTATTAAATGAGATGCCAATAACAAAAATAAAAATAAAAAAGTGAGTAAGAGTGGGGAAATATGGAGCTAACAATTTCTTTTGGCACAGTTTGACGAAGAGTTAACATTTTTGTTTGGGAAAAAAAAAAGCCACATATGTCGATAATTATCATCACTTTCTTTAAATAAGAAAAAATTCTGATTGAAAACATAAAAGGCAAAAATTTGAAGATAAAAAGTCTGATATTTGTCGGTGTGCACGGAGAACCTCAACGACAGTTGTTTTGAATTAGAAGACATGTCAAACATATGATTAGAAATCATAATATACAATGATAATTATTTGACACTTTGCACACTCAATTTGATTTGTTGTTAAAATTAAAATCTATTTTTTCACATTAGGCGACCCCTGATGACATTTATTTTAAATTACACTCAAATGTGCCTCAAATAAAGAAATGAAATGGGTACATGTATATATTTTTATGTTGGTAAAAACTTAAATTGTTTATGGCAAAACCAACAATAAAACTAATCATAATAAATAAACCACTGATTTATTTGAAGAGACACTGAAAAATATGTAGCTAAAAATATTTGTTTTCTTAATTGTGAAAAGGTTTTGAGTTAGATGTTAAACATGTAAACAATAATAATGTTTTTAAAAAATAAATGGAAAGACATGGAAAAACGTGTGCGTGGGGGGGGGGGGGATAAAAAATTGACTACATGAAAAAAAAAACATTAACCTTAAATTATTGTTTGGAAAATTTCGAGATGTTTGACTTTATTTGTTTAACATGTGGAACACGCAAACATTAAATCAATTGACAATTTATAATACCGTGAAAGATTTTTTTCAAGTGTATATTTGTTTTGAATTACACTTGCACACAAAAACATAATTATGTTTTTTTTTTTGTTTGTTTGTTTGTTTTAACTGAACACATTCATTACAAACACCGCTTCATGTTTTAGGCACATTTGAACAATCTTGTACTTGAATTACAGTGCAAAATGTCAACCGCATTAAATGAGCCCGAACTTTGTCAATTGCATTCTCGGTCTTACCTGCACCCGGGCCTCCGTCAGCTCGGTTCTGGTGGCCAGCTGCTCGCGCACGTACACGTCCGGGTAGTGCGTCTTCTGGAAGACTTTCTCCAGCTCGTCCAGCTGCGCGCTGCTGAAGGTGGTCCGGTGCCGTCGCTTTTTGCTGCTCGTCACCTTGTCGTCGCCCTTGTCCTCCGCCGCCTCGTCCGCCTCGTCGCCGCGGCAACACGACGCCGCCGAGGCGGCCAGCTGCTCCGCCTTGGCCGGCCCGTAGCCGGCTGGGAGTCACCGAGCAAAAAAAAAAAAAAAAAGTAAGACGGAGCAAATTGTTTTGCATACATCAAAAATTTTCTTTTAAAAAATCCACTCCATTTATCGATTAATTGCATACATTTAATGAACGCGATTTATTATTATTATTATTATTATTTGAATTTCTAAAAGCGAATTTACCGTGCTGGGGCGAGGCGCGGTGCTCGCCGAAGCCCTGCGCGCATTTCGGGGGAGACTTGGCGAAGTACACGCCGCCGTCCAGGCTCTCCATAGCGGGCTCCATGAAGTAGTCCGCGGCCTTCATGGCCTGGTTCTTCAGGCCGAACTTGTCCTCCATGAAGTCCATCATCATCATCTTGAGTGCCGCGGTCATCGCGGCGGCGGCGCGACTTTATAGACCCCCAAATAGTCTTCCAAGACGCCCCCGCCAGCAAGACATCAACAACCGCCCCCCACCCTCCACCCCATCCTTGCTCTCCCACGCAACTCCTCCCACTGGCGGCCCAATCCACACCGAACTGAACCGCACTCTGCTCCTGAAATGGCCAACTCACGAATACGCCACGATTTCTTGTTTTTTTGCACGTGCACGTGACTCATGCTGACTTTTATTCTAAATCTTTATTAACTTTCACCTTCAATATGTGAATTTGGTTAAGGTAGAAATACATATTTTCCTATTTGATCTGAGTATTTCTAAAACCATCATACACACACAAATAAAATTTAAAGTGACGCATCTCCTCAATGTTCCTGCAGTTGTCGTAACTAAAATATATAATGCGCTATAAAATATGATTCGGGCAGTCAGTGTGTGCATAAACATCTCCAATGACATATTGCAGATACCTTTATCATTTCTCTAATTGGCCAAATTGCAACAACAAAAAATATTCGTATACAATTTTGAGATGAGCTGTAAACTGATCTAAGCAAGTAGTATGCCCACAGCTGGATGGACACAAATATTTTTAAAACACCGCGGATGTACTTAATATAGAAAATAACACTTGTTTATTTATATGTCTTAACATTTTTTTAAGTTTTGAATGTTTAAACGTTTTTTTTTTTCACAGTTTAGTTTTTCTGAATGAAAGCTGTCATTTATAATTTGTGAAAATGTATGTCAGTGACATCGCTTTTCTAATTAATTCTCTTACGACAGTTTATGTGTTGCCATGGCAATGGTCTTTCTGGTGGGGGGGGCGGTTTGGTGTTGGGGTCTTTTTGGACTGCTCAGGAGAGCGAGTGTGGCAGCTGCATCACGCTGAGGCAAATGTGAAAAGTTCGCTTGGGCTTTTGGTGGATTTTGGTTAAAAATATAAAAAATATGGTCTGTCTGTATTAATTTTAACAGAGAAGGCGCAACAAGAATGTTTAGTGCCAAGTTATGTTTAATATAAAAATGCAAACCACTTACTTTTGATTTCTAACTGCACATTTGCGATGTATTTGTGAGTCCTTTCTGTAAGAAGCTACATAAATAAAATGTACTTTTTAAAAAGTGGTGAGCTGCCTCAATTAATATTATGTAAAAACAATAAAATACTAGTTAACGTTGACAAATATGGAGCAAGTAAACAGTGAAACTCACCCACAAAAATAAAAATAAAATGCGAAAATGTTTTGTAAATTGCTAGTGATGCTAAATATGCATGAGTACTGTATTGGTATTTATGATGAATCATTAATGTTTTCTTCCAGATATTGTCGTATCGTAATATCATCTGTAAACTATCAGAAAGCTCAATTATGACATATCAATTTCTTGATTTTTACATGTTAAAAGCATGCTCACGATTTGATCTTATTTTGAACGCGAAAAAACTCACTATTTTATCATATTTTCGTTCGCGATACATATATTAGCAAAATATTAACACATGCCGCCCAGTCTTTTTTTAAATTGTCTCTGGCAAAAACAATTTCACGTTTTTATTCGCTGGTGAAATTTGCAATTTTGTTTACAATGAGATAAAAAAAGTGTCTGCAAATTAGCTGACACCAATTTGGACTTTAATTCAATTTAAATTTCTATCATCAAAAGATGCAGTCCACTACACATGACCAGTTTTTCCCAATAGTCAAAAGAACTTCTAACTTCTTTTGGCATCAAAAAAGATATTATAATATAGAGCGATATTATATATGTATATATATATATTTTTTTTTTAAACTCATGTATATTTTAGACTCATGTATAATGTTCATTTAAAGAGAGCTCAATGTAAAAAAAAATAAAAAATACCTGACACTAGCTCTTCACGCAAGTGGAGTCAGGACAGCACTTGGCTAACATTCTTTTTTAAATTCAATTTGTAGAAAAACATCCTGCAGCCCTTATTCGAGGCACCAATTAGCTGGGACGTTTTACCCACGGTTTCTGCTCGCGCCATGTTATTCCCTCAACGCGGGTTCGGGTTTCTCCAGTTTTTTCGCTGTGGCGCATTCCTCGACAAGTTCGCTTTTCCCGACGGCAGCGAGAAAAAAAGAAACGTCCGTTTTGGAATCTCGTTCAGTGGCAGTTTTATTCAGTGTTATATGTGCTGTTCATTTAAATAATAAAGATGCTAATCAGCAAAGGATCACAAAAAAAGTGCAATAATTTGTCAGGGGCTGTGGAGTTGAGGTGTTAAGAGCTTCCAGTTTTATGGCGAGTCACGAAATTTGCCCCCTGTGCTCCTCCCGCATGCCGTGACCAAAAGTCCCATCAGTTTTTGTGATATTTGTGCTCCAAATTTGATAGCAGTTGGACAAAATCTCAAGGATGACACTAAAATGGCCGCTTTAAACTCAAATAATAGCATTTCTATTTTCCAAAATGGCTTACAATGGGCCATTGTAATCTTTGCGTGAACGCGTTATTTCCACCATTCCTTTTCAAAATCGAACTCTAGTGAGTTACAGTGGTACCTCGGTTTTCGAACAAAAATTTTAAGATTTTTTTTTGCTTTGGTTTTCGGACGAAAATCGGTATTCGAACGCCCCGACCAGCTGACCCACGACGATTTGTTATTGTGCTTTCGAACATAGCCCCTAAAAAAACGGAAACGACGTAACGCGCACGACGCAACCAACTGACCCACACACTCTTCTGCTCGCGGACATTTCCCAATCCTGTCGTGACTTTTTTTCTTCCAATTGAGCAATATTTAACCCCCGATCGTGGCTCCAAAGAAGGCAAGTGGAACTGCTGGTGCTAAAAAAAGGAAAGTGGTGCATAAAACTGTTGACTTCAAAAAGGATTTGATAGCCAAATCTGGTGTGCATGTTTCTGAGCTATCGAAGAAGTATGGCGTGGCAAAATCGACGATCGGCGCCATTCTGAAACACGAGGATGCCCTCGAAGCAAGGGATGTTGTGAAAGGAGCAACCGTGGTGACCAAGCAGAGGCCACAGATCTTGGAGGAAGTCGAAAAGTTGCTTCTTTCTTTCTGTGCTAAATGGAACGACATCCATAATTTTGTCTAACTCCATCACCCTAAAAAACCAGAATGTTGCAGAGTACTGCAAAATTTTAATGACGTTGTTATGAGCCACTTCAGGAAGGTGCTCAAAAGACGGCAGAAACAGTCTACATTCGATTCTTTCTTTGTGAAAAAGGGGCGAGTCACCCCCCGCCCCCGAAGACATTTGAAACAGTTTTTTGCATTGCTTTTTTCTTTTGTTCTATTAACCCTACCTCTAGTTGCAAGTTAATTTTTTTGTATATTACGTATTTTCTGTGCAAATAATTTGTTCCCCCCCCCCCCCAATTTTATTGCTTGTTTAAAGTTATTCTGCACTTTTGTCAATTAAAAAAAAAAGGTTTACAAGGCTGGGGGCCGAGTAGCTACAGATACGGCAATGCACTCCCAGCCTAGCATACTCTACTAGGCTAAAGCATACATTTTAAGCAAAAAATAAATATATTTCTAAAATTATTTAATTTTATAAAATATTCAAACTATACATGTATTTCTACTATGCAGTTTATTATCATGAAAAGCGAAAAAAAATGTTTAAAAAAAAACTATTTTTTAGGTTTGGCACCCATTATTTCATTTTCCAATCATTGTAATGGGAAAACGCGCCTTGGTTTTCGAACGTTTCACTTTTCAACCGGGCTTCTGGAACAGATTGTGGTCAAGAACTGAGGCACCACTGTACTCCCCTTGCGACCAAATTTGAAGATGGGCAAACTAAATCAAACAACATTCGATTTTTCCTCACTGCTTGTGGGCGGAGCATGGTGGCAAAGTTTGATGAGTCACAACTGGTTCAGTGGTACAAAGCAGAATTGGGGGTTGGGGGGGAATTCAGTCCCTGAAGCCAGATTCGCTTAGCAACGGAAAATTTGGTGCGCATGCCTGTCATGATTAAGCCTACAAAAATGTTTCAGGAAGTCAAGTTGAAAAGACAAAGGGAAGCTCGCTATTTTGGATTGACGGGGGCATTTCAGGGTCATTCTCAAGTGTCCTCAAAAGACGAACTTCCATCTTGGTTCTGCCAAATTAAAGTCAGTAATCCAGTGAACCCCCCACATACTTGTACTTTGGCACCCGTGGTTTAATCCAACCGCAAAATCACTTATTGGTAGGTTATTCTCGCTTAATCAAACCTTTTTTGTTTTTTGCTTTCAATGAAAGAATAACGCCAACCGGTACTAGCGAGGTCCACTGTACTCGACAGTCGCGAGATGCTAAATGTTTACGCTTTTGTCATTGCGCGTTGCCGCGGCGTAGCAGCAAAGTTTGATTACCTCGACAACTCAAAACTCCCCATCATCTATTTATTATCTATCCATTGATATCACTATTTCTTGCAGGGGTGTCAAACTCATTTTTTGTCATGGGCCACATTGTAGTTAAGTTTTCCCGCAGAGGGCCGTTATGACTGAAACCATGAAAATCTTTCGCCCCCATAATATTTACATGTGAAATTTATGAGCTAGCTTTCGAATTAGAAATCAAGGTTGATGTGTTTTTAAAGTATCGCTGACGCTTGGGTACAGAATAATGCTTGCGATAGCGCAACATGATTGTTCATGATATGACAATTTGATATTTTGGTACAGATTTTAACAAAAATAATGGAAGTTCATATTCGTAATTTGCCTTCGCGGGCCACATAAAATCATATAGCGGGCCGGATCTGGCCCCCGGGCCTTGAGTTGGACACTTGGGATTTATTGGCTCTTCCCCAGCCGACTCTTCGAGAGAATTGCAACGAGGCGGCTAACCGGGGCTACAGAAGAGCGCTTGGACGTGACAAGGAAACACATCAGGATTTGGACTTCCAAAACTGGACTTCATCCAAGCTTAAGAAAGATGAACTGGCAACCGTCATGATACAAACTGCGTTATGCATTAAAAGTGTTTCTTTAGGCCGCAATGCTCAAAGGAAGCACCTGAAAGTGTTTGGGCTGCAGGATAGAATATCCTTAATGCGACTACACAGTCCAGCAGCGAGGTTCTATTGCATCTCTCTCTTTCTCTCATTCTCTCATTTTTTTTTTTTTATCCTTGAACAAGACATGCATCAGCGTTTTACTTTGTCTCTCTTCTTCCCTCCACCCCATCCGCCACTACGACGCAATGGCTCACCCCGGAAGGAGATGCGCTCCGTCTCCTGCGGAGTAGGAGCATCTTGTTCTGGTGGGGAAAAAACATCGAGGAAAGAAAAGAATATGATTGACAAGGCACCGGATATGAACTTGAGACCTACTGGGATGTGATTATTGATCGATTTTTGTGGGAAAAAAAAAAAAAAAAAAAAAAGCAATTTTTAAGGCAATTCCGCCCAATCCGGGGTGTGACTGCATTAAATCAATACTCAAACATGGTGGTCTTGTGTTCTGATGAGTTTTTAACCATCACAAAGGTTATTCAAATCATTTAGCACACATTTTCATAATTCAGCATGCACCCTGTCCTGAGTGTCCCGTCCTGTCCTCGCAAGCGTGACTGCGACGCCGGGAGGACAAGGCGCTCTTCTTCATCTGGGCTGGCGCACCTCGTGGAAATCATTTTGAAATCATCATCACAATCCAATTAGACCTCGTTAAAGTGTTGGGGGGAAGGAGGGGGGGGGGGTCACGACAGGACAGGGCTCTCCTTCAGCTGCCTTCCTGCGACGCTTTCATGTGCTCATCTGCCCCTCACTGGCATCTTTGTCAGCCCCCTCGGACTTTCACACAAGGCCCAGTCATCCTCCACCTTTCTTTCTTTCTTTCTTTCTTTATTTATTTTTTACCCATTTCCTGCCAGAGGAGAAACATCGTGTCCCGCGACTGACCTCGTGGGCCCTCTCTCGACCCCCTTTGCCTGGGCCAATCAACCATTCCTGCAAGTCTGAGCAGGGAACTTTTCATGTACAGGTACATTTACCCAGGTACTATGAACTATTGGTGGACTAAGGACCTTTCCGACCTGTCAATCACTCGTACAATAATAGCCAATGAGACAGCCAAATTGCCTTAACCCCTGGCTTGACACGCCCCTGCCGCCATGTTGTCCCACAAGCAATGCTGGTTGTCAGTAGCGTGCGCTTGGAAAAGTTAAGGTTACGAAGAAAATGGTCCTCAGATGCGCAATTCTGATGAAAGATATCTTACTAGGTTACAAAGGGCCCGGTTGATTCATTTTCGAAGGCCTAAAACACAGTTGACCAAGTGTCTACGATGGATTAAAGCTTGCGGAAGAGACGCACGTACAACTAAATGAGGACAACATCAACAAACACAAGGCTGTATGTTCGAAGGTAAGTGAGGGAGAAGTATCTTCTCTGAGTTTGATTGAATTATTATCAGTGCTTTATACATTGCAGGAGAACAACATCTTTCACTTTGTTAGTGTATCACTGACCTGCTGAATGAAGTGTGTCATGTTTTATGCCGAAGAGTCGGGCTAGTGATACATAAACATGCCATTTCATGCAAGAGAAATGTCTATTTGCCTATTTGTATCATATCTGACTTTTAAGACAGAGCGCTGGGATCCATTACAAGCCAAGTCACATGAATACACCCACTCACTTATAAGGACTACAATGATATTATTTGTGATCTTTCCAAGTAAAAATTACTCACCCTGCTTTACATGCGCAGTACGATTCCACAATTTTATCCTGTTGGATTTCAATGTGAAGTTTGTGAGGCGTCGAACTTTTTTTGCATCGATCGCCAGTTTCACTGTAACACTGACACTGTGTCCCTGCTCCATCCAAAACCTTAATTCCGTGTACATATCCTTGCGTGAAATAGTTCAGACCTCTCTGTAGAACTCTCTTGGACAAGTCCGACGCATTTGGTAAAAAATATACCCCAATAATATCTGGAATACGTGATAGAGAATCGACTTCAAACAAGTTCTGTTCAATCGCCATTTTGGAAGCTTGTGGGACATGGCTAAGGGGGCGGAGCTAAAGATCGCCGTCGGAAAGGTCCATTGTGAGTTTGGATGGGCCGACAGTTCATTTTTGTATTTCACGAATGCGACCATTTGTGGGTTAGCACCAGAGAGTAAAAGCATTAACTTTTTCATCGACGAAAAAATGCTGAGATAGGGGCTACACTTCCTTGAAAGATATAGAAGGGATTAGTATACTTTGAATCATTAACGTTCTCTCAAAATGGTTCCGGAACCTCTGGAGCGGGCTTCTCGGCACTAAACGCATCCAATTGGCTGATTACTCGTGTGCAAACCGGATGCAGGTCATTTTGGTTCCAGGAAACACAAATGCCGAAACATAAAAAGTCCTGATAGTTTGTAAGAAAGCTTTGTGATTTATGAAGAAAAAAGGTGAAGAAAAAAAAAAAGTGGCCACCGCATCCTTGAGTTCTTTTAATTACGGAGCCCTCATGATCCAAATTTAATTTCGGGATAATTCGTCTTTGATGAAAGAAGATCCTTGTCCTCTCAAACGGTTCACGAGCACTTTGGTGCGCAGTCTGGAGCTCGAAACATATCTGATTTGATAACTAAACCAACTAAAAGTTGTACAAACTGTGTGGAATAGGAAGACAATTCCAGGAATACGAGTACCCAAAACTAACTGAAAATATGTAGCTGTAAACTTCAAATGAAAAACAAACTGACGATTTTGAGATCCTTAATTTTTATTTTATTTTTAACTTTCAAAGTAATTCCTGATGAAAAAAAGTACTGCCAAAATGTTCGGGAACATGGGTTGGGGTCACTGGAGCAGTAAACACATCCCAATGGACGTCTACTTATGCAAAAGGTACTGATACTGCACTTATCCTCACAAGGGTCACGGGGAGTGCTGGAGCCTATCCCAGCTGTCAACGGCCAAGAGGCGTGGTACACCCTGAACTGGTTGCCAGCCAATCGCACAGCACATCGAACCACACTCACCTAGGGGCAATTTAGATTGTCCAATTAATGTTGCATGTTTTTTGGGACGTGGGAGGAAACCGGAGTGCCCAGAGAAAACCCGCACAGGCACGAGGGGGAGAACATGCAAACTCCACACAGGCGGGGCTGGGATCGAACCTGTGTCCTCAGAACTGTGAGGTCAACGTTTTACCAGCTGACCCACTGTTCCGTCGTACTGATAACTCGACCTCGACCTTTAAAATTCCAGGAACTACAATTACCAAGAAAAAAAAAATCCTGTAACTTAAGTTTTAACATAATGAAGTTACACCCCGGGTTCATCAGTTATTTCCAACAATGCAGCCCTCAATGCATCCGGGCCAAACGAAAATTCTAGCACTCTTACAAGGTTCAGGAACCTTTGGGGCATGGTCTCAGTAGGACCTTTTACTTCCAGAACTATCAAGTTCCTCAACCTTAAGAGGGAATGCGGTTTTACTTTTGGTCTTCGTTGGACAAACAGTTGTGCGGGAATGGATTCTGGCTCGCAAACCACCAACAGTGAAGTCTTGTGTTTGTGTGAAATAGCTGTGACCCGACTCACTTGGAAATCCTTGAGCGTTTCTGTTGCTTCCTTGAGCAGGTAAACCGATGCAGGCCCAAACTCCATTTGTGCGATGTTCCGCACGTTCTGCTCCAGGCTACACACAAAACAATCAACTTTATTTTTTTTTCATTTGTTAGCAAAGGAGGCATCGCACGCGTGTGTTGCGTCTTACTCACCACACGTTGTCGTCGTCGTCCACCACAAACTGCGTCGCTGGAAATGTCCGGCAAGAAATGTTCGCTGAAGATGAACATATGGAAACATATATATATATATATGTATATATACACATATATATATATATGTGACTGCATCTTAACAACTAGCCTTGAAACACAGCAGGTGCAAACTTCTAAGTTGAAATGATTTTAAAATTAGAACAGAAAGGATTATAAATATAAAAAAATATATATTTTTTTCCCCTCACAGGAAAGACAAGTATTTTTGTCAGTCTAATCCACGGGTGTCAAACTCAAGGCCCCGGGGCCAGATCTGGCCCGCCGCATGAATTTATGTGGCCCGCAAAGGCAAATCACACCAATCAACTTTCATGATTTTTGTTCAAATCTGCACCAAATTTTCAAATCGTCATATCATAAATGATAAAGTTTAGATATTAAAAGCATTTTTATGTTATCAAACAACAATAGTTTAAAAACCCGTTACTCTCGATTTCTGATTACAAAATGAGTTCATAAATTCCATGTGTAAATTTGATGAGGCAGTTAAAGGTTTTTATGGTTTCGCAGTCATAATGGCCCTCAGAGGGGAACCATAAGTAAAATCTGGCCCGCGATAAAAACGAGTTTGACACCCCCGGTCTAATCTATCGATGTAGCCATCTCTCTGTCTCGATGATAGATAGATAGATAGATAGATAGATAGATAGATAGATAGATAGATAGATAGATAGATAGATAGATAGATAGATAGATAGATAGATAGATAGATAGACTTGGAGCCGTGGCGCTAGCCTCTCCCAGAGCAGTTCTTCGGGTGCGCAGTTCTTCAATTTTAAACGCAATACCTCACTGAATGGGCACATACATCCAATTTCCATGTACTTGGGACAATTTAAACAAAACATTGTTGTTGGCATGGCCAAAGTTATTGCAGTGAACATTTTTTTTCTCCCTGTAACCATTTGTTTTTCTTCCGCTAACAGAATTTCATCATTGCATTTTGCACTTGCGGCGGCGTCCTAAATTTTTCATAGTAAAAACCCACAAAAGTCCTTTTGAAATAATAGTGCAGTCTCCACTACTTTTGCAGTTATTGCCAACAGTATGCACACCCTGTTAGAGTGAGCAAACACAATATTTAGCGCCCATAATCTCAGTAAATTAGACCCGATAGACACTCAATATTAACTGCACCTTGTGTACTGTACAGTCGTGTGTTCCGTTTATTTTTATTACAGAAATACTGCATTTATTTTCGCTTGAGGGATTGATCTTTTATGTCAGAGCAAGAAGCCTGTCGATATTAAAATACAAAGCAAGACAACATCATCCTACACTGAAAGAGCTGCTGCTCACCTTTCTGAGCGTTTCACAGTCTTGTAGTTTTGGAGCCACTTTTGAGTCTGTTCCCACCTTGCTCGCCCTGGGCCCGCCTCCACCTGGTCAACTGCGGTCGGTGCAAAACGTCAATAAGTTACACGGGTGACTTGTTTTGAGATTTGTATCAAACAAAACTCATTTTGACAATAGGAGCAAACAAAATTGAAAGCCTACTACTAAGTGGTGTAAAAGCCTACTAGAAGGGAAAAAGGACTTGAGGGGGTATTTTTTTTTCAAGTTCAACATTACATTGCTCAATGACTCACCCTAGTGTGTTTTTGTGTCCTAAAATGATATTTTGTCAAAGTGGCTATCTGTTGTAGAGCGGCTCAGACTACCGGGAGACTACCGTAACTTCCGACCTACAAGCTGCGACTTTTTTCACACGCTTTCAACCCTGCGGTTTATGCGGTGATGCGGCTGATTTGTGCATTTTTTCCTAATGGCCGCAAGGGGGCGGTTGAGCGGAAAAGGTAAGAGTACGAGACCGGCGGAATATATGTGCCGAGGAAGTGACTTTTCCCGGTAGCGCTGTGGAAGTGTGTTGCTGCTGTGTTACTGGCGTGTCTCAGTGATATTTACCAGTAAGTTTTATTTTTCGGCCCTGTTAGTGTTAGCGTTAGCACTAGCGTTAAAGTCTTTTTGTGTACCGTCTTTCTTTGTAAGTATCTGCTGTTTCAATGTGGGTTTCAATGTGGGCACTTGCGGCTTTTACACAGGTGTGGCATATGTATGTACCAAATGGTATTTCCTTTACAAATGTACTCGGTGAGGCTTGTAACTATGCGCGCTCTGTAGGCCGGGAATTATGGTAATTCCTTTCTTGTTTTTTTACACACTTGGTCAATATAGAGGATTTCGATTTTTGAGGTACAGTACAGGTGTAAACATTTTCTGAAAAATTAAAAATGCTTTCCAATATTATGGATTGTGTTACTGGGGTAACAGACGATACAGTATTTCCGTTTAAAGACCAGAAGCGGTGTTTCAATGTTAACCTCGGAACAATGATGTTTTATCTACACTACGACGGACTTTATCTCGGCCCCTTATTGATTCATATGTATAATGACCTCCACTTTAAAAAGAACCCAAAGTCTTCTGATCCTGTATTTAATCTTCTGAAAATCGATCTTTTTCGCATAGTCAGTGCTCTAGTTCCAATCACAATTGGGTTCGTGCTGGAGGGTCACAAATTTTCTACAACAAGTTCGTATTTGAAAGACCGCTAGAAGAAAAATGCAAATGCAATTTCCGTCCCCCGCCCAACCAATTAAGCGGCGTCCATCTGTCAAGAATACATCTTTAAATTTGATATCAATTGCACAAATTTTCTTGGGCTTCTTTGGAGTAACTTGATCAAATGTTTGCTTAAACTAAAATACTTTTTGAAGATTCATTCTGTCTTTTTGGGGAGGTCTTTTTTTTTCTGCAGGTCTATTCATGATAGACATACAAAATATACATTTTCACAAAGGGTGTTAGTTTGTGTGTGTGTGTGGGATGAACCCTGAAAGTGATCATTTGTTTGGCCCAAGAATTAAACAAGATTTTTTTTTTCCCCAAAAAGCTAGAGGGCCTTCACATCAGTGTGCTTGAGCCCCAACAAAGCATTTGTCACAGTAAAAAAAAAAAATCGCTACAGACCTTCTCATATGAGAAACTCGTGTAGTCAAAGCAGCTGGTCTATTTACTTTCAGCTTAAAGAGATTTGTATGTTTGTTATCACAGATTCCTACTTGCTGAAAGACGCGCGACTCTCTCCCCGACTGTTGTGGTTCTGCAATCCGACAGCTTTCTGGAGCGAGGGAGAAATCGTCTGATTTACAAGGCGTGTTGAAATCGCGTAATAAGGCCGTAATTCAGAGTAAACATTTGCATTGTGGTGACAGTAGGGCAGCCGAAGACGGGTGTGGGCTAATAATGGATTGCGACAGGGCCGTCGCTGGAACTAATGACGTGTTTATTGCTCACTTTTGCTGCACCCCAGCGAGGGAAAGTGCTGCAGTTTTTAATGGGTTAATTGCCGAGGACCACTAAAAGTGTCAAGTGATGGATGTTCCCCCTCGGGGGTGCGCAAGCGGGCCTGGAAATGGATGCTCGTGCTTCCCATTCCGGAAAATCCAGCCGTTGGGACTAACTTTCCGCTGCAGTGAATAAAGTTTCAATTAGATATTTGGATTTTCACAGTTAAACCTTATTAAAATTGATGTAGTGGGAATTTTATGCACTAAAGCGGAAGCAAATCATTGCTGGATTTACGGTAAATTATAGAGAGCCATTGAGTGACAGAATTAACACTTGCAGTAAGGGCGTTCTATTGGAGGTTAGGGTTGGGGTTGTCGGTTAGCGTTACTAAAATAAGTTTTATTAGTCCCACAATGGAGAAAATTTGTGTGTTAGAATTAGTTGTTCAAGTCAGGCAGATGCTTTTAGAGTCACGATTGAGGGTTAACGTACTGAACTAGGATTAGCGTGTTCTGTTTGAGGTATTAAAGCGACATTGTTAGAATTAAGGTTGGGTGTTGGGTAGGAAAGGATGTGGGGTACAAATTTGGGTTGAGTGGTTAGGATTAAAGGTTTGGGGGTTCAAGTCAAGGGTTTAGGATTTGGGCTTTTGGTCTAGCATTAGGTGCTAAGGGTATGAGTTAGAGGGAGATTTAAGTATTATGGGATTATGGTAGGGTCCTGGGGATTTGGGTTGGAGGGTTACAAATAGGGGGGCGGGATTGAGGGCTAGAGTCAAGGTTTAGGGTGAGTGAGATTATGCTCCATTAGGTACAAAACATAGTACCCAAGAAGTGTACTAATGGTGCCATGGGCACGCAAGGACAAAAGTAAGGTTTGATATCTAAAATAATTCCAATTAAAAATTATATACTTTTAAAGTTCTTAACACAATGAGGGAACCATATATATAAAAATAATTTGGAAAGATATATTGTTTTTGATAGAAATGGAATAGATAGAATAACAGCAAGAATAAAAGATAAAAAAAATAAAATAATGCGAGCTGTTGGGGGGGGGGGGTCAAGAAAGTTGGGTTCCCTGGGCTCTATTTGTCTCCCATTATAAAAAGTTAATTAAGACTATAAGATATTTGAAAAATGTAGGTATTTAATAATATCCATTCAATCCCAATAAGTGCTTTTGAAACCACACAAAAAGGGTCAGAATCAAGGGTTAGGTTGGCGATTTGTCATTTTTTTTGCTCTTTCCAGCCATTGCCATTGATAAAATTGGGGGTTAAAATTAGGGATGGGGTTGATAAAGTCTCTCCTTTGCCCAGCAGAGAAAAAATATTGAACAAGGCAGTAGCATGGAGACAAACCACCAGCACCCCCAGCTCCAAACCTCCTGAGACCCCCTCCAGTACTCCTGCAGGATATCAGGCGGGGGTAGGGAAGGGGGCTGGGGGTGGGGGGGGGCTGAGGGGGGGGTTAGGAGTCACGCTTGTTAAGAGGGGCTCTTAAGCGCATTAACCGAGCTCGTCTCTTCGCTGAGGAGAAGACCAAATATCAGAAGGTTAGGAGGAGGAACAGAGGGTGGCCTGCAGCAAACAAGAGCTCAAGAAATGACACGCTTACCCCCGCCCTCGATCTTGGTAGGGGTGGCTGCAGGGGTGGCGTCAATAAATCTCCCAACAAGTACCTATTTTTGAGCCAGCTAGATCATAAATTGGAAATCTACTGTAATATATGACCATAATACCCCACTCTACCACCAATTATTTATGATACTGTTTTATGATACACAGAATACCCTATTTCCACAAATAGCAAAGGTGGGTACTTATTTACTCAATTACAGGTATTAAACAATTTCATCAGTTATATTACAATTAATGTCAAGTAAAAGCGGACTTTAAAGGTAGTATGGAGAAAGATGAAACACTATGAAAAATACATGGATAGACAAATGCATACAAAACTGTAGCGTGACCACTTGTCAGCATATTGAAAAGCTACTCATGGTTAAAGATGTCATCTTCATACAATGTAAGGTTTGAGGAAGACAGAGTTGCACAAAACTATGCACACAGCATTGTGGAGCTACCATGTCAAAGTCTACTTGAAGGTTATTTTTTTGTTAAAGATGCTGTCTCCATAACTTCTTGGAACATAAACATGGACACACACAACATTGTGGAGCGGCTACAGTAGTCCATTGGAACACAAATCGTTGTTAGATGCGCTGCCTCCACATGACGTGAGATATGACTTTAATATATAAGTTGCATAGCAACATTGTGGAGCGACCATCCATCACGATCTACTTCAATGCTGGTTCGCAAAAAAAACTCCCTCTCCGTATACTGTAATCCTAAGAGTTGAGGTAGACGGGGTGAAACCAATAAAAATGCATAGCTCCCCAAAACATAGAGTGAACACAGTCGTGAACAACATTGTGGAGTAAGCCAAATACTGGACTACAGACTATTGGAACGCCAATTATCATTAAGACGCTGCATCCACATCACAGGTTTTGAGCAAGTCTGAATGCAACAAATTGAGTAATTCTCTTTAACTTCAAACATGACACACATGCCAGTCTGCTTGAACAGTAATTGCTTGAAAAGTAAATAATTGAACGTTATTTTTTGTTAAAGATGCTGTCTCCATAACTTCTTGGAACATAAACATGGACACACACAACATTGAGTGTCCACATGTCAGTCTACACTGAACAAAAATGGTTGCTAGACACGCTGCCTCCACATAATATAAGATATGACTTGAACATGTAAGTTGCATCACTCCCCAAACAATAAGCAACATTGTGGAGCGAACATATATAACGATCTACTTGAATGCTAGTTGGCAATAAAAACTCCCTCTCAACATAAGATTGAAGGTGAAACCAATAAAATTGCCTAGCTCCCCAAAACATAGAGTGAACACGGTCATGCACAACATTGCGGAGTGAGCCAAATACTGGACTACAGACTACTGGAACACCAATTATCATCAAGTCGTTGCATCCACATCACATAGGTTTTGAGCAAATCCGAATGTAACAAATTGAGTAGCGTATTTTCTGCACTATAAACCTAAAGCCTTTAATTTTCTCAAAAGCCGACGGTGCGCCTTATAATGTGGTGCGCCTTATATATCGATCAATAGTGCAGCTCCATCTAATTGAAGCATAACGTAACCCCAGGCTCTACTGTACTGTCTATTCTATGCGTCTTATAATGTGGTGTGCCTTATATAGGAAAAAAGTTTTAAAATAGGCCATTCATTGAAGGTGCGCCTTATAGTGCGGAAAATACGGTAATTCTCTTACATAAAACATGACACACATGTCAGTCTGCTTGAACAGCAAAAAGACCAAGTCTCCATACATTGAAAATTTTGAAGCAGGCTAGGTGGAACCACTAAATTGAGCTGTTTTACGGAACATCAACACGGTCACTATCAATATTGTAGATGTCGGACTCTACTGGAACACAAATCCTTTTTAAAGACGCCTTCTCCACATTACGCAAAATCATCTTTAAATCTGCAAACTGGGTGGAACCAGAATGTCACATTGCTCTTCCGGGAACACAGACATGAAATCACACAACATTCTGGTCTCATGAGTTTACTTAAATGATAACCCTTATTAGAGACGTTCTCTCCACAACACGTAAAATTTGGGGCAGGCTGGCAAACAAGTTGCCCGAGACACAAGCATGGACGCCAACAACATAGTGGAGGGACCACGTCACCCGCTCTGGGACACTTTGACAACAGGAATCATCCGAGGAATGTTTTTTTCCCTTCACAACAAAACATCTCGAGGCTCGTCACCCCCCACTTCTTCCATCCTCTTCCCCGTCTCTCCGCGTAAGCCGATACCCGTTTCAAGTGGGTTACTCATGTCCAGCACATCCACACAAAGAGCCCGGATAAAATAAACACGGCGCGTCAGATATCTTGGAAAGAATCTGTCATGGCTTTTCGGGGCTAATCACCTCCAGAAGGGCCCGGACTCAAAACCCCCTGAAACGTTAACCCCTGTTGAGGAGAGCGTGTCAGGCCGAGCCAGGCCTGGCTGCCTCCACAGGCCTGGGGCACTGTGGGGGGAGATCCGGACAAGAAGGAGGAAGGGGAGGAGGGTGCGGTGCCTTCCACAGGTCATGGCCAGGAGTGTGCCAAGGAAGGTCGGTACAGATCCCTTAAGGATCACAGCACCAGGAGCCATTGACATGCCACTGTCTTAGTGCAGTGATTCCCAACCGCGGTGCTGGGAAATCATTATAAGTCACTTAATTGATCAAAAATTTATGATTTATTTCGTACAAATTATGAACAGTGAAACCTCAATAGCATGGTCTAATAGGGCTCGGGTGTGGGTGTGTGGGTACAAGTCTGATATAGCTAATTGTCCGTTGAAAGATATTTTATGCACCCGTATTAAGTACAAAATTATGATCTTTTTTTTTTTTTTTTGCCTGAAAGCCCAGTGTAGGACCAAGTGGTAAATAAATGTAAAAAAAAAAATAATAATAAAATGTTTGAAAGTTTCACATTCAAACCAGTCACTGATTGTGTGTTGTACACTCGCGTGATTTTGGTGTGGGTAGCGTGGGTTCAGTTCCCACTCAGTAGAGGTGTGAATGTGATTGGGAATGGTTGTCCGTGTCTATATGTACCAGTCCAGGGTGTAGGTCCACCTTTTGCCCAAAGTCAGCTGGGATAGGTACCAGCGCCCCCGTGACCCTAACCACGATAAACAGTGTTTAAAATCGATGGACAGTCAATCCAAATTTAGCATGCAGGGGTGCTTGGTCATGGTGACATTGTTGACGAACAATACTCATCATATACGAGTCATTTTCATGAGCTTCGAGGAATTAATGCGCTTCCTAATTCCAAATCTGTTGTCGAAGGAGAACAGCTTGACAAAAAAAAAAAAAAAAAAAGTTACAGTACCAAAATAGCCTGTTCCAGACTACAGACCTGTGTTTTGTATTCCTCATGCTTCTCTCTCTCTCAGTTTTACATGTATAATAGAAAATAGATATAACCAGCGTCACATTGACACCAATTTAATGGACCAAATTCAACATGACCTCCATGTAAGTACGGGAGGCACGTTTATGGAATTGGATATAACAATAAGTCATATTTGTGACCCAAAAATTCATTCGTCCCATTTTCTACCTGCACTTTGTAACAGCACCAGTAAACAACACCGGCCAGTTCTGGAACTAACAGACTTTGTCAATGGCATTTTGAGTGACAAATGGAAACTATGTTTGGATGTATTGTTCAGTTCCGACGTTCCAGTTTCCAATATTCGGGCTTGATTTTATGGCGGTTCCACTGTTTATTGTTTATCTACGTATGTATGCCAGCAACATATAGTGACAGGCATTTCAATGAAAGCAGTAACACTAAATGGCAGAAGGCACAATTAATCTGTGTATCCACCTGTTGCTTTTTATATTACTTACAGATCTGTGGTCAGGAGTAGATCATCATTATTTCAGTACCATGGTGCCTTGAGATACAAGTGACCCATTTTACAAGTATTTAATTATTACTATTTTATGAGGTACAATATTATAGAGCACTATTTTCCTTATTAAAAACACACTACGTAAGTTATTGTTTTTTGGGTGGAGGCTGGAACAGATTAATGGCAATTCAATTCATTTCACTGGGAAAAGACGATTTGAGAAACAAGTATTTTGTGTTACGAGCATGGTCACGGATTGAATTAAACTCGTGTCTCAAGGCAGCACTTTATCGGATCTCTTTGCGACATTTTTGTTTCGGGGAGTGCTGGCTGCCATGGAGATTATTGTAACATAAAAAAAGGTGCCTTGTCTCAGTAAAAGTTGGGAAATACTCACTTATTGTGTGCCGAGTGGGGGGCAAAACTATCCCAAAAAAATATAGTAAAAATGAACCCCAGGGGTTGTACTCTCGCAATAGCCCCACAATGTGAAAATTAAATTTGCTGCCTGTCATGTACACACAAAAGCAACAGGAGGCACGATTAAGTGGACTCTCTTATGCCTCGATGACCTTCTGAGCATTGCTCCCTGGATGAGATAATAAAAGCCCACTTGAGCACTCCTCCCACTCTCTTTCCTCCACCTTCTTCTCCCCCCTTTTTCAAGTCTGGCTGCCGATGTCACAATGTCAAATCATCTCTCCACCTCAGGGCAGGCCAAGGAGGACAAGGGAGAAAATGTTTCTCTTCTTGAACTTCCTCAGAGCATCTTGTGCTCATTTTGCCAGATCTCAGAGTAAAAGAATAAAGACTGAAGCCCCTTCTACACCGAAGGATGGTCTTTTTCTGCCCCTTCCTCCCTCATAAATAAATCTAGAATAATCAAATGCATTTTAATGAACAAATTTTAGAGAAAAAACAACGGAGGCCTGATGGCCCGTCACACCATCTTACACCCATTTTGCCAGATCTCAGAGAAAAAGGTTAGGGAAAAAAATGAAGGGTCAAACAGCCAGTTCAGGGTGTACCCCGCCTCCTGCTCGTTGACAGCTGGGATAGGCTCCAGCACTCTCCCCGATCCTCGTGAGGATAAGCGGCTCAGAAAATGGTTGGTTGTTGATACCGGTATTTATTTGGGATGGGATTGGGATGCATCATCTCATCTTCAAGAATGTTCTTTCAACGCGTACAAATAATTACCAGTATACAAAATAATAATTAAATGTAAAATCATAATGCGCACAGAATACTACCTGAAGCTTAGCTTCCCACCATCCAGCCAATATTTTACAATATATATATGACTACATAATAAACAATGTGCAAAACATCAATACACAAGGTAAAGCAAGGTCAGTGCTAAGTACAGAGTCTAAAAAGTTCAGAAATTATTTATTATTTTAACCATTATTAATAATGTGTGCATTTGCAATGCCTTGCTTGTCATGAGGTTAGTACAGTCGTCAGCATGAATGTAATTGTACTAATAATGTCTTGAAGGGACTTAAGCAATATTGTTAATGCTAAAAACGAACCGATCACGTAACGTAAACTTAACGTATTATATTAAGACTATAAGTGACAAGTACAGGTTCTGATGGGGCCACTACAACTTGCCTTATGGTGGCCCAAAACCCCCAAAAAGGCTTAACGAAGGACCTCAAAATGATTGAATTAGTGGAACAAATACTACAGGAGTCTTCTTCGCATACATGATTGAGCGTGCTAATGTGTGGTCACGTTAATCATGGTGGAGGGGGTTGATGTACACATTTGAAAAAAATCGTGCTGCAAACCGTTATAATATTGGGAATTATAAAAACAGATTTTTTAAACATAAAACAATGGGTTGTTTTCACTGATGTCACATTTTTTGCTGAATTACCCATACACCACTGCGCGCCGCCATTTAACCTCCCTACCTAACGCGTACCAGTGTGGAAGTCTATGGAATGCTCTCCGTTACTGTTTGTGTTCTTGTGTTTCACGGGCGTCTCGGGACTCAAGTACACAAGAGAGGACTTGCTGACCATCAGAAAGCCTTCTTCTGACAACTCTCGCCAATTCGCTGAAGCTTTTTCCAGAGTTACTACAAAGCCTCGTGATCCAGTACACAAGGCCGGCTGCGTAAGCGGGGACATCATCTAACGTTTCCGATGAAAGACTTTGAACGTTCTGCGGCTCTGTGCTTCACGGAGACTTGACTTTGTGGACGATTGCCCGACGCTTCTATCACGCTGCCCGGGTTCAACCTCCATCGTGCTGATGTGTCGCCGAGCTAAGCTAACAAGCTTAATCGATACTCTTTTCAGAAGGCCAACATTACAGTTAAGATCCTTTTTTTGTTAGTCACTTGAAAGATTCGCGAACTTTGTGAATACTGGATTTGTTTATTCTTTTGTCTTTCTGCCATTGTAATCAAAATCTTAAACAAACATTTCGCTTTGCTTTTGGTGAACTAATATACAGGTTTTACTTTTTTTGGGAAAAAAAAAAAAGGAACAAATGGAGTTTGCCTCAATATTAAAAAAATAATATTCCACTGCCTTTTGTTTTCCGTGTTAGCATAGAGGTAAGTGCTTCTCAATCGTGATTTCTGTCACATAGAGTAAAAGATCAAGGGAACAATACTGCGCTTTTGTGACGCAATCCCGAGTCCCATACTGTGTGTATGCCAGGTCGCCTAGTAGTCAGTCTGGGCTTGATGTGCTGTCGGTCGCGTCTTCAATAAATGCACTTAGAAACATCATGTCGTCCACCTGGCGTATGTATGAGTAACGGAGCGCAGGGATAAAAATGGCCGCCGTTCGAGGCAGCGCAAGGGGTGACGTCACGTGAAAACAGCCCGTAGGAGTAAAAATATTGGAAAAAATGAACATAATATAAACATGTCTATATGATAAAATATTATTACAATATTAAATGAGGTCAATTAGTCTCAGGTCTCCGCGTAGGCCCACCTCTGCTTGAGACTATGACATAAATAGACGAAAACGTAACCAGCGTGCGTGTCTTACCCCTTGTAGCACTTATGCTGCGCCGTGCCAGCCTGTTTGGAGCCTCCAGCTGGAAGGTTATAAGTGGCTGGTTTCTCCAGGCCTCCAGATGCCCTGACGGACCTGGAGAGGGAGGGCAGATGGAGGTTAAGCCAGGCCTAAAAAAAAAAGCAAGAGAACCGCAGCCTCACTTCTGGGAAGTATGAGAGCACAGCTCTGGTTGCCACCACGAGTTAAAGTCGACAAAGACCTGGCGGGGGTTGGGGCGGAATGACAAGATGACATGCCGATCAAAGGGTCCGACTACTGTTGGCTCGGCGGTGCAGGGCCACGTCAACTAGGACCGCACGAACCCCAGACGACGACACGAGACTTGTCCCTTTTCCTCAAATAAAGCTCAATAAGAAGCGACAGAGCCTGGCCTCTGCTGCGCGTTATGGCTCGTTACCGCACGCGAGCTGGAAAGGTGCTCCTCTGTCAAAGCGCAGCCCAAGGAACACAGCGGGCCATCAAACCAAGCAACATTTTTCTTTTTTTTTCATCTTTTTAGGAAATGCGGCCAATAGTATTTAGTGTTAAAAGAGTCATTATGTAATTCCCCCCCACCAAAAACAAGTCAAACTAGCTCAAGGATCAAGAATTATAGCTCAAAACTACCGTCCTTTCACAGCCCCGTAAGAATTGGCTCTAAGCAGGCTGTCCTGTCCTAATCTTACGAAATCCTGCTCATATATTCCACTCATGAGAGTAATCAGTCCACGCATACTTATAACATATCTCAAAGAGCCTGTCAACGGGCCCAAAAAATGTCCTGGAAATTTGACACACCACAGACAAGACTGTTTTTAACAAGCCTGCCAAATTTGATTGACTCAAAATAAATCACATGTATGTAAAATAAGGCCCGCCCTCAAACTGCAGTATCGTGTGGGTGTGCCCACTGAAGACGACAACCCCTGACCTGGAAGTCAACACCGTTCTTCGCACGCTATGTGCTCAGCTAGCGCCGCTTTAAAAACACAGACAACTGACATGGTGAAAAACTGTTAAATTCTGGAGACATCCTTTCAAACTTATTGCATCTATTTGATGTGAGCGGGGGGGGGGAGAGACTTTACAGGCAGTTTATATGCTACTCACCTGGGCTTTTCCGCTTGGACTTCATCTTCTGGGCTCTCCTCAGCATCAGTTCAGCCGTTTGCCTGTTAGTGAAGCCCCTGAAGGCATAAAATGACCCCAAAGTCAAAAAGAGCGAAGTGTGATTCTAAATTAATATAAGACTGTGAATTATGGAATATTTCAGCACTTGAAGTTCAAATGGAAGAGTACTAGGAATGGAACCACACGGGACTTTGCAGGTTGAAGATGTAGCCACAAGTTGAAACAAATGAGTGAAAGGGCAGAATTAAGACACAATTGTACAAAAGGCCGTATAAGAGCAACACTGGTATAAAAGTAACAAATAAAACAAGAGACTACACAAAATCTTATGGGAATAATAAACCTTGCAATAAGACTCAAAAAAATACATTATGCCCATGTGCCCACTGTGCCTTTTTTTCGTAGAATATAAAATGTATTTTTTTCTCATTCAAGGAGTCTTTTTGTCCAGACGAAATAAAACATTATTCTCCGAAGATTTGTACTTATTATTATTACTCGTAAGATTTTGGGGAAAAAATATCCTTTGAAAATTCTAACTTTTACAATTTATTTAACCATTTAGCTTGAAAATATATTTTTATATTGTGAGAAAAAAAATATTTCTGGGAAAAATAAAACTTCTTGAAAAAAGTTTTAATCAATGTAATTATTTTTATAGGGCTTTTTTTAACTGAAAAATATAACTATTCTGGTACAATTATGACTTTTCTTCAAGAAAAAAATTTCTCAATTCTAGATGAAATTTCCTCAGTAAAATTCCCCACTTTATTTTCATAAGGTAACACCTTTTAAAGCTTTATTCTCATAACATTTGAACTTTTTCTGGGGAAAAAAATGCAGTTTATTTTGTTTCCAGTGTAGCCCTAATACTGCTTCTTACGAACGACCATGCTTAAACAAACCCACAAAACAGCCATTTTAATATAATGTGTGAAATACAAGTTGTTCATCTTCATCATTGTGACAACATTCATCAGACAATTTACCATTCCTCCAGAATTCTTTCTGATCTCTCAGAGAAGTCACTTGCCACTGAAGTTGAAGCAGATTCGCTCCTAAAATACAAAAATAAAAAAATGCATGATTTTTAAAAATCTAAGCTGGAAAAAGATGACACGCTGTGGCGACCCCTAACGGGACAAGCCGAAAGGAAAAGAAGAAGAAGAAGAAGATTTGCAATTCTAGACATGATGGCCATAAGTCACCAAATCGACGATGATGATTTGATGAAGATAACGGGGTAATGTAGACTGGTACGTTAGCTTCCGCCGTTAGCTGACACCTGGCTAGCTAGCAGTTGGACCTTTTACCTGTTGGAGCTCTGTTGGAAAACCCGCTTGTCCTCGTGTTCTTTGATTTCCCAGGCTTGCGTGAGCCTCCGTGTGGGCAGAGGTGGTAAAACCAATTGGGAATATTCCGGATAGAATCCTGGACTCTAGAATGCAAACAACACTTACTTGGGCAAGGCGTGAAAGCAGCTGGGCCGTTTCAGTCGGACCCAAACGGCTCACATGATGTACAGCGCAGGCGAGCCGGTCAGCCAAAGTAAAGATTCAACGGGAGGTAAATGAAGGCAGAGAAAACACAGGATTGTGAAAAATGACATCAGGCTTTAAGAAAAAAAAAGGCCAGTGTGTTTATCCAGAGAGCGCATTAAAAGATCAATCAGGGACAGGCTGAGAGGAATCCCCTGAGGAGGCGATAAGCACCATCATAGAGAGATGGCGAATCACTCCTCTGAAACGACATGAACGCTACAAACTGCAAGAGTACTACTCATTTATTTGAGGTATGACATTAATATCAAATACGGTTAAGAGGTTGTCTTTAAATAATACTCAGTTAACATTCTATGGCAACACAGAGAACTACTGCCTCATAGTTCTTGGGGATCGGGCTTCGAATCCCAGAGTTTGCATGTTCACCCCCCGTATTACCGATTGTATTGATGATATTTGTTGTCTTTAAAATCACCGGCTTTTTTTCAAAGGCAGAAAAAAAGATATTTATGTAAGCTGTTTTCTCAAATGAGTGACAAACCAAATGCACATATTCATACATATTGCCATCACAAGAGTTGGGCATCGTTTGAATTCGAGCGATTACGGTTCCTTACTTTGATTCCAAAAGAATTTTGATTCTGATTTTTTGGGGGGTTGAAAAAGTAAATTATGAAATCGTATGTATATGTATGTGTTTATGTATTTCATTATTATCGATTCTTCTTCTTTTCCTTTCGGCTTGTCCCGTTAGGGGTCGCCACAGCGTGTCATTTTTTGCCATCTTAGCCTATCTCCTGCATCTTCCTCTCTAACCCCAACTGCCCTCATGTCTTCCCTCACCACATCCATAAACCTTCTCTTTGGTCTTCCTCTCGCTCTTTTGCCTGGGAGCTCCATCCTCAGCACCCTTCCACCAATATACTCACTCTCTCGCCTCTGAACATGTCCAAATCATCGAAGTCTGCTCTCTCGAATCTTGTCTCCAAAACATCCAGCTTTGGCTGTCCCTCTAATGAGCTCATTTCTAATCCTATCCAACCTGGTCACTCCGAGCGAGAACCTCAACATCTTCATTTCTGCCACCTCCAGTTCAGCTTCCTGTTGTTTCTTCAGTGCCACCGTCTCTAATCCAAACATCATGGCTGGCCTCACCACTGTTTTGTAAACTTTGCCCTTCATCCTAGCAGAGACTTTTTTGTCACATAACACACCACACACCTTCCACTGGCTGTTCTATCCAGCATGGACCCGTTTCTTCACTTCCTTACCACACTCACCATTGCTCTGTATTGTTGACCCCAAGTATTTGAAGTCGTCCACCCTCGCCATCTCTTCTACCTGAAGCTTCAGTCTTCCTCCTCCGCCCCTCTCATTCCCGCACATATATTCCATTTTACTTCGGCTAATCTTCATTCCTCTCCTTTCCAGTGCGTGGCTCCATCTTTCTAATTGTTCCTCCGCCTGCTCCCTGCTTTCACTGCATATCACAATATCATCTGCGAACATCATGGTTGAAGGGGATTCCGGTCTAACCTCATCTGTCAGCCTATCCATTACCACTGCAAACAGGAAGGGGCTCAGAGCTGATCCCTGATGCAGTCCCACCTCCACCTTAAATTCCTCTGTCACACCTAAGGCACACCTCACCATTGTTCTGCTGCCATCATACATGTCCTGTACTATTTTAACATATTTCTCTGCCACACCAGACTTACGCATGCAGTACCACAGTTCCTCTCTTGGTACTCTGTCATAGGCCTTCTCTAGATCCACAAAGACACAATGTAGCTCCTTCTGACCTTCTCTGTACTTTTCCACGAGCATCCTCAAGGCAAATAATGCATCTGTGGTACTCTTTCTAGGCATGAAACCATACTGTTGCTCGCAGATACTTACTTCTGTCCTGAGTCTAGCCTCCACTACTTTTTCCCATAACTTAATTGTGTGGCTCATCAACTTTATTCCTCTATAGTTCCCACAGCTCTGAACATGCCCTTTGTTCTAAAAAATGGGAACTAGAACACTTTTCCTCCATTCTTCAGGCATCTTTTCGCCCGCTAGTATTCTGTTGAATAAGTTGGTCAAAAACTCCACAGCCATCTCTCCAAATTGCTTCCATACCTCTACCGGTATGTCATCAGGACCAACTGCCTTTCCATTTTTCATCCTTTGTAGTGCCTTTCTGATTTCCCCCTTAGTAATCATTTCCACTTCCTGGTCCTTCACTCTTGCCTCTTCAACTCTTCCTTCTCTCATTTTCTTCATTCATCAACTTCTCAAAGTATTCCTTCCATCTATTTAGCACACTACCGGCACCAGTCAACACATTTCCATCTCTATCCTTAATCACCCTAACCTTCTGCACATCCTTCCCATCTCTATCCCTCTGTCTGGCCAACCTGTAGAGATCCTTTTCTCCTTCTTTCGTGTCCAACCTGGTGTACATGTCTTCATATGCCTCTTGTTTAGCCTTTGCCACCTCTACCTTTGCCCTACGTCGCATCTCGATGTACTCCTTTCGCCTCTCCTCAGTCCTCTCAGTGTCCCGCTTCTTCTTCGCTAATATCTTTCCTTGTATGACTCCCTGTATTTTGGGGTTCCAGCACCAAGTCTCCTTCTCCCCATTCCTACCAAAAGACACACCAAGTACTCTCCTGCCTGTCTCTCTGATCACCTTGGCTGTCGTCGTCCAGTCTTCCGGGAGCTTCGGTTGTCCATAGAGAGCCTGTCTCACCTCTTTCCGGAAGGCCGCACAACATTCTTCCTTTCTCAGCTTCCACCACATGGTTCTCTGCTCTACCTTTGTCTTCTTAATCTTCCTACCCACCACCAGAATCATCCTACATACTACCATCCTATGCTGTCGAGCTACACTCTCCCCTACCACTACTTTACAGTCAGTAACCTCCTTCAGATTACATCGTCTGCACAAAATATAATCTACCAGCGTGGTTCTACCTCCGCTCTTGTAGGTCACTATATGTTCCTCCCTCTTCTGGAAATAAGTGTTCACTAAAGCCATCTCCATCCTTTTTGCAAAGTCCACCACCATCTGCCCTTCAAAGTTCCTTTCCTGGATGCCGTACTTACCCATCACTTCTTCATCGCCCCTGTTTCCTTTACCAATATATCCATTACAATCTGCACCAATCACAACTCTCTCGCTGTCTGGGATGCTCAGAACTACTTCATCTAGTTCCTTCCAGAATTTCTCTTTCAACTGTAGGTCACATCCTACCTGTGGTGCATAGCCGCTAACCACATTATACATAACACCCTCAATTTCAAATTTTAGTCTCATCACTCGATCTGATACTCTTTTCACCTCCAAGACATTCTTAGCCAGCTCTTCCTTTAAAATAACCCCTACTCCATTTCTCTTCCCATCTACTCCGTGGTAGAATAATTTAAACCCTGCTCCCAAACCTCTAGCCTTACTACCTTTCCACCTGCTCTCTTGGATGCACAGAATATCAACCTTTCTCCTAATCATCATGTCAACCAACTCCTGAGCTTTTCCTGTCATAGTCCCAACATTCAAAGTCCCTACACTCAATTGTAGGCTCTGTGCATTCCTCTTTTTCTTCTGACGCTGGATCCGGTTTCCTCCTCTTCTTTGTCTTCGACCCACAGTAGGTGAATTTCCACCGACGCCCTGCAGGTTAAAAGTGCCGGGGGCGGGCGTTGTTAACCCAGGCCACGACCGATCCGGTATGGGATTCTTTAGATGAACGCTCATATTTGTTTGGCACAGTTTTTACGCCGGATGCCCTTCCTGACGCAACCCTCTGCATTTATCCGGGCTTGGGACCGGCCTACAGATTTCACTGGTTTGTGCCCCCATAGGGCTGCATTATTTCATTATTATCGATTATTAGAATATATTTATATTACAACAGCAGTTTCTTTCGGTTTGTCCCTTTCGGGGTTGCCACAGCGTGTCATCTCAGATGAACGCATATATATGTTTGGCACAATTTTTATGCCTGATGCCCTTCCTGACGCAACCCTTCTCAGGGAGTGGAGGCCCCAACGGGATACGAACCCACAACCCCTGGTTTACCAAACCAGTGCTCTAACCACTGAGCTACGGGGCCTTATATTATATATTTATATTTATTATTTTTTTAATTTTTAATTTTATTAATATTTATTTATCTATCCAAATTATGAACATCCATTTTCTTAGCAGCCCGTCACAAAGATTAAAATGAACATTTGACCTGGGGTTCTTTATAATCACTATCAATATCAACTAAATGTGATTGGAACTAACCCAACTGACGTAATATTCATTAATCAATATACTAACACATTAAATATAGAGTAGTTAAAATCGTTATTTGGGACTGTTTTATTACATCAAGTTGTTTCCATGTGCAAGTTTTAACTTGACTTCCTGTGTTAAGCTCATAGTCTTATTTTGAAGGGTATGCAGCGGAACTCAACATTTTGGACTACACTGGGGATTTTTTTTTTTTTTTTTTTTTCATTTTTAATGCCTGGACCAAAATGCTAAAAATGTGTGGATTCCTTTGCTTACCCAATGATGAGGCAAATGGTTGGCGTTGTGAAACAATGTTCATGAGAATTTTGTCTCAATTCATTGTGATGTAAAGTTGCTATGGTGAAGAGTTACATTGAAGACTAAAATAACACTAAAAACTATCAGTGCAATAGTGAAACCCACCGTTTACCTTGTTAGCTGTCTCAGTGTTAGCATAGGCATATTTTTCGATTAAGAGTTGAATTCAGTGAACCTCTGCCCGATGTAGCCTGGCACTCGGAACGTGTCAGACACGACACATCGTGAAAGCCTCCTTTGTACAATATCTTATCGTATTGCAATGAGGCGAATGGTCATTAAATTAATCCTTAGTCGTGGCTCCAATTGGTTCTGGATTCTCGATGCCCAACCCTATTCGCCACCCCTAAATCTCGATGCTACATTACCCGTCAAATCACATAAACGTCACATTTGAATTTTTTTTTAAAATGTAGTGAAATCTGTTCTATACCTGTTGCAGTAATGGCTGCTTGGACACTGAGGGCCATCCGGTCGGAGAATCCTCACAGAAAGTCCAGCCTTGCTCCAGCATTGCCTTTTCATATGGACAATAAACACATTTACTTTGTTATTTTTGGAAAAAAAATAAAGCAAGGTGATTTTTGACTGGTTCAAATACTATAAAACCTTATCGATTAGTCAGATGAAATTGAGAATGAATTAATTCAATAGCCTTTTTGACCATTAAATACTACTGGTAAAAGGTATGCATGGATGGCACTAAGCTAAAACAAAAAACATCTACTGTTTATAAAATGGGCAGCGTGGTGGAGCAGCTGGAAAGTATTGGTCTCACAGTTCTGAGGGCCCGGGTTCAATCCCGGCCCCGCCTGTGTAGAGTTTACATGTTCTCTCCGTGCCTGCGTGGGTTTCCTCCGGGCACTCCGGTTTCCTCCCACATCCCAAAAACATGCAACCTTAATTGGACACTCTAAATTGCCCCTCGGTGTGATTGTGAGTGTGGCTGTTTGTCTCCATGTGAGCTGCAAGCGGCTGACAACCAGTTCAGGGTGTACCCTGCCTCCTACCCACTGACAGCTGGGATAGGCTCCAGCACTCCCCGCGACCCTTGTGAGGATAAGCAGCTAAGAAAATAGATGGATGGATGTTTATAAAATAATGTAATACCCAAGGATAATTCTGAATCAAATCATCCCATAATGAGTTCAATTCTACACCTTTTTCCCCTGTTCTAGACATGGTGCTTCTTGGTTCTTTGCTAAAATAAAAAACTCACTGAGCTACAAAATAACACTTTTAGATTAAAATCTACATTCAATGTGATAAGATTGACTTTTAGAAAATTAATTAATTAAATTTGTATACCATTACCATACCATTTTTATCTTAGAACAGAAAAGAAAAGGGAGACTGTTGATTTGGATGGATTCAAATGACTTTAATGCTTCATTTAATAGTCAGGTGAAATCAATCATTTCACTTGTATGCTCTTTTGACCCTAAAAGGCCACGCTACTTCCTCATCAAAAAGTATGTATGGTCCACACGGGCGAAGAAAAAAAAAACAAAAGAATATTGTTTACCTTTGCAAAAGGTGATTTTTGAAGAATTTAAGTGAAAGTTTAAGAACAATTTAAATAGGCATTTTAGTGCCGGTTACATGAAGAAGATTCGAACGACTATATGCATGGCCAGAAAGCTTTATATTAGTTTGTAAACCAGTATATTGTTGCATTCAACAATAATTAATTAACACAATTAATTAATGTGGGGAGGTTTGCGTAACTTTATTAAATGTTGAGATAAGTCTATTTTTGCGTAAAAGATTTATTCAGGTATTTAAATGACAATGCAAAGTCGCATAGCTTTTGCTTTATGTTTTGTGGGGGGCGTGTCATAGCAAAAGCCGTACACGCAAACACACCTCATCCAGGACGAACTCCTCCACGTCCACCACTTCAAAGTTTTCGTCGTCACCTTGCAGGGACGTGACAGCAGCAAGAGCGGCTGCCAGCTTCCTCCTCAAGGTGAATCCTCTCCACCGCGCCTGGATGAGGAACGCACACAAAAACATCAAAAACAAAAAATGTTCAATGGATCACTGGCCTAAAATACCGTGCGCTATCCCAATTGGGAGATGAAACATGTTCAACTTTTTTTTTCCCCCCGCTGAACTCTACGTGACTTCGGGCTGCTCTAAGACAAATGGAGCTCCAGTGTGCCTCTAAATCCCGAGTCCCCATGGGAATAGGGGTGGGGTGGAGGGTAGTGGGGGGCTCCTACTACCGCACTTCTTTGGAATCTGATAAATCACTCTTTACCTTCCCAACACATGGACACACATGCGCAGGAACAAAAAAAAAAAAAAAAACATAATGAGTTTATAAGCGTATGTATGTAACATTTTGTCAAAAAAAAAAAAAAAAAAAAACATTGTTGGAAAACTACTTTTATTGTAAATATGCAACTTTACTCTCATAATGTTGTGTTTTCTTTGGTTAAAAAAATACTATTCTCACAAGATTGTTTCTAAAAAAAAAAAAGTCAATTCAATTTTGTAAGGTTAAAACTTGATTTAAAAAAAAAATTGTGAGAAAACTTTCCAATAAAAATTATCTTGAAACTCATCCAAATTTTTTTTAATTAAACTTTCTTTTTAAGATTGGGACTCTTTTCTACAAAAAAAAAACTACAGTTTAGATCCACCACCATTGTTTTTCCTCAGTTTCATCTTTTTCTTTAAAAACAACAGCTTTATGGGAATTGTGTCTTTTTTTTTGTAAAAATACTACAATTATTACACACAATATTACAGTTATTCTTCTTTGGAATCTGATAAATCACTCTTTACCTTCTCAACACATTGACACACACGCGCAGAAAAAAAAACATTCTAATGAGTTTATAAGACTATGTATTTAAAGAGACATAAGTAAATAAATCAAACATTTTGTCAAAGAAAAAAAACATTGTTGTAAAAGTACTTTTATTGTAAATATGCAACTTTACTCTCATAAAGTTGAGTTTTTTTGTTCAGTTAAAAAAAATACTATTCTTAGAAGATTGTTTTTCTAAAAAAAAAAAAAATCAATTCAATTTAAAGGTTTTAGGTCAAAACTTGATTTTTAAAAAATTGTGAGAAGACTTTCTAAAAAAAATAAATCATAAAACTCACCCAAAAAATTGTATAATTTTTCTTTAGATTAAAAAACTTTTTTTTAAGATTCTGACTCTTTTCTACAAAAAAAACTACAGAAGATTAAATTAATTGATTAGTTTATTTACCTGCTTGGTTGTGTTTACTTTTGGATCTACCACCATCATTTTCCCTCAATTTAATGTTTTTCCTTCAAAACAACGGGTTTATGGGAATTGGATTTTTTTTTGGTAAAAATACTAACATTATTACACAATATTACAGTGAACACACACACACACATGCAAGCACACTATCATCTGTACCTCACAGGACTCATTCGACACGTGAGTTGAATAATGGATGTGCAGGAAGTGTTGAATTGCACGCTTTTCGCAATAAAAGCCCCGTGGAGGATTAGCGCACTGAGGCTCCGCGGCACGAATGAGGTCCACCAGATATCCAGTGAAGAGCATTAAAAGTGATGTAGTGGTTTATAATACTTAACCAGTAAGTCGTTTTCTTGTGTTTTTAATTTTCAAATGTAATTAAGTGTTTGGCTATAACCTGAGGGGGTTTGCAGGGGAGAGCGATGGACCAACTTTATCAGGATCTTGAAGGGGACGAGTGGTTAAAAACATTTGGGATAGGTTGCTGCTCTATTATAGTGTTTACTTGGATGACAGTTGCCGCATGGTGCTGGGCGGGATCGGTCCTCGTCAAAGCAGACTCGGATTTCCCTCCATCTGCTGCTTTTCCTTCTGCATCTTCACACGTAACAGAGGGTCTGATGGCAAAATGGCAATAAGAGAAATTTAAATCCTCCCAAAATGTACAATATTTTATTAATTTTTGTTTGTTATGTTGTGAATTTTCCTCAAGACCATTTTTGGTCAAGACCAATTTTATGCAAAACTAGAATGTGACATTTTTGACACAAATGGGAAAAAAAAAAAAAAAAAGAATTCTAAAAATGGGGAAAAAGGAAAAGAAATTGCCATGTTTGACGAAGACCATAAAATGTTTTATTTGTTGTAGTGGGTAAATACTTCCACTTTGATTGTAGTAATAAACAGCGAAAACAATTTCACATACAAAGCATGAAAAAAAAATATTTCACATTTTGTATGATGCGGCATGTGGAGCAGCTGGTAAAGCGTTGGCCTCACAGTTATGAAGGATTCTATCCCGGACCCGCATGTGTGGAGTTAGGCATGTTCTCCCTGTGCCTGCGTGGGCTTCCTCCCACATCCCCAAAATGTGCAACATTGATTGGACACTCTAAATTGCCCCTTAGTGTGATTGTGAGTGCGGCTGTCTGTCTCTATGTGCCCTGCGAATGGCTGCCAATCAGTTCAGGGTGTACGCCGCCTCCTGCCCGTTGACAGCAGGGATAGGCTCCAGAACTCCCCGCGACCCTTGTGAGGATAAGCGGCTAAGAAAATGGATGGATGGATGGATTTTATATGATATCAGACCCCTTCCTGGTTCACGGTGGATGTCACAAGATCACAAGGCGCTACCATTTTCTATTCTGAAGTGGGGGGAACAGAATCCATTGTGATATGGTACAAAGATATAATTAAATCAATCTACAAAAATTTGTGTTTGTCAATATGCTAGCAGGCCATTTGCCGGTTTATGATACTAAAATGAGAGAACTGAACAATTTTTTTTAGTCCTGCATTGGGATTTAAATGACAAAAATACATATTAGCGAATCCCTAAAATACCCCAGGTACCTTGACTTCAGAACACACCAACTTATGAGTCTTCACATCGTCCATTCAGCATCCTGCCTCTCACTCAAAATTTGATGTACGACTAAATGGAGCTTTGAGCTCAGTCATGGAATTAATTAAACTCATAAGTCAAGGTACTTATGGTTCTAAAAAAAAAAGGTGTATTTGTGTTTGTTTAACTGTCATGATAGTACATGGCCATTTTCTCATGAGCAGTAGATGACTAAGACAGCAACTCCATCCCATTTTTGACTCCCCAGTGCACAAATAAATGATGCAAATGGGACTTCACCACTTAACAGTGATGGGTGAGGGGAAGAGGTAGGTTGTCATATTGTGAGTGACAAATATTTTATCTAAAATTGTCTTTTTTTTGTAAGGAAATCAGCAATGTTTGCATCAAGTCACTAATAAACTGAAATCAAAACATTGGACATTTTCACGCTTGGTGAAAATGACAAACTTGACGTGAATTACCTTTTAAGGTCCTTGTCTTGATGGTGTGACGCCATTTGTTCACTGTTACTTGTTCCCATCACCGCTGGTACCTGAACATCACAAAGTGGCGTCGCGTTGCCCCCGTCGGAATTGACTGATAAGACTTCGACGAGAGTTTCCTCCAAGGTTGTGCGGCAATCAGATTTTGGGCCAACGTGGGCGCGTTCCAGGGCGCGTCGCTGCTCCTCGGCCAGGCCCAAAGCCTCCATCGAGTGTCGGCAAGTAAGTTTGATGCGGTCCAACGAGTGTGAAGCTTCGCTATTGACAAATGACATTGTCCACAGCGTTAAGACATATACAAACACAATTATGTGCAATTGACACTTTATCATGACAGGAGACACATTAAGTTAATAAGAACATAATACACATCAAAAACGTGAGTAAACTCCTTACATTTTTTAACTTTTCCAGCCATTTTCAGTGGATGATATAGACCTGGAAACCAACCCGCGGCATCCCCACAAAAGGCAGCAGCATGTACCGCTATCCTACTTGTGCCAGTGTGCATCTTAATTTTTTTTTTTTTTTTTACCGAACCCATAAAATAACTCGACACACAGCCAATAATGTCTATACAGCTGGCAACAAAAGTGAGAAGATTCCTAAGTCACGGGTGTCAAACTCAAGGCCCGTGGACCAGATCCGGCCCGCCACATGATTTCATGTGGTGTCAAAATCCGAGATTCTTGTGCAAATATGTCCCATCATTGTAAATGTTTATGCATCTTCAATGATAATGTTGAGATATTAAAAGCAGTTTTGTGTTACCAAACATGAACAATGGTTGAAAAACCCATCACTCTGTGTTTCTGATTCCAGAACGAGATCATAAATTTCATGTGTAAATATGACGAGGCGATTGAGGATTTAGATGGTTTCACTATGACGGCCCTCTGAGGGAAATCGTAACTACAATGTGGCCCGCGACAAAAAATGAATTTGACACCCCTGCCCTGAGTGAAACTTTGCTGATTGGATCCAAATAGCCTTTGTATTTACCCACGTGTTACCGTAGGTTAGTGAGAGTCGAGGCCATTTGGTGTCAAAACTCAAGGCCCAGGGACGAGACCTAGCCTGTGATATCATTTTATGTTGTCCGCGACAGCAAATCATGTTCATCCTCTTCTGTGATTTTTGCTGAAATCTGTACCCAAATTCCATATTATCATTGAGTTATTGCTTTTTACTGTAACCAAACCCGTTTTCGACAGTAACCTGAATAATACTTGAACAAATTATTATCCTTATCTTCTGATTTTAAAAACTATAATGGTAATATTGTGGGTGATTAAAGTGCCACTGTCATGAAATGAATGATTTTTAGTATGTTATTAATGAAAAAACGGCAGCCGACATGGACCCACGCGTTTTTTCATCACAAAACATGATTTTGACGTATACAGCTTTTTGTAACTCCTGCCATGAAAATCCTCTCGAGGGATTTGTTTTCAAGAAGAAGCAGGAAGTGACGTACATGAGAGGACCGCCCTCAAGTGGACTCGTTTGTTTCTATTAGTTTTACCTCCGGGAAGGTAGCTCGTTGTTCCTTCATGTTAGCCAATATGCTGGCTCGTTGCATTGCTTGAACACTCGGGAGGATGGATTTACACTTCATAAGTTTGCAAGAGACCCAGTTTGTCGTAAAAAATGGATTGCACAGGTGCAAAGGACGAGAGCTTCAAGGGTCCCAAATGACAGGTGCGTGTGTAAACAGCTACTAAAAAAAAAAACATAGTTGATCGGGGTGCTAAATGTGTCGATGTGCGCATCGGAAGGCTTCCATGCAGCAGCCCCTGGAGGACGGCCTCCACAGGCCTTGTGGATCGTTATCGACCTTGTCAACGAGGCCAAGCCGGCCGCAGCCTTGCCGGCCGGGGTGGCTCGTCGCCGCACTGGCTCATCTCAGCCGCGGAAGTGGGCGTTTATCACCGCCGCGGGGAGGTGATTTGGCCGTGATCTGCATGTCATCTAAATAAGGCTCGAAACAATCGGGTAATATTGCCCCAGACACTTCACTCGGTTGTGAGATGTTTTCTTCGAAAAGAGCTTCCGTGTCTGAAGGGTCGTGTCCTACAGTAGGGGCAACGGCATGTTTTCAATTGCAAATGTCCGGGGTGACGTCATGGACAGTAAATGCAGCCAATATGGCGACCACGTGTATGTCGAATGAGACTTCCGCAACATTGCGCATGGATGACGCTCATATTTATTTTTTCGTGTAGACATTGAAGTGAATAATCTTATTTGTATTTTTCATTTCAATATCTATTTTGGAATGTTTTTAGGGATGACACTAGACCTTTAAGCATTTATTTGGTATCACTGTTCTAACGGCCCTCAGAACTATGATGCGGCCGGAGAAAAAAAAATCAGTTTGACACTCCCGGTCTAGGCTGTGTTCCCATTTTCATACATTCAAACTCCATTACTAACAGAATCGCATTGTAAATCGAGGACCTGCTTTACTTGTAATCGTGATTAACATAAGCCTCCATATCATTTATTGTGGCTCTCCAAGCGAGGGTTTGAGTGTCTCCTAACAGCACATAATGTCCCTTTCATTGAGGGCATTTAGCGGCTAGAAAGCCGCCTCAACGGAAACTTAATGACTCTATTAGCTGCGTGTCTCTGATCCCCTTTACTATCTTCCAGCCTGGGGGGCTTTTTCGAGGGTAGCTAAGCAGTCACCTGTAAACCGTGTCCCTCTCTACAAAGACCTGCCTCTTCTCTCAGAGTGGGACAAAGGGGGTGAGGAGTCTGGAGGTCCAAAGGGATTATGACCCCGGTAACCCTCCGTCTTTTACCTGCTGGTTCACTCCAGGGTCATTGCTCCTCTCAAGGTTTCTGCAATTAAAACTTCTTAGAGGCTTCATGGGTGACCATCTAGTCCTCACTGTACCACTGTACAGGTTGAATTAACCATTGTATTTTGTAAACAATTCCCAATTGGGAGGGGGAAAATGCGCATTGAAATGCTCACGGACCTCCACTGGTACGGGTACCAGAGATTTTGGGTCAACTTTTCACGAGAGCAGCCTTTTTGTGAACCTTACGCCTTCTAGTTTTACAGGTCTTCACTGTATTTTTCACATTATCTGTTCAACATATTGGATCACTTTGCCGCAGTCTCGCGTGCACCGAGTTTTTAAAAGTAAAAGTGATATTGTCTCACTCTTTCATCCTGCGTCCTGTTGGGAAAAGTTGTGAAACCATACCCCCGCCAGACCCCATGGTTCCTCCACCTTTGTTGGATGGGCGTGTGGGCAATGCGCTCAACCTCGCCTAAGCCTTGCAGTGACACCGGGTCAGGGCAGGGGTTAAACAGCGGCGCTGGTCCCTCTAAAGACCACAGACCGATTCATTGTCCAGTGGCCAGAAGGTTGTAGAGGGCAAACCGTGAGGGGTGAGTAACGCTACCAGCCCTCCCTCAAGCCAAAGCAGTCCTCGGTGTGACCCGCGCGAGTCGCCCAAGCCACGTTTCATCTTTTGCGCGGCATAATTTTGACGGGAAACGAAGACGAGAGGAAAGTTGAAGTCTTTTAATGCCTTGGTGGTCCGAGGAACACCGCGGGCCAGCGATGTGGAAGGCCTTGTGAAAATAGATGGACGTTGTCTTAAGGCTCGCTACACCCTGTGCATCAGACATAACAAAAAGGGTAGCCCTGCATTCCTAGCCGGCTTGAGGGTCTCACAAGAATTGACAAAAGGATAAAGTGTCCTTTGTACCATTCGGTTTGTTTGTTGCTAGCTATGCTATTTGATTTCCTGGTGAAGTCAGCTACAAAATGATCACTTCTTTTTGGAAAAAAACCTTGCAAGAAAAAAAAAACATGACAAGTTTGAACTTTATAGCAACAGGGGGGCAGCAGGCTACCTGAGACTACAGGTGGGAATCGCAGTTCACTCATGATATGACATTATTGCAATATTACACCAATATTGAATATTAAGACAAAGTGACAACTATTGGCTGCATTCTTGACATTATTTTAAGTCTTAGTTCACCCAAAAATCAAGATTTGGTGATGTTCCAATCTTGTGAAGCTGAGGTATTAGTTTCCTGTTTTACAGAAAGTCATATGAACATCGTCGCCACACTCCACCCAAATTGAGTATCGTTCATCTGTCTCATATAAATGCTTCAGATTTGGTAGCAATAATCCAAAATCTTTATATTTGAAGGACCCCTGGCAACCAGGCAAAATGTGGCTAAATTGGCTGGTTCATACTATGATGGCAGACATTCTGTATATTTTCGGCTCGCGTTGTTAGCCTTTTTTGTATCTAATCATGACAAACAAAGCAGCCAAACTGCATGATGAAGGATTTGCATGCTGAATTTACTTAAACATCTGGGGTGCAGTAGTGAGCCAATGGCAAATCGTCAAGTTTTGACAACCTGCTCCACCAAGACAGAATGCTGAAAATCCAAATCCAAAACACTTATGTTGTGGTTCTTACCCCTGATTGACACGATAGGAAAATGCTTTGAAAGAACCCTCGAAAGGGCCAAAATGAGCCTAAATGAACTTCAAACCAAAATGGCTTTTCCAACGCCCACATTGACATTATTTGGTATCTACCTCAACTGCTCGCTGTGTTGCTGCTGTAAAACGGCAATCTCCTCAAGTTGCATCCCGATCAAGCTTAGGAAGCCATTTGAGGACAATCCAGTCTGCCTAGTAACCGCTGTGTCGGTCCGGAGGATGTCTGCATCTGTCCCATCAATGGTTCGAATACAGGACACTGCAACCTGCAGAGTGAATCTAACAAGAGAAAACTGGATCATCTATCTATACTTGTACAAGCCATCCCAGCTATAAGACAGATATCGTGGAGCATGTACATGTACATGAAGGGCAAAGTGTATAAAACAATGGTGAGGCCGGCCAAGATGTATGGATTAGAGACGGTGGCACTGAAGAGACAACAGGAAGCAGAACTGGAGGTGGCAGAAATGAAGATGTTGAGGTTCTCGCTCGGAGTGACCAGGTTGGGTAGGATTAGAAATGAGCTCATTAGAGGGACAGCCCAAAGTTGGATGTTTTGGAGACAAGGTACGAGAGAGCAGACTTCGATGGTTTGGACATGTCCAGAGTCGAGAGAGTGAGTATATTGGTAGAAGGGTGCCGAGGATGGAGCTGCCAAGCAAAAGAGTGAGAGGAAGACCAAAGAAAAGGTTGATGGATGTTGTGCGGGAGGATATGAGGACAGTAGGTGTTAGAGAAGGTGCGCAAAATGGGCTGAAATGGGAAAAAATGACACGCTGTGGCGACCCCTCACGAGACAAGCCGAAAGGAAAACAAGAAGTGGAGCATGTACAGGATCTGTGCATCCTGGTAGAAAGGTATGTAAACATGTGCCCCTCGACCCAGAAACTCAATCAGTAGCGCGCCGAGGAAAGTTAGGAATTTTTTTTACTCCAGATAAATTATACAAAATTAAGTGGACATGCATTGATTGTATCTATCATAATACAACAACGCACAAGAAGTCTCAAGGATCCATCATCAAAACTGAAAAGGAAGTTACCATTTTTGGAGGAAGACTCGAGGGCCCTTACCATGACAAACTCTGATTAGAGAATTTGCCCACAAGTGCTCCATTTGGAAGCAGCTACGATAGACAGAATGATGCTTCTAAATATCAGAACTTTGTGTGTCTCAGCCATCAAACATGACGGAAGGATGGCATCACGATGATCATTGAGAGTTCGCAATAAAAAAAATTTCGAAAGAAAAAAAACGTGTTTCACAAACTGACAAAAAATTAGGTGGACACATCTATCTTGACAGGATGAATGAGGATGTCTCAAATGTTGGCCATTTTTATTTGAAGCATCCATTGTAGAAGCAAAATCCAGGGATCAAAATCCTTTGAGGGATTTCTTTCATTTTGATATTATAATCTAATCTCAGTCAGCATTTTATATGAGCAAGGCGAAAATTTCATGACCTATTGTTAGTACATCGTGTTTTTGAGTGTTAGAGAGGAAGATGCACGAGATAGGCTCATATGGAAAAAGATGACACGCTGTAGCGACCCCTAATGGGACAAGCTGAAAGGAAAAGATTTTCTCATCACTTCCATACATTCGGTATCATCATCGTTTTCTTTCAACGTACAGTATATACAAATATAGGCTAAACATCATGATAATATGGCTTTGCGAGTTACTGTGCAATTTCCATACCTAATTATATCATTCGAGTTGACGCTGTTAAGATTTTTGCTTTATCTTAACAATTTTAAGTGGTTCTATCATGAGCCATTCTGGGTCCGGTAACCAAATATGGTAATACATGGATGTCCTATTGTTCTAAACTCTTCGGAGTCCTTTTGTCCTCTGGGATAACAACAATAGTAGTCACGAAACACACACACAAAAAAAAAAAGAAAAATAGTTCTGCACTTGTAGAAAAGTGTAACAAGTGTTCTTAGTTAGGAAGCAGGACCTTGCGAGGGTAGGAGACCCGCTGAGTGGCACAGTCTGTGGGTGGGGGTGTTGTAATGGCGGCCCGAGGCTAAGGATGTCCGTGCACAGGAATCCTAAATATCTGCCAGAGAAACAGACTTTTCCGGGGCATCTAAATGTGGGAAACTGTGGAGCTGGAAGCTCTGCGGGACTTTGGGGAACGTCAATAATAATAAAAATAAATAAAAAACACAACCCTGGGCTACAAAACTGTTGTTTTTTTTAACCACGATCAACAACAGAGATGTTTAAAATGGATTCTCAGAGCAACATATGCTGATATGGGTTCATGGTGGTGACATTTTAGTGGATATCTCAGTCCCATACTAAGGGTGACCCAATCAGAAAACCTTTGCTGTGATCTTTAAAACATCTTCAAATGTTTTGGAATAACATCAGATTGACTGATTAAGATCCATGTGCAAATACTACTTAGTCCAATTTTACATCAAACTTCCTCAAACTTTCAAGGATTCTTTTGTTTTTCGCGGTCAACCCTATTTTTTTTGCACATCATTGGACACAAAAGTTATGTTTGAAAGTGTAATGGCATCTGGGAAAATAAAAAATTAAAAATAAAAGGCTAAACATGAAACTTGTTTTTTTTTTCGTTTAAAAAAAAACGAATGCAGTTGTTGGACACGTGATTGGAATTTGAATCTAGTCGCACTATAAATTTCAGTACAAATTGGGTTACATTTGCATGACTAAACAGGATGACTTCACTGACAAACTAGTTGTGTTTTGGCTTTTTTAGGGTATGCGCACGGGAGGGGGACGTGCACCAACTCTGTCAGGATGTTGCACGGGGAGATGCATGTTGAATCAAAAATTGGGAAATTCTTATTTTCTAAACAATATTAAAAGCAAAAACAAGGGCATCCGGCGTAAAAACTGTGCCAAACAAATATGAGCGGTCACGCTGTGACAACCCCTAACGGGACAAGCCGAAAGAGAGTTACTTTTTCTCGTGTTCAGCTGTCCTTCACTGGGGGGGCGGTGAAATAATAAATGAAGAAGGGATCAGATCTCGTGAAAGAAAAAAGTAAAATTACATCCCAAAAAATGTCATGTTCATAAGTCAGCTAAACCTTTGAAGGGATTACGTATGTGATGTGAACATTTCACCAAAATTAAAATGTAAAACAAAGAAAAATTTTAAAACATTAAAAATAAAATATTAAAAAAAAATTGTGGGGACATGTTGTGTGAGATCCTTTGAGAGGATGTTGAAGGGAGTTCATGACTTCAGAAAAAAAATCTTATACAATATTAAATCTAATTTTATTTTCCAATTTAGTCCAATCGCACATCCTCCTATGGGTGCATAAATAGGATTTTTTTCCCCATCACAAATAAAAAAAAAAATCTTGCTGTCATTTAATTACAATTTGAAAGGGATGGGGTGTGCACTAACTCAGGTGGGACGTTGAAAGAGGTGCGTGGTTTAAAGAAGTTTGAGAAAACAGCTTTAACAATGTTTTTTATAATTATCATCCCTGGGTGGTCTGGAATTTTTTTTTTTTTTTTTTTTACATTACATGTTTTCATGCGTACATAATGCTTATACAGGGGATGCACCTACCCTACAGGTATGTTGAAGGGAGTCAGAAGATTTTTAGTAATGGACGCTTTGTATTTTCTTTTTTGGAACTTCCTTAATGCTGATGATTGACAGCACACAGTCTTCTGCCTCAGCCAGACTGGGGTTTGGTCTCAGTGACACGGAACGGGATTCTGTTGCGCGCCTGCGGCCATGTTGTCTGGAGTTCTTCAAACGTAGCACCAAACCTAAATAAATAAAACCCTCTCCGACTTCATATGAGCTCACTGAGATGGGGAGCGCACGAGTCGGTTGGAAAAAAAATTATTTGCGTCCATTAGTTGCGACCGCAAACTCTCATCCTCGTCATTTCTGGTCATTTCGACATTGAAAAACACTCAATTATAGGACAAATATGAAAGATACTAAATGGATTTCCTTTTCTCAAAGGAAACCAATTTGTGGTGCGAAGATGGATAAAAATACGTAAGAATTAAAAAGTGACTACAGTGCAGTATTTCAGTTCTACGAAAAGCTGATATGTTGAATTCATATTTTTTAGGACAGAGAATGATAAGATTCAACAAAAATAATTGTTAAGGAAAACCTTTAAATTTGTGTGGAGTTTTGGATAAAAATGCTGATTGGAGTGGGAAGCGCACGGGAACTCTGCTTTCAGTAACAAGTCATAATTCATGTAATATTTGCTATGTTGGAGAGAAAAAAAAAAAAACATCATGATAGCTATTGTAGGAACAAGGAAAAAAAAATATAGAGCCTCTGCTTGTACGTACAAAAATTAGAAATGAAATGGTGCGGTTTTCCAGTCCGACAATAAATCACTTTATCAAATGAAAGCTTTTTAGGAAAGAGGGAAAATATAGGTTTGCGAAAATAGAAAAATAAATTCCTCAAAACTTTGTAACTTGTGATATGGTGCTACAAAAAGCAAATAACCCTTTTACAGTTCAATAAAACGCAGATTTGTAGACTTGTTTTAAGAACATATGTGGTTACATTTTTAGATTTTTGTGTTTTTTTTTTCCTGGCGAACTGAAAAAAAGAAGTATTTAATCGCATTTTCGTAAAAGAAAAAAACTAGATTTATTTACTAGATTCACCAAAAATCCATACGCCATTCGTGTGATGTTGAAGACTATGGATACCTGATTTTGGTGTATCAATTATTCTACTGAGAGAGATAACTTTGTCCTGCCATTTATGGAAGTGTCCACCAACGGGAATCGGTGTGCCTCCATAAACCAGGAAGTAGTCTGCCCAGTAACAAACAGATGACAATAAAACAAAAAAATAATTATGTTTCTTTTCCCAGGATGTCCGCGCTCTCCTGAAGACATCCTCCCGTAGCATTGTTAAAACAACATATCTTTGACTTTCACACACTACCGTATATCATCTACATTCCCCCTCTTACCATATTTCACAAGAGCGAGGAGAAAGTGGACTCTCAAGGTGGAAGCGAAATTTATCGGGATCAGTGTTTTCTTATATGGTGACGAGATTCCTAATTCTCGCCGATGTTTTTGCTGGCTCGGGATGAAAGGCAGCCCAGTGGAAATACAAAGTGTAAATTCTACTTTTAGGGAATGGAAGGGGTCACGTTGAGTTCTTTCAGAAGGAGTCGAAACTAGCCTTTTAATTTCACCCATCTTAAGACGGTCACTTTTGTAGAAAATTAATAATTTGTTTGTACAGTGAAATCTCGTGAGCAAAAATTTGCAAATAATCAGCACACCAGTAAAAAAGTAAATAAATCCTGCTTGGCTGCGGGACTTTGCATTTGTTAAGTAATAAAATAAAATAAAAAAAGAGGGCAGCACGGTGGATCAGCTGGTAAAGCCTTGGCCTCACAGTTCTGAGGACCCGGGTTTGATCCCGGCCCCGCCTGTGTGGAGTTTGCCTGTTCTCCCCGTGCCTGCGTGGGTTTTCTCCGGGCACTCCGGTTTTCTCCCACATCCCAAAAAAACATGCAACATTAATTGGACACTCTAAACTGTCCATAGGTGTGATTGTGAGTGCGGCAGTTTGTCTCCATGTGCCCTGTGATTGGCTGGCAACCAGTCCAGGGTGTACCCTGGCTCCTGCCCGTTGACAGCTGAGATAGGCTCCAGCACTCCCCGCGACCCTCGTGAGGATAAGCGGCAAAAAAATGGATGAATGGATGTTTGTACAGTAAACACTTGAGAGCAAAAATTTGCAAATAATCAGCACCCTAGTAAAAAAAATAAATAAACTGCTTGGCTCAGGGACTTTGCATTTGTTAAGTAATCAAATAAAATAAAAATGAATATATTCCCAAAGTATGGTCCAAAAGCACTGTAATATGATTTCCAACTGTTACCCTGATAAAATAAATGGATTGCAGCTCATTTGATTTGGAAGAAAAATGCATTGGAAAAACAAGGACGCAAGTGTGTAGGTCACTGCTCCCCAACCCAGAAAAACATCAATACACATTTCCTATTAACTATTTTATGCTTTTGACTCTGTGATAGATGCAGTCATTTTTAAAATGCATACATCGCAAATGACTCGTTTTAGTTGTGCCTTTTTTCCGCTACCATTTATCAGATGACGAGCCGCCAATCGCAATCTTCACATTTCTCTGCATCATCTTGACAAGTTCACCACCATGTTTGCTCCTCAGACCTCTAATGGAATTTTCCATCACGCCGCCGTTCACTGTCAATCCAACCAACATTAGGCCAGAGGCCAATGCTCGATCCCTCTCCAGCAGCATGGTGCTTTTTAGAAGGCGCATTTGGGTACAATTTTTTGTTGTAATGGAAAAATGGATTGGCACGAAAAGGTGTATTTTTCTTGAAAGTGAATAGTTTTAGTTTTGTTTTTTATAAGGAACAACTCAGTTGAGTTGGTGAATTGTGAATCACGATTCATTGAGGAAGTACTCTGTATACAAAATAGCTGTGTCTCCAGAGGGCTAAAGTGCGAACCAAGTAAATATTGAACATATATTTTCCTATTTTTGAAAATGTGTCTGTAAGTGAACCGTGAATCCCTAAATACAGTCACTTAGGGCCTGATGAACTAAAGGCAAACATGGGTGCAAACTTGACTGGTCAGACAAACAGATGTGAAGCCCGCGTCACAAGAAGGCATCACCTGACATAGCTCCTTTCAATCCTGCATTTCCGTGTGTGTCTCGGTTATTTCATCACACGACAACTGCTGTTGGCATCTTCTGGAGCAGTTTTCTCGGTGTGCTGTAACGAGTTTTACTCCAATTGTCACCCAATCAGGAGGAGTTAAATCAAACAAAATGGGATTTTTATGCAATTGCTGGCTTTAACTAAAGTTATCCGAGTAATCGGTTTCTTTTCTTTAACTCAGTAATATGCTTGAAAACTTCTTCCACTAACATTTCCAATTCCATTACTTCAAACTTCATTTTGCTCTTGTAGTGTTCTCCTAAATTGTCCGTGGCCAAAACCATCAGTACTACAGTACGTAGACCAAAAAACCTTCTTAAATATAACAGTCTTCGCTACTTTTACACCAACAACACGCATAATCTGTTAATGTGAGTGAACACGTAATTTAGCACTCGCCCTAGGACCCTAGTGAAAGATTGCAATCTCAGTAAATAAAGCGCAACACGCCCACCCAAAACAGGCACAATCCGTTAGCATGAACTAGAAAGTTAATGGCTGGTAAATCTGATCAAAGTAAATCAGGCTTGGATTCGCTGAGCTGGCAACACTGAGTAGCCGCTCCGTTCACAACGCCATTGCTCCACCCCAGTCGTCATGGTAATAAAAGCAATCGTGGTCATTCCATGCGCCGGAACTGCCCATTGGTGTTACAACTAATGTTCTGTACTTCTTTTAATCCTTGTTTATTTTGATGGAAGGAAGTCAGAGAGGTTTTGTTAGGCCACCAGATAGCTGTTTAAATGGTGGAAAACATTGCATAACATGACTCCTGTAAGACACGAAGGGGTCCTTGAGCCAATTTGTCGCACTTATGTTTGGCTCCACATGTTTGCTCTTTGACAAAAATCCTAAATGCAATCATCCCGTAACCAAGCATTAATGGCTTTTTTGGAAGGAAGTCAAATTTCATTTTTGTTTGTTTTGGACCTGTTGCAGGGACAGAATGGTCATGAAATCACTTTATGGTCACATAGCGATGCCCATAGATGCCTTCGGTGCATATTTACCGCGTCAACTCACGGAAAATTGGAGGATGCAATTTTTGTAGAAATTGTTGCTGTATAATATGGAAGTAAATTAGTGCCGTCGGGATCTGAATTTCAAATGCCACAGAAAACAGGATTTGAGTTTGAAATGTAAAGTAATCACATTTTCAATAGTTGCTACAATTCGCTATCTAAAATTCCCTGTCTGTGCCACCAGGCAGAGTTACTTCAGGTTAGAACTAAACAGCCAGCCAGTCCAGTTACGCTTTCTTAGTATTTGACGTCACGTGACTAAGAAAGCGTAACTGCGATTGGCTGGGTCTTTGGTTCTGACCTTAAGTAACCCTGCCTGGTGGCACAGACGGAGAATTTGAGACAGCGAATTGTAGCCGGTTGAATTTCAGACAGCGAATTGTAGCAACTATTGAAAATGTGATCACTTTACATTTCAAATTCAAATCCTGTTTTCTGTGGCATTTCAAATTCAAATCCGGGTGGCACTAATTTACTTCCATATATAAGGCCATAGAATCAAGTGAAATGAATGAAACACAGAATGTTTAAAAAAAATAACAAATAAATGAAAAAAAAAATATTGAGTTATCATAGTAATAAATGACAATAGCTAAAATATGCGCAATGGATGGGGACTTTACATCCCTAATTGGAACTTCTCAAAAGCTTACATGCTAACTGGTGGGCTAAAAGCAAGAGAGTAACCTCAAAGTCCTGAATAAGATGAACATTTTTTTAATAATGGAATGGATACGGGAAACTGGGAATTTGGGAAGTGTCGAAAAAAAATTGGTAGATGTCCTAAATATGCTCAACAGTTTCAAGTTAAAATGTTTTTAATCAGCCAAGCAATGAAATAAATTATGAACAGATTGGGTGAATGTCTCCATAAATTTGGGAATTTTGTCTTGGAAAATGTGGAATACTGAAAAAAGTGGGATTAGGGCAATGTGAAAAATACTTTCCAAAACCTCAAGAATGAGCTGATTTTCTTTTTAGTTACACTGGTTTGACTCATAACTGAACAAGTGGAGAAATATAAAAGAATGAGTTGATTTTGGAACTTTATGAATACGAGCGTTATGGGCGTTAGTGCCATGACAGCGCTAATGCTGGGAAGTACACAGGAATGAAGGAATGTTGAGGTTATTTGAGAGAAAAGAATGATTTGGGGGACTGAGAAAGTCACTGTGTTGCACAAAACATTAGTAGCGCCACGCACTAGACGTTCATTCGGAATGTCGCTGAGTACTTTATTGATCCCTCAGGAACATACTGGGAAATTTTCGGAATGTGCTCCTATGACAAATCATCCCAATGTGCTGCAGGTGATTTTTCATTTTGCGTCCAATCTTTTTTTACGCTTTATTCTCACCTCCAGCTGCTCTCCCGCTGGAGAGGATTCCCTGTGAGATGTACTTCTTTCAGCGACTGGCATCCTTCCAGGCTGTGGCACAAGTTATTCACATCTAAAAGACAATTTCTGGTTGTTAGCCAGTGGTTTTGTGTCAAGTAAATCCCAGACAGATGAGGACCAAAATGATGTGCGCTCAAAAACAAATGGAGAGGCTAATCCAACGTAGAAAATGGATGGAAGCGCAAATGATGAAGCCTGGCGATGGAGAAAGACAATGATAATAAGGAGCAAAGTTGTTAACGCGCTATATCGGATGCCTCATTATCTTAGCTAGCTACCGCCGCGCAAGGCTCGAATTAAGCGGTCGTACTTCGCATTTCGCACCTCATTAAACGCATTGAAAACCCAAACTGCGAATCGCAGATCGTTCACTGTGCTCGACGGACGCATGGATGTGACAATGCGATTACGTTGTCACGGAAAATGTGCAAGTGCAGTGAAGCTTGGTCGCTGGCACGGGAAAGTCAAAGCTGAATTTATAATAAAAAAATGCAAGAGCAAAAGTTTGGTACTATTTCAGAGTGAAATGCAAGGCAAGCACCTGTGACGGGTAAAGTTGGGACAGAGACCTTTCTCTCTGCCAAAGATGCCGAGTACACCCTGCGGGTTTATCATAGACATCGTATTTGGCAACCTGGTCAGTGCAGCCACTGGCACTGTTCATATTTAAATCGCACCTGGTGAGTGTGCGAGTTGCATTCAGGGGCACTGCGTAAAAGGGAGTGAGTATGATTTATGAGATGGATTACTAGGAAAATGATTGGTCACAATGCTTTAGTCAAAACACTGCAATAAAATGGAATTTTTATTTTGTAATAGATGAATAAATCAGTTCAAATATTTTGTTAATAGTAAGTCAGAGCATTAAGAAATGTTAAATTCTCAATATCCTTTCGTAATTGTTCCTGTCATACTGTGTTGCGTATTTTTGTTTCCACATCAAGAGCCCCATTTTTGTTTTAACTTTTTCCCTCATGTTTTTGAGATTGTAGGTTAAAAGTTCAGCTGGCTTCTCATGAGGACTGAATGGGAAGAAACGTGGGAAAAATGAAACGGCAGTATTTGGAGGGGAATAACCTATCTGCAAAAATTTGAGAGGAAAAAAAAAACAATTGCAGCTACTTCATTTTTGTAACTGTGAACTTGCTTCAAATTTTTGAACGATTAATTATGCTTTGGGGGTGTTTTTCTTCACATGAAGCTGGGGTCTTAGCCAAGGTGGAGGGAATTATGACCAATTCCAAAAGCAGTCAGTGTGAGTACAAAACCTTCACATTTGTACTGTATTTGTGGCCAATTAGAGGTCCTTTAAATGCTGACTCGTGTGTAACATAGCATGTTGATATTATTCTTAAAGCTGGCATCTGAACAGAGGTGTGGAAAGTTCTTATATCCACTCCAACCAATTCAAGACTCATCACAGTAACTGTCAAATACTCTGGTCGCTCGTAACGCTCACACAAAAATTAGAAAAATACATACATGTATGTTCTTTTTGGTGCTAGCAACGTGAAGCCCAATTACCTGACAAACAGTTGAAGCGCAGGTCCAAGTTAGTGAGCGATACTACGGCCGACAAGTCAGGCAGGTGTGTGAGCCTTGAATGAACGCACAAAGAAACACACTTTAAGAACGCAGCAAATCCATGTAAAGCTATCTGGTATCACAGAACACTTTATAAAGGTACACAATAACTTAATAACCAAAGACTTCACGTAAAACCCTCAGCCATCACATTTGACTGACACTGTCAATCAAAAAGTATTCATTCAATATGTTTATTATTATGCTTGTAGTGTGCAGTGTACTTCACTATCACGCTGAAAGCTGTTAAATGGAAAAAAGAAATAGTTACTTAACGTGTGTGCCTACTTTGGGCCTACCTCAACTAAATGAAATCTGTGCAGTAAAAATAGCTTTTTTAAATACCCCAGAGGCTTGTTTGTATATCACTTACAACACTTCATTTTTGTCTTGAAACACACTTTTGTGAGAAAGAAAAATAAACAATGTATCACACAAATAATGTAAAAAGAGTATTAAAAAAAGAGTAACAAGTTTAACAAATGTAAAAACAAAACAACAAAAAACAAACCTGACCGCAAAGTGTGCGTTGCGATACAGCTGAGATTATTGGATAACATACATACACACACAATTTATATATATAGTATGTGTGTGTGCATACACACCAAATTTGATTACTTTATAGATAGTTTATATCATTATTTAAATGAATTCGATTTTTTTTTCCATGTCTGCAATACAAAAATTATGAATTTATTCCATCCCCAAAGTTTACAACTGCAATTTGTATAATAAATACTAGAACATATTGGTTACCAAATTTCTAAAATCCATCCATTTTCCAAGATGGTTATTCAAGCATTTCGTAAAAGAAAAAAAACAAACGTGCTTTTAACAAATCCTAATTCAATTACCACATGAAAAAATAAGCATTATCATCTTTGGAAAGGGCATACGTTTGTATCAGTGCTCATTAAATTGCATAACTAACATTGTGGCCCGTTTGTGAGTATTTATATACTTTTTTCCTTTATACTACAGATTACCTGTTGTGCGCCACCGTCAGAGTGCGCAAGTGAGGCAGCCACGAGGTGGCGAGGAGAGGGTGCAGAGAGGCCAGGCTGTTGTCATCCAGGCGCAGCTCCCCGAGGAGGACGTGGTCGTGCAGCGCGGGCGGCTGACGGGAGTGGAGGAACACAGCCTAGTTGTCACTTTAACGACAGGGCCGCTCGGGGGGTTACAACAACGTCGGCGTGCTGCTGCTAAGTGGAGTCCATCCATCAATGTCAGACAGTCCCGCCGGGCGGAAAAAGCATCGTTGCACTACACAATTCGCTAACTAATCGTATGTTCTTGTGTTTGGCTTGTTAATTGTTTGGAATGCCACTACTGCCTTCAAATGTAAATACTGTATACACTCACTTTAGACTATTTAGACCAATTGTAAAATGACACTGGAAAGACTGACCCAAACGAAGATTTTCTATACAAATTCTAAATTTGAAAGTTCCTAAAAATTAAACAAAAATATGTAATTTTATATTTTAACCCTTTTTTAAATGTAATTTCTTTGTGACTTTTTTAAATTTATGTTCTCATTACACTGCGGCTACATGTATTCTCAAAATGTTACAATTCATATTGAATAATAAAATAATTTTTCTTTTTCTTTACAAATGAATCCCTTTATTTAAACATGATCAAATTGGTTGAATTAGGATGAGTAAAAAAATGTTTATTTCAAATCAAATGTATTTAACGATTTAGTTTTTCAATTTCCTTAAAAAATGTAATGTGTTATTTAATGGAGTAATTTCAAATTTTGCTTTGAAGATGCCTAAAAATGCTTACATGAAATCAAAAAATAAAATAAAAAGATTTACTTGAGCACTTATTTTTTCCTTTATTAATTAGGTTTTAAGTCTAAAACAGAAAATATTTGTCACAGACATTTATATTTGTGATGTTTTGCAATACAATTACAATACAATTGTATGAAGTTGATTTAGGATTTTACAGGATTTTTGGAATTGTGCTTTGGTTCTGTGTAACAATGCAAACATTTTAACTTTCTTTTTTTCTTAGGAATATTTAAAATTACTTTATAAAATATTTCTTACTTAAAAGGTTTTGAAGGTGATTTTGTCATCCTGAAATTTGAATGATAGCTCCAAATATCTCCAAATAATACCTCGGTGAGGCTGTTGGAGGTCAGGTCCAGGGTGCGAAGCAGAATGTTGCTCTCCAGACCCTCCACGCCGGCCAAGTGGTTGTGGGAGCAGTTGAGGTGCAGCAGGGTGCAGACGTCCCTCAGGCCCTTGGCGCTAACGAGCCGGTTGTGGTCCAAAGACAAGCACTGGAGTCGCCTCAAAGAGCCCAGACCAGCTAGAAGATTGGAAACACATCAATAAGTGACACATTGTTGTCATTTCAGGAGCTCAAATGTTTAAAGGTTTGAAATTTTGCTCCATGCTATGAATGACAACAAGTTGCACCATCTGTTGGACATGTGTAAAGTGAAATATTTAAAGCCAGTCGTCTATGGCTACGTTCAATGTATATACACAGTATATATATATATATATATATATATATATGTAAATATATACATATATATAAATTAAATCCAATCTTTTTATGTAGTGACTCATATTACTAAAACAAATTCAAGTTCGAATGTGTCTGGGAAATGTGACGTGTATAAAACACAAGGTGCAATATTTTTATGAAGTAGGTGGGTCAGTCCTGACGCATTTGTGGCAATTTGAAGTGACCCCCCACCCCCACCCCCATTCATTTATCAGTTGTAAAGCATTTTCTTTTTACAACTGTTTTCTATTCCTTCCTTCTGTTTAGTCAAACAATTGTGATGGTTTTTGGGTTTAGATGACATATAGGGTGGATGAGGGTAACCTGAGCATCCAGACTGCAGTCGCATTAGATATATATCAGATTTACTTATATTTATGCCTTTATAAAAATCCTTAATTTGGGGGGGGTTATGATTTGTTCTGTTCAAATTGACATGACAAAATATAACATGAAATTAAAAAGAATTTGGACTTGAGCTGATGAGGAAAGGTAGCCTAAGTTGAATTTTAATCAAATGTCACTACAACTGTTTTTGTCTGCTTTCATATGACATAATACAATCACAATAATCAGACAATCTTTGAAAGGTAATTTGTGGAATATCTTTTAGATTTTTTTTGTCTGTGATTTTACAATCAGAAAGACAAGTTATGTAAAAATGCTGGCCTTTCAGGGATAAAAATCATAACATATAAATATTGGAATCTCACGTAGTGAGCATAATAGAGGCATACTCGGACTAGAGTAATGCTGCCCCCTAACGGAGGATTGTACACCATGCTTACTAAAAGCTTTATAGGCCACAAAAATGAGGGATTGAGTTAAACATGATCAGAATGTGAAAAAAACTATTTTTAAAAAATGTAAAACAAAATCTTAAATAAAATTGCATAGCCGCTGTACATTTCATTAGCTATACCTGCACAATCCTACAGAGATGTTCCGAGCATGGCCTTTAACAATGGTACAAAAGCTCATTTCTGCGACACAAATATAATTGATAGACTAAAATACACTTTGCTATTTCTATTTCAATACAGTTTTCAGTTGTTTGTTGGCAATCAAATTGAATCACACAAATAGTTCAACTGTATCAACGTAAGTTTGTGGAGCTGTAAAAAAAAAGGGGGGGGCGTGCAAACAAAATCTTTCTAATTTGGGTTAAGGAGCAATGAAACATTGATGATTGTAAAAGTGCAACAATAAAAATAGAGACTTTTACCAATGCGTGTAATGGAATTGTGTGAAAGTTGTAGGACATCCAGGTTCTCTGCCCCCATTAAACCATGAATGGACGTCAGCTTGTTGCAGCCCATCTTGAGAACTCTCAAACCAGTCATATTCTCACAATCCACCCTTGAGATGATGTTTTCCTGAAAGGAAAAAAAAAATGGAGATCTTAACTTTTATTTTGACAAATTGGACGCCATTCAACCCAGCACTCACCTGCACGTCAATGTAAATCAACTCAGCGAGCTGATTGATGCCTTCCAGGACTTTCAGCCCGCACCTTCTCAGCGTCAGAGACTGCAGTCGAGCGCACTGAGTCAGAGTGGATAAACTGCAGCCTGGCAAGTCCTCCAGAACTAAGATGGTGACCTGGAAGAGACAAAAGGCCTTCGTCTTCTGTTCTGCATGTCCGTGATTCCCTTGAGAGACACCACATCAAGTGTATTGCTGGTCTGTGTGAAAGGTAGACGGAATGGAGTGGGCAAAGTGGACAGCACAATTTCCCAGCATCCAAGTTAGTATCACGAGCCTCTTTCTGATCGCCTGTAAAGTCCAACATTTTCTTGTGTTTTTGTTGTGTTTGGAGTGCAGCAACATAGCATAGGGTGACAAAATTGATCCAACAATTTCCTGATGGAAAAAGTGCAAGAAGACCCTTTCACACTGCTGCAAAATCTAGTGTTTTCCCGCGTTGCTTTTCTGTCCGATAAACAATGACAGGTGGATATATGCTCGGTTCTCTTTTATGATTGATCTTACTGTGAAAGTTTTTTTTTTTTTTTTTTTTGGGGGGGGTGGTGTACTATGTATACCTACAGTAGTTCTGCTTGGTTCAAAGAGGACTTTATTGGCATACCTCCTGCAACGATCTCCTGCCCGCAGACCGTAACAGCGTGTCGGGACACAGCGGAGGAAGGTCGTCATCCTGGGCGGACCTCCTGCCCTCTCTCCTGGAGCTGACAGAACGTCTCCGCAGGAGCGCGCTCCTGTTCTGCACTTCCGACCGGCAGACGTGTCCTTTCATCCAGGACAGCCCCCTCTCACGCGTGAGCTGGGAGTGCAAGAGGGTATCACTGTGGGAGGAGGACTTCTGACGGATGTTCTCCTGAATGTTCTCGTGGCTGCTGTCGTAGTTGTCGTCATTGATGGCATGTTTGTTTTGAACGATGTTCTGATGAATGTTCTCATGGATATTTTCACAGATGTTCTCACTGAAATCCTCACGGAGCTCGTGTTGGAGGTTCTCTGGAATGTTCTCGTCAATGCTACGATGGATTTTCTCCTGGATGTTTTCGGTGGTGTTTAGACACATGTTCTCCTGGATGTTCCGATTGAGGTTCTCGTGTATATTCTGGTCCATTTCAGTCCTGGTGACTCTTCTCCCATCCCTTTTGTTCATTTTTTTCATCAGGGGTTCTTCATCCTCTTTAACTTCCTCGCTCCTCTCCTCCTCCCTTTGCTGGGTTCTTCTCTCCTCTTCCTTCCTCCTCCTAGTCATTTCTCCATCCTCGATTGTCTTCTCATCGTTGTCGGTTTTCTTCCGCACTTCTATTTCTTTTTTCTTCCCCTCCTTTACTTTCCTCACGCCCTCGTCATCACTCTTTGTCCTCTTCTCTTTCCTTCGTAACGCTTCACTCCTCTGTTCCTCCTCATTCTTCTTCCTGTTTTCTGATTCCTCAGTGGCCACCTCTACCTTTTCCTCCTTCCACCAGTCCTTTTCTTCAGCCGTCCCTGTGCTTTCTTCATCCCTGTTCCTCTTCTTCATTTCTTCTTTCCACTTCCTGTCTGCCTCCTTCCTCCTCATTTCCTCTTCCTCCGCTTTCTTCAGTGCCCCTTTCTCCCTCTTTTCTCCTTTGTCAATTTCCTGGCTTCTTATTTCCACTTCTTCCTTCTTCCTCCTCCCATCTTTCTCCTGACTCTTCTTTTTCTCATCCTCAGTTACCTTCCCCTCTGTCTCTTTCCTCCTCTCTTTGTCTTCCTCCATCACTCTGCCTCCTCTTCCTCTATCTTCCCCTTTTCCTCTTGCTCCAGTTGGTATCTCACGCCCTCATTCATTCTCTTCCCCACTTCCTTACATTTCATCATCATTTTCTTTTCTTCCTCCTCTTGCCTCCTCTTTCCCTCCTTCTCCCTCAGTGCTTCTTTCATCATTTCCTCTTCCTCTCTTTTCTGGATTCTTTCTTCCACTTCCTCACCACCATTCTTTTCTTCCTCCTCCTTCATTACCTTCCCGTTCATCTCTTTCATTCTGCTCTCCTCTTCGTCCCCCTTTCCCCTCTTCTTATCCTCCTCGACCTCCTCCTGAAGTTCACTCGCTTCGCTTTTGATTCTCTTTTTCTCTTCCTCCCACTTTCTCATCACCTCTTCTATTTGCAGCACATCTGACTCTTTTTTTCTTTTTTCATCTTCCTCCCCCTTTTGTTCCTCTTCCACCGTCTTCCGTCTCCATACTTCCTCTTCCTGCCCTTTTCCCATCTTTTCATCCTCCTTCCTGTCTGCCTGTTTCGTCTTCCTGTCCTCTTCCTCCTTCCTTGTCATTTCCTCCTCCTCATTCATCCTCAGTCGTTCTTCCATTTGTTTGTGCTTCTCTTTCGCTTTCTCCTCCCTCCTCCTCTGTTCCTCATCCTCTAGCTGCTTTTTCCAGGCTTTCATTTCCTCCCCTTTTCCGTTTTTTGCTTCTTCTTCCTCCATCTGCTTCCTGTCCTGGTCCCCTTCCTCCATCCTTCTAGTCATTTCCACTTCCTCTTTCAGTTTTATTTCTATCTTTTCCTTTCTGATGTTTCCTTCCTCCCTTTTCTTCCTCTTTTCAGCTTCCTGTATTTGATTCCTTTCTGCCTCTTTCCTCTTCTTCTCCTCCTCCTCCCACCCATCCTCTTCCTCCATTAGTTCCCCCTTTGCCTCTTTCCTCCTCTCATCTTCTTGCCCGTTCTTCCTCCTCTTTTCCTCTTCCTCCTCTTCTTTCTGTCGTTCTGCTACCCTCTTCTGGTCGTCGTCCCTCTTTTTGACCTCCTCCGCCACTCGTTTCTTCAGATCATTCAGCAGCTCCTGTTTGACCGATGCAAAATTTACAGATTTTCTGACACCAAAGCGGTTGAATTTGTCACTTTTTTGGATGTTCTCAACAAGACCAACCTGCTCAAGCCGGAACTCCCGCTCAAGCTCTTCCTGAGCCTTCAACTCCATCATATCCGCCTCCCTCTGACGCAGCTGCACATGGAATGTGCAATATATTGTTCCTGGATTTCACTTAAAGACTTTTTTTAACTGACCTTCTCCATCTCTGTCATCCTTTGCAGCTCCTCCTCAAACTCTTGTTCCACTTTTCTCCTACGCTCCATCTCCAGCCGAAGTTCACTGCCCCAGGCTTCTAATGAGTCATAAAAGGGTGCTAAATTAATAAGAGAGACTGAACAATCATTTTGGCGCCGCCTTTCAAGGGTATAGAGTCATGCAGCATGTTACCTTGACTTTCATAGCACCCGGTTGAAAACCCTTGTTCATCAGCATCACTGCCAGAGGTGGCGCTGCTGTCTTCATTTTCTTCCTCAAAAATCTCTACCTGTATTGGAGCAAACACACACACACACACATTCTGTAGACACGAAGGAACATCATATAAGAATAATTAATATAACAATACAAAGTTTTCATTATTTAGTCAGCACTACAGAAATCTCAACCAACATAAATTTACTTCAATATGTCAGAATTTTGGCGGCATGGTGGATGAGCTGGTAAAGCATTGGCCTCACAGTTCTGAGGACCCGGGTTCTATCCCACCCTCTCCCTGTGTGGAGTTTGCATCTTCTCCCCGTGCCTCCCTGGGTTTTCTCCGGGCACTCTGATTTCCTCCCACATTCCAAAAACATGCAACATTAATTGGACACTCTAAATTGCCCCTTGGTGTGATTGTGATTGTGGCTGTTTGTCTCTATGCCCCCTGCGATTGGCTGGCAACTAGTTCAGGGTGTACCCTGCTTCCTGCCTGTTAACAGCTGAGATAGAATCCAGCACCCCCTGCAACCCTTGCGAGGATAAGCGGCTAAGAAAATGGATGGATGAATAGATGTCAGAATTTCCACATTTTGAAACCTTTGTCAAGAACATGACCTTGCGACAATCAGATGTTTGCAGCCTGAATCAAAGACATTTCAAGATTAAAAATGTTTGTTTACGGATTCTTTTGCAAATTTTATTTTCATCACTGGAAATTAAAAAGTCTATTAATGAATGTTAACCTGCCAACCTTGTGAAGTGAAATGTGCAGTGATGTAATAATGAATTCCCGATTCAGACGCAGTGTCCTGTGTGTACAGTACGTGTATTACACATGTGAATTTGCCTATTTTTTTGTTCAAAGTTGGTTAATCTCCACGAAAATGCAGTCCCAGCCAGCCCTACGTGACAACTGAATGATTTCACTAAATCATTTAATTTTTTTGCGACAGAATGATGTGATAGTTTACCTATTAGCATGACTTTTGACACAAGTCTTCGTCTGCACACTCTTTGTCCTCCCTTCGTGACACTTGCAATAAGCTTGGTCAGTGGTGTAGTGTATTTGCTCCAATGGAAGCAATGATCAGTGACTTACAAAACATCGACCCCAGACCCAAAGAGAATCTGTGCCTCTGCGGCTTGGCAGCCGGGTGTCGTGATAAAATAGCGTGCACCAAGCAGCCATTAAGCATGGATGTGACGGGAATGTCAGATGCTGTTTTTTTTCCTTTCTAATATCCAGTCCATTTTGTGTTCGGGGTTATTTTTTTGTCATTCTGTTTATCATTATTGTGGAAAGGAAGGAACGATTACTTTACTAAATATGATGACCACGATGCAAGCTAGCATGAGCCTTTAGATGACTGAGCAATTTATTCAATTTTTTTACTCAGTATTATATTTATTATTTGTTGTCTTCTTCGATTGTGCACTGTGATGGTTATTGTTGTGAATGACTGCTAAAAGGAGCGAGCGCTTGTCAAACTCATTTTGGTCACGGGCCACAAAGTAATGAAAGTCAGTTACCGGCTCATTTGCTGTCTTGCCGTCCTCGTCGACCATAGCAAAATTCGCGGGCGTTGTTTCGGCATTGTGTCGGAATGCAGTCAGACCTAGGAACACACAAATACTCATTTATTATCATGGGTGATAACAAGCCAAGGCAACCACAGTTTCATCTCTTTTCCTTGTCATGTACGTGTGTCCGTTTTGCATAGAAAACTAAAAATAATTCATACTTTCAAGGTCCTCAAGGATGAGTTTCTCACAAGCCGCCGCTCGGCTTCTGGAGGCCGCAAAGTAGCTGAGCAGCGACGCCGGGATGTCATTGGATGCCTGAAGTCACAAAATGGACATTAGTTTTGCACAATATCCACGTGTTGGTTGGGTGACCTTATTCAGCGACAGAAAAAGCTTAAAAATCAAAAGAGCAAAAGCTCAATCAAAAGATTTGAGCATTTTTTTTGTCCTTCCTGTCTCCCCTTTCATACCACCCTTGTATCCCTCCATCTTAAACTCATCTTTCCTCCTTTTCATACAATCTAATCTTCCTTCCCTTCTATTGCCTATTTCTCCTCCTTTTCTCCCTCCCTTGTCTAAATTAATCCTTCATCCCTCTTTCCTTTCCCCAATCCGCCTTTCCTTTCTCATTTCCATCCATTCTTTCCTAAAATATTCCTTTTTGCGCATCCTTGTTTCATCTTTGCTGGGTTTTTTTTTACCTCCCTCCTTTCTGCCTTTCATACATCCTTGTTTCCCTTCATTCCTCCTTCCTAAATCCCTCCAATAAATTAATTTAAAAAGTCTAAACAGAACTTACTTTTTTTGCCCACGTTGTATTGGCCACTATGCTAGCACCTACATGAAGAAGTTGCCGACAACTTTATTCATAAATCATAAATATAGTCGTTTTATAATAATAAATAACCCCGCTTGAAAATACCTCCTCTTCATACTTTTCCTCGGCATCTTCTTCCTCCGTCTCATAAGTGAGGAGTTCTTCCGACATATTATGACGCTATTTACCGACTTCCGTTAGTTTGACGCGTTCATTCAGTGACAAAAATGTTAATTAATAAGTCTGTCACAACTGTAACTGACTCGATACGTAAAATTGTGTCTAGCGAGTAATTTCACTTAACAATTACTACACGTTTACTTCCGCGTCCACGAGTTAGCGTTACCATAGAAACAGTGAAAGCTACGGAGACATATAGAGAACAATCTGTGCGAAAAGCAACAGTAAATAAATGCCAAATTTATTATTTTACCTGCTATTGAACACCAGCAAAAATACTTTACGCAAGTTTTCGTTTGGTAGAACTAGTAGAAGCTACAGAACGGTGGTGAATATTTGCTAAAAACTGGCACTATATTTACATTCTAGTTAAGTTTGGAAGTTGTTTTGCACTACTTTACTATAGATTATCTTCATTTGCGATCATTTATTGTAATAAATTGGACTTGATTTGATGCTATTTTCAAAATAAAATAAACCAAAAATTAAAAAAAAAAAGTTTCCGCCTCTACGAGTTGTTACCACGGAAACCAATTTGTGGAATATTAAAATGATCATTTTGTGGGGAAAAATAATAATTGGAAACTCATTCAATACTAGAATTTATTACAGTATAGTATGATGAGGATAGGCGAAAAAGAAAATGGAGGATGAACAACAAGTCAAAGCTATATGAGATGTTATGATGCTGCATATTTATTTTCTATATTGCATGTTAATGTTTAATCTTTACATGTAAGAAATTATTGTAATTTGGGTTAAGACGTCACTTATTGCCTAATTTAGGTGCAGGCAGTGTGGGCTCGGATATGAGAGCGAATAGAATTATTTGTTTATGTTCATCTGCATCAGTGGTTTTCAAAGTAGGAGGCGCTTCCTGGGGGGAGGCAATATAACAGAGAGGGTGGGCGAGGAGGGGCGATACCATGAACAGTTCATTACAGTATTAAGTTACACCCAGCAGATGGAGCTAATTTTACGACTGAACTTACAATTCTGTCACTGTTGGAATTCAAGACATTACATTTTAGCAAGAAAAGCACATTTTGGTTTGGTAAATGCGACAGTGTAAATTTTCAACTGTAAAAGTGACCAATATAGTGATTAATGGAGTAAAATCTGTTTTTCTTGTTGATTCCCAAGTAATAATGTTTATACGTTTGTTGGAAAAACTATGTGCGTGAGCGTGTGTCTGTGTGTGTCTGTATGTGTGTGTTTGTCTCTTCCACGAGATGGCAGAAGACATAATCGACCCGTGTACCCTTTTTTTATGGCATTTTTGTTTGGTTTTGTGCCTTGGTATATTTTATCCATCCATCCATCATTCTATTTTCTTTGCCACTTATCCTCACGAGGGTCACGGGGAGTGGTGAAGCCTATCTCAGCTGTCAATGGGCGGGAGGCAGGGTACACCCTGAACTGGTTGCCTGCCAATCACAAGGCACATGGAGACAAACAGCCACACTCACAATCACACCTACGGGCAATTTCGAGTGTCCAATTATTCTTGCATGTTTTTGGGATGTGGGAGGAAACCGGAACGCCCGGAGGAAACCCACACAGGCCCGGGGAGAACATGCAAACTCCACACAGGCGGGTCCGGGATCGAACCCGGGACCTCAGAACTGTGAGGCCAACGCTTTACCAGCTGATCAATCGTGCCACCTGATGTATTTTATCCATGTAAATTACTGTAAGTGCCATGGCTCCAAAAAAGTTGGGAAGCAGTTTTATACGGCACTAGTACTTGTAAAAAAAAAAAAAAAGAAATTTAATCTCTCAAAATTCTTAAAATATACAGTAGGAGGAATAACATCATCCTAACTTCTACAGAAGGGCCATTTTGATGGTTCCAAATGTGGTTCCTTATTGTAGAAAAGGCGAAAATTCCCAATTTTTTAAAGAAAAAGAGTACAATGAATTGAGTGACAACAACATGAAAGAAACCTTTTGAGAACTTGCTAAGTCTTTTGTACCGCTACAGTGCTGAATGGTGGGCTTGTGTTGTCTTTGCGGTGGGTCAAGGGGGGGTCAGCGACTGTAGGTGAGACTCACAAGACGTCAACAACAACAACAACAAAACAAAAGTGCTCTTGGGAACAATGCAGGCTTCTTTCCCGGTTCCCCTCTCCCGCGGCGAAGACGCCGCGATTGTGCCGACTTTGACTTTGAGGAGATTCCAGCGGGCCTACGCCGCTTTTCCCGTCGGCATTCCCCCGGGGGCCTTCCACAAGGAACCCAGTCTCCTTCCTCGGCCTTTCACGAGGGAAAACGGCACGTCCAACGCCATTTCATGGAAACAAAAACAACGGCACCGCCATCTTATTCATCATTTAAAAAAAAAAAAGCCCTCCACCTGCACGCCTTCCTGTTTGTGTTCAGTGTTCAGAATAATAGTCTGCATTTAATGCACATGAAAAACGTTTGAAGAGTTTGCTTTCCTGACAATTACTGAACTAATATGGAGTAAAATTTCTCTTTTTTTTTTTTTTTGAGGTCTCACTCAGTCAAAGTGCAGTGAAGAAAATAAGTATTTGAACACACTGCTATCTTGCAAGCTCTCCCACTTGGAAATCTGAAATTTTTATCATTGGTGCATGTCCACTGTGAGAGAGATCATCTAAAAGAAGAATCCAGAAATCACAATGCATGATTTTTTTAATTGTGTGATACAGCTGCAAATAAGTATTTGAACGCCTGAGAAAATCAATGATAATAATTGTTACTAGTTACAGAGGTCAAACGTTTCCTGTAGATGTTCACCAGGTTTGCACACACTGCGGGAGGGATTTTGGCCCACTCCTCCACACAGATCTTCTCCAGATCAGGCAGGTTTCTGGCCTGTCGCTGAGAAACACGGAGTCTCAGCTCCCTCCAAAGATTTTCTATTGGGTTTAGGTCTGGAGACTGACTCGGCCACGCCAGAACCTTGATATGCTTCTTACGGAGCCACTCCTTGGTTTTCCTGGCTGTGTGCTTCGGGTCATTGTCATGTTGAAAGACCCAGCCACGACCCATCTTCAATGCTCTGACTGAGGGAAAGAGGTTGTTCACCAAAATCTCACAATACATGGCCACGGTCATCCTCTCCTGAGTAGAGTACAGTCGTCCTGACCCATGTGCAAAAAAACACCCCCAAAGCATGATGCCACCACCCCCATGCTTCACAGTAGGGATGGTGTGTTTGTGATGGAACTCACCACTTATTTGTAGCTATATCACAAAAATAAATCGTTTAAAAAAGCATACATTGTGATTTCTGGATTTTTCTTTTTGGATTATCCCTCTCACAGTGGACATGCACCTACGCTATAAAATTTCAGACCCCTCCATGATTCCTAAGTGGGAGAACTTGCAATATAGCAGGGTGTTCAAATACTTATTTTCTTCACTGTGTGTAAAAAGGCTCATTAAAGTATTATACATGAGTAGTGTACTGTAGTATAATGACAATACACCCAGTAGGTCTTTGAGTTGAATAGTAGTTCACTTCAGGTAGACTACATGCGGCAAAGATGGATTTTGAGAGCTTTTGTGACTTCTTCAAAACCCCGCTGCTACTACTGTGAACACAAGACCATTGTAAATGTCGCCTCGGGTCACAGCACAACTTCAGTGTCGAGTGCGGCTTATGTTTGGTTAGCTCCGTGGAGCAAGTTGAATCGGTAAAAACGCCTCCATCAGCAGGACTTGTCCGCTCCAATTAGTTCTCGCCGGGGTAAGGTGCACGCCGCTTTTGTCCGAGTGCAGGCGCTTGCAGACAGCGGCCAGACAGCGCCGAGCTGCAGATTTGCACAGCAGCTTACACCCACCGGTGATGGTTTGAATAGTCTGTTTTTACTGTCCAGGGCTTTTTCTGCAGCTCTTAACCTGGCAGCTCGGTTCCCAAAGTCTTTCTAGGACATTTGCGTCAACGATGCGTCGAATATCCATGTCATTAATCCACCAGAGGGCTCCACTCTAAATACAAATTTTCCGCCAATACGCAGAAGAAACATTTTTGACAATACACGTGGTGATGGAGAAGGGAGGTATTACAGTGGAAAAACAAACTACATCCAACCATTTTCTGAACTGCTTATCCTCACGGGAGTGCTGGAGCCTGTCCCAGCTGTCTTCGGGCAGGAGGCGGAGTACACCCTGAACTGGTTGCCAGGGAATCGCAGGGCACATGCAGACAAACAACAGTCGCACTCACAATCACACCTGCGGGCAATTTAGAGTGTCCAATTAATGTTGGATGTTTTTGGGATGTGGGAGGAAACCGGAGTGCCCAGAGAAAACCCACGCAGGCACAGAGGAAAACATGCAAACTCAACACAGACGTGGGTGGGACTTGATCCTCGGTCCTCAGAACTGTGAGAGCAACACTCTAAGGCAGGGGTGTCAAACTCATTTTTGTCGCGGGCCACATTTTACTTACAGTTCCCCTTGGATGGCCGTTATGACTGTGAAACCATAAAACTCTTTAACCGCCTCATCAAATTTACATGTGAAATTTATGACTCGTTTTGCAATCCAAAATCAAGAGTAATGTTTTTTGTTGTTGTTGGGTATCACAAAATGCTTGTAATATCTCAACGTTATCATTTACGATATGACAATTTGAAATGTTGGTACAGATTTTAACAAAAATCAGGAACGTTGATTTGCCTTCGCGGGCCACATAAAATCATGTGGCGGGCCGGATCTGGCCACCAGGCCTGGAGTTTGACACCTGTGCTCTAAGCAGTTGTTCCATCCATTCATTTTCTTCGCCGCTTATCCTCACGAGGGTCGCATTAAACAAAAAACAAGTGTTATTTCCTTGATTGTGACCTGTTAGGAGACTTTTATCTCAATAAGGCAAAAAATTGCCACCCAGCCCATGAATGGGTTAAAACCAGTTCTTAGTAATTTGATACCTCAGAATTATTAGTTTGCATGGCTGATGATTCCACTGAGTAATTTCACTTCTAAAAAAAAAAAAAAAAACGGAAGCAGCGCTTTGAGTGTTGAGGGAACTGAAAAAAAAGTCTCCTTCTCTGGTTTGATTTGGTGGACGCAGCGGAGGTGAAAACAGGGCGCAAGAGGAGAGAGGAGGAGAAAAAAAAAGAAACAGCAGGGGTGAGGGCGTTCAAAGCGCCTCATTCTTTGCCGTGGTTGGGTTCACGTCAGAGTGAGAATAACAGAAGAGCAAGGATGAGAAGTGAAGGTGGGGTGGGGGGGGGGGTGCTCTGATGCTCACCCTCTCCGATGTGCATGCAGGGAGACTCCCTCGACTCTCTCCGGAGTTGGCAGTTTCTAAAAAGCGGATTTAATCTCACATCGTGTGGAAGATATTCCGCGAAACCAAGGCAAATCTGTTCTTTTGCACGGAATAAATCTTTGTTTCATGCCTGAATTACTTTGGAATCAAGTTTGATGAAAAAGGACCTTTGTGCATTCTCCAAACACCTCGGCGTGACTAACAAGTGAGCGTGGAATTAAAATCCGTAACGTTTTGGTTGTGAGAGCGTCTTGTTAGTAGTGAAACGTTGTTGAGGCCCAATGAAAATTCCAATTAATTCTCGATGTTAGCATGAGCACCAATCTCCTTTACACTTGACTCCCTGGGCACAAGCTAAAATCCATAGCAGTATCAGTTAGCACGCTCTCAACTTTGCCGTCTTGCTATATGTTAGTATGTCAAGTGTTAGCATTTTAGCATTAAAGCTATTCTCTTTCAAAAATGTACCTGACCACATTCGCACATTTTAAAATCCTTATGCTATCTTGCAATATTTTAGTGTCACAAATGCTAACACGTGTTCTTTGTTTTACTTCTCGTTAAAAATATTCAAGCATCGGGAAAAATTTTAAATCCTTATTCATGTATCTTGGTTACAGTTGCTATCCTATGAAATTTTAGCATAAAAACTAGCAGGTTAGCATTGAGGTATTCTTTCTCTGAATGGTTCCTGACATGGCGCATAACTTATCGATCTGTCTTTGTGTTTTCTGATGATGCAAGCATAGCAAATGTTAGCACTTCAGCAACAAAATTGGAACATCGGAAGACATTCGTTTTCTTTGAAATCTTAATAAATCCTTGACAAATGTAGATTTTGGATTTATAACACCAGGCCTTTTCAAAATTTTCAAGAGCTTTTTCTTTTTAGCTTAGCAATCGCGTTTGATGCGTCCCAGTAACGTCATAGCAAATTGATGAAAATAAATCATAAACATCTCCATCAGCTTGAGGACGGTTCTTCCACCACTGAGTCGGATTAAACGCCCATTAGCTGCATGGGAGATCCAAAGAGGAGACATACCGAAACAAGCTATTCTGCTGCTAGCCCGTTGAGCTTTGTGTTTCATTCTTTGGTTCTTTGAGATCAGAACCAGCTCCCTCTGGCCTCAAACATCCCCTCACCCGCCCCAGAGAGTTTTTACGACATCAGAGTGACCGAAGTACATTCAATCTGATCCCTGGATTAGTCAGAATTCCTCATAAGTGTAACGAGTTCAATGCCTGCAGTGTTTCTCATCCCGATTAGCCTTAGCCTTGTTTCTTATTTCTTGTATGACAAGAAGGGTTGTGAGTGCGAGCGCACGTTCAACAGTAGAACATGTAGTGGTTTCTCCCAAAATACCGGTTAGTGAAGAAGAAGCGGAGAAAACGAGCTTTTTCTGGAAATAACTGAATCTGACGCCAATATTTTGTGATATTGTTTTGTGATACCTCAAACTATAAAACAATAAAATAGACAGAAAAGGCTTTTGACCGGAACATAATTTCATATATATATATCTCCATCAATTTTCTTTGTTGCTTATCCTCACAAGGGTTGCGGGAGTGCTGGAGCCTATCCCAGCTCTCAATGGGCAGGATGTGGGTTACACCCTGAACTGGTTTCCGGCCAATCGCAGGGCACATAGACAGACAACATTCGCACTCGCAATGACACCTACGGGCAATTTAGTGTCTGGGATGTGGGAGGAAAACCGGACTGCCTGGAGAAAACCCACGCAGGTACGGGGAGAACATGTAAACTCCACACAGGCAGGGCTGGGATTTGAACCTCATTCCTCAGTACTGCGCTTTACATCTGGTCCAACCAGTTGTTCGACCGTGCCGCCCAAACTACATTCTTTTTTAATTGAATATATGTTTGCATAATTATGCATCTTATACATTGTCTAATTATATACATAAATATATGTATATATATAGGAGGCACAGTGGATCAGCTGGAAAGCGTTGGCCTCACATTTCTGAGGTCCCGGGTTCAATCCCAGACCCGCCTGTGTGGAGTTTGCATATTCTCCCCGTGCCTACGTGGGTTTTCTCTGGGCACTCCGGTTTCCTCCTACATCCCAAAAACATGCAACATTAACTGGACACTCTAAATTGCCCATAGGTGTGATTGTGAGTGCGGCTGTTTGTCTCCATGTGCCCTGCGATTGGCTGGCAACCAGTTCTGGGCGTACCCTGCCTCATTCCCGTTGACAGCTGGGATAAGCTCCAGCACATCCCGCTACCCTTGTGAGGATAAGCGGCAAAGAAAATGGATGGATGGATAACCATTTTACATGCCATTAGTCATTCACTAAATGGACTGTGTCATCCTTTTTCACGACCGCGACTTTCTACAACCTACCACAAAACGTTCCGTGTTTATATAATATGTAAACATACTTTGATTGAGTACGAGGGGCTTCAAGTTCCGATGCGATAATATTTCTCTCCCTCGTAATAGATGCGACAAGCCGAGGTTCACATTCTAATCTTCTACTCAAAAGCTGTGCTGATCTCAAATCCAAAGCGACGGAGATGTGTTAGTCATTACAGTAGTTTACAAACCTGAACTTCACAGGTATGCTGGGAGAGATTTTCTCCCATGCCTTCATATTAAAAAGTACTATGTACACCATAAAAACATGAAAAATGCTTAAAGCATTGTGATAAATGGGGACATACGGTGGAAGAACTAACCAGTGGATGATGCTAGCATGCTTATTACATCGTCATTTTGGGAAATTCTCCTACAGAAGGGAAACAACCAAACGTATCCTTGCAGAGCCGAACTAAAAGACACAACACGCAGATAGATATAATGTTTTCTTTACTTTTATCGTTGCAGCGCCGCGCTCGCAGGCTTCCCAGAATACATGAAAAGAGCATATTCTCCGCGAGGTGAACGCCTTGCTGTCCCACGACTCCAAAGTTTATTGTGCCACGATGATATTCTAAATAATCAACAGCATCAAAGCTTGGGGCCGCAGGGGGGAGGATGTTGTCCCTTTTTTTGGGTGAATAGAAAACTATTGTGAGATGTTTTGGACGACACTTTGTCGGAGCTCACTGATGCCTTTCTGAGGAAGTGATATTAAAAGGATGTGGTCCCGATACTAGTGGTGGTGAGAAAAATCTACTGACGTTTTTTTTTTCTTTTCTTGTAGTTCCTGAATATGATGACATTCGAAAGGATAAGGGGGCGCCCAGTCCCTAATTCAAGATGCTCGTTTTGTAATTCCTAAAATGTAAATATATTGGGACTTTTCTAAAGTGTACACGCCAGGGCTCAGATCTAATCGGTCCTTTGGATTTTTTTTCTACTGAAAGGAGAAATCCAGTGCTTTGCATGAACAATGTATCCAGTAGGTCATGTAATATGTACGCTATTTTGACAATGTGATGCTAAAACCTCTTTCATTTAATTGTGTTTTGAGAAGATTGTCAACAATTACGAACTTTCAGGGGCGCTGCCATTTTCGCGAGTCACGTGACCCACGTGGGCGTATGTGACGTGTACTGTAGCGTTCCAAACACTCGATTACATGGGACACCATTATGTCTAGTACTGATTTTTGGGATTTATCCTCATCTGATGAAGAAATAGCAGTATCGGTTGATCGGGAAGACGGAGGAATACTCCCATACAGATTTGAACCTGTGGCTGTCATTAATGTTGAAAATTTGGATGGTTATTCGGGCGGAATGGCGCGGAGTCTGACTACTCGGAGGCCTTCGTGCAGGACATAAGTGTGCAAACAAAGGCCCCCGGGAGCTCCGGGCCGACGGTCGCGGATGGTTCTTCGGACAGGAATGACTCGGAGTCTGACGACCGAGGTCCGGTGGCGGGCCGCGAGTCGAGCTTTCAGGCGGCAGAGGCCTTTAGCCTAGCTTCGGCGTACGGAACTAACGGCCTCCGCCACCTGGAAGCTCAACTCGTGGCCCGCCACCGCCCGCTTCGTTAGCCCCGGACACCGAAGCTAGGCTAAAGGCGTCCCCGGACGTCAAAGCTCGGCTCGTGGCCCGCTCGTCAGACTCGCGTCATTCCCGTCCAAACAACCAACCGCAGCTGCTGGCCCGGAGCTCCCGGTGGCATTGTTTACACACTTATGTCGCGCGTAGGCCTCCGACTAATCAGACTCAGCGTCATTCCGCCCGAAGAACCATCCGAATATTCAACATTAATTATAGCCACAGGTTCAAATCTGTATGGAAGTATTCCTCCCTCTTCCCGATCAACCGATCCTGCTATTTCTTCATTAAATGAGGATAGATCAGAGAAATCAGCGCTGTGCATAATGGTGTCCCATGTAATCCAGCGTTTGGAACGGCACGGTACACGTCACATACGCCACGTAGATCATGGGACTCGCGAAAATGGCAGCACCGCTGAAAATTCGGAATTGTTGATAAAAATCTTCTCAAAACGCTATTAAATGTGAGAGGATTTAATATCACATTGTCAAGATAGGGTACATATTACATGACCTAATGGATACAATTAATGCAAGGACTGGATTTCCCCTTTACCAAAACATGGTTTCCATAATATGCCCATGTCAGGGGATAAAAGGATATCTGGTGAACCTTACAGCTGATTATGATATTTTAATGTTCCCGAATTATGAATGTGTCACGGAAAAAGACAGCTCCTGATCACCCAGTCGTTGACAATAGATCGGGACTATTTTATGGGCTGTAAATCTCCTTGGAGGGATATTTTAGACTCTGAGGCATTGTCACATGACTGATTGACTCATTTATTCATTGCTTCCACGGTGGGTTCGCCCCCTTTGGCTGAGAACTAGCGTGTCTGTGACGCGCAGTGTAAAACAATACGCCTCCGCTTTCCATGAGCTTCTTCTTACCAAAGTCACACGCGTGCCATGAACTATTCAACAGGTGGGCCGAGCGAGACGCCACCTGTGACCCGCTCGTGCGTATTTCGTGGTCGCAGCCAAATCAAAACAACAGATTCACCGACAGACACCGTGTCCTCGCAGCGGTGGGTCACCTGACCGACAACAATAAATGAGTGGAGCATCAGCGTGGTAATAATGGTATAATAATAGTTAGGCAGTAGCCAATGCATGTTTAGTTAGTTACTTAGTCAGTCTGTCAGTGTTGTTTCAACAGTACACTGAAGAAAATACGTATTTGAACACCCTGCTATATTGCAACTTCTCCCACTCCAAATCATGGAGGTGTCTGAAATTTTCATCGTAGGTGCATGTCCGCTGTGGGAGAGATAATCTAAAACGAAAAATCCAGAAAACACAATGTATGACTTTTTTAACAATTTATTTGTGTGATACAGCTGCAAATAACTATTTGAACACCTGAGAAAACTAATGTTAATAGTTGGTACAGTAGCCTTTGTTTGCAATTACAGAGATCAAACGTTTCGTGTAGTTGTTCACCAGGTTTCCACACTGTCGCTGAGAAACACGCAGTTTCAGCTCCCTCCAAAGATTTTCTATTGGGTTTAGGTCTGGGGACTGGCTAGACCACATCAGAACCTTGATGTGGTTCTTACAGAGCCACTCTTTGGTTTTCCTGGCTGTGTGCTTCGGGTCATTGTCATATTGAAAGACCCAGCCACGACCCATCTTCAATGCTTTGACAGAGGGAAAGAGGTTGTTCCCCAAAATCTCACAATACATGGCTGCACACATCCTCTCCTTAATAGAGGAGCAGTTGTTCTGTCCCATGTGGAGAAAAACACCCCCAAAGCGTGATGCTACCACCCCCATGCTTCACAGTGTCATCATCCTGCCGCTTCAGCACGAGCTGTGCGGCTGCGCTGATTGGGAGGCACACACCTGTGCCTCATGCGGCCTGATCATCCCCCGTATATGTAGGACCCGGTGACGACTGGTCCTCCGCCAGTTCGTTGAGCTTTATGTCCGGTTCCAGCACTCTCGTATTCCTGACTGAACCTGTGTGTACCGACCTCCGTCCGTTCTCTGACCAACCTTGTAAGCCTGACTCCTTGACACTTCTGCCTGCGTTGATTGGTTCCCCGTGTACCGACTACTGCCTGCCCACTCATCTGCTCTCTTCGCCCGACGCCCCAACAACCGCTGCTGGACCGGACTGCCTGCTCGATCCCCGACCTAGGCATACAATAAACGTGTCTCTTCTTGAACTACCTTGCGACTTCCGAGTTCCTGCATTTGGGTCCTACCTCTCGTTCAGATGGGACGTGACACACAGTAGGGATGGTGTTCTTGGGATAGAACTCATTATTCGTCTTACTCCAAACACGGTTAGTAGAATTATGACCAAAAAGTTCAATTTTGGTCTCATCAGACCACAAAACTTTCTCCCATGACTCCTCTGTATCATCCAAATGGTCATTGGGAAACTTAAGACGGGCCTTGACATGTGCTGGTTTCGGCAGGGGAACCTTCCGTGCCATGCATGATTTCAAACTATGATGTCTTAATGTATCACCAACAGTCATCTTGGAAACAGTGGTCCCAGCTCTTTTCAAGTCATTGACCAAGTCCTGTCGTTTAGTCCTGGGCTGATTCCTCACCTTTCTAAGGATCAGTGAGACCCCACGAGGTGATATCTTGCATGGGGCTCCACTCCGATTGAGATTGACCGTCATGTTTAGCTTCTTACATTTTCTGATGATTGCTCCAACAGTGGACATTTTGTTCACCAAGCTGCTTGGCAATTTCTCCGTAGCCCTTTCAGTATGTGTGGAGTTGGACAACTTTGTCTCTGGTGTCTTTGGACAGCTCTTTTGTCTTGGCCGTGTTACAAGTTTGAGTCTTACTGATTTTTACGGGGTAGACAGGTGTCTTTATGCAGTTAACGACCTCACACAGGTGCATCTGATTCAGGATAATACATGGTGTGGAGGTGGACTTTTAAAGGCGGACTAACAGGTCTTTGAAGGTCAGAATTCTATCTGATAGACAGGTGTTCAAATACTTATTTGCAGCTGTAACCCACAAATAAATCATAAAAAAAATCATACGCTGTGATTTCTGGATTTTTCATTTTAGATTATCTCTCTCACAGTGGACATGCGCCTACGATGAAAATTTCAGACCCCTCCATGATTTCTATGTGGGAGAGTTTGCAATATAGCAGGGTGTTCAAATACTCATTTTCTTCCCTGTATATAGCAGGAGACATGAATGCCTACCAGCAGTCAGCAGCAAGAACACCTTGTAAAATCAAGTCACTAATACATGATATTAGAACAGAAAATGAAAGTTTAGGGTTTACCGTGGCTTATTTGTAGTGTGACGAGTCATTCAGGTTTTTTTTTTTTTTGTTCTGGCATGTGAGACGTTATTTTCACTTTTGTTCCAGTCCGCTTGTATTGCCTGCCTCTGACGGATGTCTGCACTGAGTCATCCAAAGAGCTCCGGCACTTCAAGTTCTTCTACGACAGGGTTATGAGTGTGACATTCATAGGCATGTGTGGGATAAAACCAAGTATTTTGCCAAAAAGGAAGACTTTTTCATTCCTCTTTCCCACCAAGCTAATCATAAGACAAAGTGCGCTGAGCATGAGTGAAGTCTGAAAATATCACTTTGCCTGGAGGTGGAGTAGCATGAAAAAGGGCCTTCATCCTCAACAAAAGATGAATGAACATTCGATATGAAAGATAACATTATCAACATTTATAAACTCAGTAATAAACCAAAGAAATATATTTAACCATCATTTCTCTACATAATGCGCATTATTAAACGTCAAAAGTCAATGGTGTAAATTATACGTACATATAGGGGAGAAAAGCCTTCCCATTTTAAAAATGTATGCCCCACCAAGAGGTTATGAGCAAGACATACACTGGCATTCTAATCTACCACCGCCACCTCGAGTTTAGGAAAAAGGTGTAGCCCCGACTTTCATTCCAAGATGGATGACAACTGTACATGACTGCATAATAAGTACAATTGTATGCATAGATTTACATACCCGGTAGAATTTGTGAAATACTGTTGTTTTGAAATACGAGTGATGAGTGATCAACAACCATCACTCATTTCTTTGTTGTTGTTGTTTTTTTATGAAAATGCTTTTCTGAAATGCTTGACAGTTTCATTTGAATCCCGTTAAAATAAAATTAAATGTGTTTAGCCTGCCACTTTATCTTTTCTTTAAATAATTTTATCCATCTTAAAAAAATTAGCCTGGGTAATCAAACATTTGAGCACAACTGAGTGTTTTCTAATACACTAAATAAAAGTAGGGCTGTAAATTTCAAAATAAGAGCAAATACATTAAAAAAGTATTAAATGTTCAAATAAAATAATACAGATAATACTTCCTGTTTTGACCATATTGGGAGACGCAAAACTGTAAAAATGCATTATACATAGGTAGAAACTTTGGGAGTGCATATTATACACAAATGTGCATTATACACAAGAAATTACAGCAATGTATCAGAACAAATGATGTGTCAAACGTTGGATATAAAGATTGTTGCTTCAACGCCAAACAACAGCTTTCTCGCCTCTTTGAAATCTATGATGTACACTAGCTTTAATTATATTTAAGTAATAAGTACCAACTAACAGTTGATCAAAGCGCAACTGCTTGCCTCTCTGAAATCCATGATTTAGTTTAAATGGACTATGTATGTTAATATTTTCTGAGCTTCTGGGACGCCATCTGACTAAAAAACAACCTGCGTTATTAAATCTGTGATAAACTGGATTCATGTGATGGGTGTACTGTATTCAATAGTTCAGTGCTAATATTTTTCAAGATCAAAATGGCATCAAAGGTTTTGACTTTTTAAAGATGAGAGCGCTAGAAATCCTCGACACATTAAGGATTGTCGTAATCATATCAGAGATTTTAAATGAGCTAACGCTTAGAAAGGGAAGAGTAATTTAATTTCTATATTTGTTTTATTGGTGCCCTCTTCGCCACATTTTCCGTACGTAGGCACTTTATTGAACGATGAGACATTATTGCATTTTTTTTTTGCCCCCAGTTGGTGAACCACTGGACTGAAAGGGAAATTCCTCATTTGTCAGAATTATAAAAACTATTAATACAAAAAACAACACACAATATAAAATTATTAAATTCTGATATGTATATATATTCAGTAAATGTCCTAATGGGTATGGACTGCTCTGATTTGCGAGACGAACATAGTTTGATTTGACCAAGTGATCAAAGGGTGTATTATTATTATTACCGTATTATTGCATCATTTGCCTCTTTTGGTGCATAGGAGTCAACTATTGATGAATCTGTGCTTGAAGTAGGACCACCGATATTGTCTATATTGCTGCTATTGTCTGATATTGTTGAATTATTTGGCCTGTTCCCCTTTTCTAAAACGCTCTCCACACAAATTTGTTATATTTAATTACTAACTTGTGCTCTTATTTTTTTTTCCCTTGTATCAAGTGTGTTTTAACACAGGTACAAGTGGAAGTACCCGATTTTCAAAATCTTCTTTCAGATTTCCATAATCGTTGAACTATTTTTTGCGTGGTCTCTTAGTGTGGCCCCGGTATCGTATCCAGCACTACGCATATTAAATTGAGATGGCGGCATGTAGCATGAAATATGATGAGCCATAATATATATATATATATATATATATATATATATATATATATATTATATATATATATATATATATATATATATATATATACAATTTTTCTTATGCTTTTTAGAATATGTCCGCTTTTTGATCATATTACTTGCACCGTATGCGGTTTTAATTGTCTTTTTTTAAATATTGTGTTTGTCATTTTTATTGTTTTTATCCCGTTTTAAATGTTTGATCTCTTTCTTTTCAAATGCCTTTAATGATGGAAAGCACATTGTGTTACCTCGTGCATATAATGCGCTTTACAAATAAATTTGCTTTGCTAATGAAATAAAATAAAATAATAAAGTCTAACACCCACATGTAAGTACTTGAAACAATGCAGCCAAATGAAAGATATGAAATAACCACAATAGAATATTGGGAATAAATAAATTTCATTGGACACATTTTGCAATGAAGGCTGGAAAGGTATGTCAGCGCTTCTGATAATGTTTTAGTCTGAAGGTCAAAAATATCCCTTTCAACCCACATTGAGAATATGGCACATAAACAGCACGAAAAGATGAATTCATCCACTTTCTTTCTTTAATCAAAAAAAAAAGATGAAGTATTATTTTCTTGATGTTAACGAAAATAAAAATATATGCAGAAAATAATGCCTCCCTGTTGCCCAGTACTAACGTTTAAGAACCAACTTTGAGCCCCAGAAATCAAAGCATCAAACAGAACTTCAGAGAGTGGATGAAATATCTTTTTTTTTCTTTGTAGTTTACAAACAGAGGCACATTGCTCGTCGAGCGCCAACCCCTTTCGCTAAAGAACAACTAGTAGTGGAACGTACCAAATCCTAGCCAAAACAGGGGGAAACAGGTGTGCTTAAAACGGTAAGACCTCATAAAATTGAATATAAATGGCTACCGTCGTGTTTTATAAATTATTTTAAAGGGGATTGAGGTAAAACTGTGGATGAAAAGATGGGGTGTGATGGGTCGTTATCCGGGGGTAAATGTGCGAGCGAACACCACCCCCCCCTCCTCCTCGGGTATGTGCGTCGTGTTCCGAACCGGGTGGCTGGCGGAGCAAGTGACGGCGTCTTCCCACCCGCATCATCTTCGCCACAACTCACCGACAAGCCGACACAACACACCCGCCATTGGACGCGTTAAGAACGAGTGATAATGTCCGCCCCGTGTATGCGCTCTCACAATTTCATCCCTTGAGACGCGTCCGCCTCCTCTCGGCCTCTCCTTCTTCTTCAATTTAGGTGAGTTGCCTCTCCGGAGCATCCCCATATTTTTTTTTTTTTAAAGTCTGCTTGCGCGTGCATGTTTGTAGACTGGGGATATGCGCGCGGGTCAGGATGATGAAATATCACATGTGGACGCCTCCGAGGAAGAAAGGCTCAAAAAGCGCCATTGTGGGATACATGGCCTGTTATTTACTATTATGATGCATTTTGTAAAAAAAAAAAAAAATAATAATAATAAAGGCTGCCCTGTCGTTTTCCTACTCTTAGGCCCGATTTGCGCGATTTATGAATTACATAATGAGTCTCCCCGTCGCCGCAGTGGCGGTTGCTCAGCATCCTTCTATGAAATCTTGTGCATTCTGTATATCTATAAATCTATGAATCGGGCCAACCCTCGCGTTTTAAATCTTGAACAAAATGGCCTGATGGTGCACGCGGCGCGGCGCCCACACCCTTGGGTGCCTCAGCCGCCAAGCACAGTGTCAGACCATCACTCACTCTGCTTTGACTAAAATAATCATTTATTTTGACAGTCGTGATGAAAAACCGTTTTCACTCTGGTCAAGTGACTGAAGCGGAACCGATGACAAAAGATGAAAGCCTGGCCTCTTTGATATCATCTGGCCCAGCCCGCATACATCCTGTTACTTAACTTTTCCCCACTCTAAAATTGCTCATTTAAATTCACTTGTCATTAAATAACATGTAAATGGATCACATGTAAATAATAAAATAGTATATTGGTAGCAAAACCAATGTTATACATCCACTTTTTTTCGATTAGTCAATTGCTGAATCATATTTGATGCGGCGTGGTGGACTAGTGGTTAGTGTGGCTGCCTCACAGTTGCGAGGCTCTGGGTTTGTATTTATTTTTTCCTCATCTTTGAATGATTAACCCATCTGTGCACTTTCAAAAATTAAATGTGGCCAGGTGCAAAAAAGTTTACACACCCCTGCGTATTGTTGGGATGCTGCTCCGATGCAGGAAACAAATCTCTTATAGAATCAAACCGCATCTCCTGCAGTACCCGCACAGTTACGGTATTTCATTGGTGTACCTAATGAAAACTACAAAATCCAACACCACACGTGATGTACACACACTCCCGACTTTCTATGCCAACCCCCCCCCCCTTATTATTTATGTAGGGGATAAACCCGATAGTCTCCGTCCCGTCGCTTCTCCCGCCACGAGTGTAGTTTGTATAGTAGTGTAAATAATCCCTCGACATGGGAATTTCATGGGCAAAAAAAAAAACCCAAAACATTATCTTCCACAGTTTCCAGGTGTCAGTAAAAGTTGCTTGCAGGGATAAATACAGCAAATCTCCCAAGGTTGGGACGAAAAACCCCTTTTAACCAATGTGTTCTTTTAAGTAAAGGGGTACAAAAATTGATAAAAACAGATCAAGTATGAGACTAATTTTTAGTGTGGTAGTGATTGACCACGACGTTTCATTTAGGGGGCATGTTGCTGCTATAAAAACAAAAAAGCATAAAGTACACTATAGAAATAAGCTTTATGAAGCACAAAAAATTAAATCATCATATTCAACTCCACTTCTATATTGTGTTTTGTTCAATTAGTGTGAAAACAGAACAATTGAGCTCTATTTCAATTTATTCACATCAATAATTTTGCTCTTTTTTGACATGTTTTGTTTTAACAGTTACTCTTTTATTTCCTATTTTTTTTGCCAAGTAGGTTTTGCCAAGGTGGCACGGTGGATCAGCTGGTAAAGCCTTGGCCTCACAGTCCTGAGGAACCCGGGTTCGATCCCGGCCCCGCCTGTGTGGAGTTTGCATGTTCTCCCCGTGGGCCTGCGTGGCTTTTCTCTGGGCACTCCGGTTTCCTCCCACATCCCAAAAACATGCATCATTAATTGGACACACTAAAGTGCCCTTAGTTGTGATTTAAAGTGCGACTGTTTGTCTCGATGTGCCCTGTGATTGGCTGGCAACCAAATCGGTGTACGCCGCCTCCTGCCCGTTGACAGCTGGGATAGGCTCCAGCATGCTCCGCGACCCGTGTGAGGATAAGTGGTAAAGAAGATGGATGGATGGATAGATGAAGGTTTTGCCAAACCAAAGTGCGCAACCAGCTCTTTAAACGCTATTCCCATGTCTAGCTACCACTTCATTTTGGTTTCAACGTTCAACACTAAGAGTTAGACTTTCTAATAAAAGTATTAAGAGAGAGATCAGACATGGATGGTTTGGACATGTCCAGACGCGAGAGAGTGAGTATATTGGTAGAAGGGTGCGGAGGATTGGAGCTACCAGGCAAAAGAGCGAGAGGAAGACCAACGAAAAGGTTGATGGATGCCGTGAGGGAGGACATGAGGACTGTGGGTGTTAGTGGGGAAGATGCATGAGATAGGCTTAGATGGAAAAAGATGACACGCTTTGGCGACCCCTATCGGGACAAGCCAAAAGGAAAAAGAAGAAGTTCCCGTAATTCCCGGTTCACAGAGCGCACCTGGTTATAAGCCTCTGTACACAGAAAGAGTTTAACGCTAAAGCTAGCGTTAAGTTCTTTCTGTGTACAGAGGGTTATAACCAGGTGCGCTAACGCTAGCGTACCGCTAACGCTAGCATCGTAGGGTTGAAGGCATGTGAAAAAAGTCACAGCTTGTAGGACGGAAATTACCGCATCATACAACCTCAGCATTGTGTGAGAGGGAGGAAGATGCACGAGAAAGGTTTAGATGGAGAATGATGACATGCTGTGGCAACCCCGAATGGGGACAAGCCGAAAGGAAAAGAAGAATAAAACGATTGTAATCTGTCTTTTGGGAGGCAAACTGAGGGCTAATTTATAGGGAAAAAATATAGAGACCTCTGCGATCTGTGATGCTCCAAGTGAATTAATTTAAAACAGCCGGTTTTTGGACTGTTTTGTTTGTCAATCTGTTTTCTCAACTGAGCCGTTGCACTATTAATGAATTCCAACTGCTGTAATTTTGCCGTGTGATCTACTGATCAATTTCCCCACTGTACTCCGCAGATCTGGTGATAACGATGAAGTAAGAACATCTGAAAAGATTTATCCTGAAATCTCACAGACTCAAATAAGCGGAAAACTTGAAAAGGGAGAACAATTTGCGCTACCTTCCAGCAACAGGCACGTGGCAGCCCTCGCCCTCGTTTGCGTTTATCAAATGCCCAAAAACAGCAAGGCCGTCAAGAGAGAGCTTGACGACGATGTCACCGAGTCGGCCCGGGACCTGCTTTCCAACGAGGACGCCTGCGACGATTCCTTCAAGAAGAGCTCGCTGATCATCGGCGGCCCGGACGGCGACGGCAAGGAGCGCGATGTGGAGGAGGGCGGCTCCGACGGCGACGAGGAGGAGGAGGAGGAGGAGCGGCCGGCCTGGAACAGCAAGCTGCAGTACATCCTGGCCCAGGTGGGCTTCTCCGTAGGCCTCGGCAACGTCTGGAGGTTCCCCTATCTGTGCCAGAAGAATGGAGGAGGTGAGTGCAACCGCCACTGGCGCTTCAGAAGATTCTCAAGTGTTGTGCGCATCCTCTCCAGTTCTGCCCAGTCTGCGTCTAGTCTTACATCGCATGTAGACAGCGTCTTAAAAGGCAATTAGTCCGACATGTAGTCATTTCAGGATGTTGAGTGCATTCGTGTTTGTTATGGGAAGCTTTGCAAACATTAATTCTCCCCAGGGTGGCTTGGATCTTACGTTAGGTGGAAACAGTGACTCCATATTTCATTTATTCCGAGTGCAAATTCATATTTTTGCTGAACGCCAAAAAGCAGCTAGGTTGCTCATGGTGTCATTGCACTACTGTTGCAAGTTGCACTTTTTGCAGTACAGTCATTGATTTTTTTTTGGGGGGGAGGCACAAGATGTGGTGTTTCTGCAAGTTTTTATAGTGTGTGTCACCTTTAGTCGTTTTAACGTCATAGATTTGAGCACATGTTAAAATTCAGCCCTCTCGTCTTTGTTGTTAAATGCTGTGTCTTTGATGACATACATCAAAGTCAACAACACAAAAATAGATACATTTTATTGATTATGGGTGTAGTAAGGGACAATAAAAATTAACGTATTTTCCGCACCATAAGGCGCACCTAAAAGCCGGTAATTTTCCCAAAAGCTGACGGTGCGCCTTATGAACTGGTGCGCCTTATATATGGATCAATATTGAGGCTTTGGTGCAGCTCCATCTAATGGATGCATAACGCAACCCCAGCCTCTACTGTAGCATCTACTCTGTGCGCCTTATAATAATATAATAATAATAAAATAAAAATCTTAAAATGGTCCATTCATCGAAGGTGCACCTTATAGTGCGGAAAATACGGTATTCTGATTTATATCGCTTTATGCTCACCACTATGTAAGGAGGCTGGAATCGGGCAATACTGTTTGGCCTTGGTGGAGGTTTTAATTCTCATCATTTCCAAGGTGACATTTTTGTCACGCAGCTCTTGTATATAAATAAGGCCTGTTGTGTTTTTTTTTTTTTTAAAGAGGTCAAATATTCAATATTTATTTCAGGAAGTTGTTCCTGAACTAATTCTCGGATGTTTTCCAGAAAAATAGCTCAGAGCTTATGTCCACAGCGTGAAGGTATGTAACCAATTTATCAAAATGACTAGAGATGAACTCTTTCTGGGTTAAGTGTAAAATAAAAAAAGTTTGTTAAAAATAAAACCCAAGTAAAGTCAGATTACTCCTTCAAAGATGCCAGACAGGAAGTCACCTTGTAGCGCTTCATAACTGTTGCTGAGACCCTTCCTATATCACACTACAACCTATTTCCCAGCCTATTCTTTACCGTCCTCTTTAGTCCGCTTGCTGTCACTGGCAACCCACAATAAAAAGCCAAAGAAAAACTCAAATAGTCGGCTCTTGAGCTAAATGTCATTAGTTATGTGTACCTAATCACTTGGCAAGTGTGTCTATTTACCCATGTCAAACAAAAGGAGACTCTTTGACACCATTTACCACCAGGAAAAAACTCATACCCACACACAGATTATTAAATGGTTCCTTGAAAAGTGCTATATACAGTACTTATTGGACTAACATCCATCCATTCAATTTTCTGTAATAGTTATCTTCACTTGGCCTTTCCCGTCTTTGCACAAGAGGCGGGTCCACCCTGAACCGGTCGCCAGTCGATTGCAGGGCACATAGAAAAAAAAAAAACACAACCATTCACACTTGGATTACATGCAATTTAGAGCCTTCTATTTACCTACCACGTGTGGGGTTTTTTTTTGCAATGCGGGAGGATTTTGGCTTGTACGCAAAGGCTACGTTCACACTGCAGGGTTTTATGCCCAATTTTGTCCTTTTCTTTTAAATCCAATCTTTCTATGCATTTGTTCATGCTATAATGTGACTTCTATTGTGGACGGAACGCGTGCATAATGTCTCGCGTGCGCACAACTCAACTCCGAGGTGGCGTTCTTACGGAAGTACCGGAATTCCTGGGCAGCAGAGCGCACCTGGTTATAAGCCTCACCCAGTATATTTGCAAAGGAAATACCATTTGGTACATACGTAGGCCGCAGCTATGTAAAAGCCACAAGTGCCCACATTGAAACAAAAAAGATATTTACAAAGAAAGACGGTACACAGAGAGTTTAATGCTAGCGGCGCCGCACTAACGCAAGTGCCGTTGTGCGAATGTTAACGCTAGCCCCGCTCTAACAGGGCCGGTTAAAAAAAAAACCCAAACATACTGGTAAAGGAGATATTTACAAAGAAAGACGGTACACAGAGAGTTTAACGCTAGCGCTGTTGTGCTAACGCTAGCACCCCGCTAACCGGGCCGGTAAACAAACAAAAACAAAACACAAACTGGTAAAAATCACTGAGACAGGGCACTAACACGTTAGCACAGCGTTAACACGGCCGGACCGGTAAAACTCACTTCCGCAACACATACATTCCACCGGTCTCACTCTTACCTTTTCCGCTCGCCTGCCGTTAGATAAACAATGCACAAATTAGCCTTATCACCGCATAAACCGCAGGGTTGAAAGCGGGTGAAAAAAGTTGCGGATTATAGACTGGAAATTACGGTAAATGCAGCTCATCGCTGATGTCTCGTTATGATTTTCTACATTTTCTCATGCTTAGTACTTTAAAGGATCTTACATTTGCCGTTTTTCTGCTGCTTCGTTGCTATTTTGTGTGGCATGCATGTTTTGTTGAACAATTATGAACTTTTCGGCTTTTTGATGATGTAAACATCGGGTTCGTGACCTCCAATAGTCCTTAACTACACTTCCGTATGATAAATATCTTATTTACATTAAAAAAAAATACTGCACTGTTCATATTTAGATAGGAAAAAAAAACAAAAAACAATTGTCCCGCAGTGTGAACATAGCCTAAGAGATGGCACAGTCATACTGGAGTCCCGTCACTCCCGTGAGTCACCAAGGGAGTCATGTCTTGTTTTAAACAGCTCTGGTCACCCTGCTGTGTTCAAGTGTAATTGAATTAAAGAGACATGTCCTGAGCAGCCAGTCGGTGTGTCTGGATGTGTGCGTTGATGATTCTTTACATATAATTAGACAGACACCAGAAGCCTCAAATGTGTAGTTCACATGTACGTCATTAGCTTTCATCTCTTTGAAGGTACACATTTCCTTTCACGGCCCCACTGGCCACGCACCGCCCGTCTCTGTAAGAAAACCGCAGGCCCGAGTGGAAAAAGACGATGCTACAACTTTGGGTTTAGTGAGCGCTGTGTCAGGGTTTAGCTTCTTAGCTGGTGGGACAACCAATAATGAAGAAGTCTTGTTTGTTTTTTTTTTTAAATCTATAGCTGGGGTGCCCAGACTTTTTTACCCCAAGATCTACTTTTCAAGCAGGGGGTGATGCTCCCAAACCGTTTTAAGGTTGTTATGTTGCCTCCTATATTTAAAATACAGAATTAGCACTGTATTGTATGTGCATTCAACCTGGATCAGGCCGTGCCAAGTTGGAATTTTAAAAATGACACACCATCTCATCCTGCACTTTCTACTTTGTTCTTCGGACCAGACCTTTCCCGCTCGGAAAAGAGAAAATCTCGTCCGGTTTAACCACTTTTTCTTTGATTATTCACATACTCCGACAGTCTTTGCATCTTAAAACAACAGCATTTCTTTTTTTAAACTTTCTCCATTAATGGAGAAAGTAAACATAAGCAGCATGTCTAGCTCGTCTTTGCTCTACATTGCCCAGACTGAGCTGCTAAGTAAAACAGTGGTGGTGGGCTGCGTAAGTACTGTAACATTTGTAATTATGAGTGTATGTCTTTTTTTTGCGCGCAATGCAGTTTAGAGGGAACATTGGCTGACAATTTTTTTTTTTCTCTCCAATCGACGCATTGAGCACCCCTGGTCTAAAGCAACCAGAATTTAACAGAAATGTTACTAGCTAAAACAGCAGCATCTAGTGAGGCATGTAAACACTTTACAATGCTAAATTAAATGAGGTCACTGTGTAGCGTTACAGATATGTTGAGGTAACATCCTCAGCGAATATTGGCATTGAAATAGATTTCCGCGTGGTCGCTTAACAATTTAGTAGTGTGCATCTATGTTTTATGTTCCGCTATCAAATTACCTTCTGTCCAGTCTGCCTCAGCCATCATTCTGTAAAATGGAGATGGAATCTCAGTGATCGATGAGTTTCCCAGTAGACTTGTGCTCACTCCACAATGTTAATGTTGTGTGCGCCATTGTTTACGGTCAGCTGAATCATGCCACTTATTCGCCCACTCGGCCTTCATCTTTGGCATTTGCTATCTTTCCACATGACAGGTGATATTCCACAATACAATTTTTCAAGAAAAGGCCTCTTTTTCCAAGTAGAGACCATCATCTGCAGTAGATAACAGAATGTAGTTGTAATTCCAAATGCACTTCCAGTATGTTTTTTGTTGATTTGGTTTTTGCGTCATGAGCGGGCCGTGGCCACGCTCGTGCTCTGGGGAGTGACACCTGTCACCGCTCACAGCTGTTTCACATTAGGACTGTAATTAGACAGACAGGCATTTATATTGGAGTTTTTGTCACTGGCATTTGCCAGTTCGTTACCCCGAGTTAGTGAGTTGTATTCATAGACAGTAGGAATCTCCACCACTGAGAATAGTGTAGTGTTGAGCTTTCCTCGTCACAGTGTTTCTGTGCCACCACAGTTTAATCTTGACTTAGTTTATGTTTCACAGTCATAGTCGAGTCCTACTTCATGTTTCGTAGTTTGTCTCCGTAATCAGACCTCACTTCACCTTTTTGAATCCTGCCTTTGCTTAGCGTTTTGTGCCTTTGCCTTCTCGGACTGCTTACCCCTTGTATGACCGTTCCTTGAACAAACCACGCCTAACATCATGCTCGCATCTCGGAGTCCTGCATTTGGGTCCAGCCCCACAGTAATAGTTTGTGACACTTTGGAATTGGAGGGGTTTTTTTTGTACCCAATGATCCAATCGCCAACGTCGTTCTGCAGGGGCATTTTTTTTTTTAAACCAATTTTTTTTTCAGGCCAGTGAACATCGGTTTTTGGAATGGTAAGAAAAATCCTTTATGAATACATAAAACCCAGGTAATTTTAGGGGGTCTTAGACTGAAAATGGCTGTACTCCTTGGTCCTTTGTAAGTGGCTACAGTTTCTCATAGAACATATATATATATATATATAGACCGGATACACCAGGATTTGAACTATTGTAGATGCTATTTCGGGGGAAGATAAAAGCCGCAAATATTGTAATGTTTGCTTTTGGAAAGACAATAGGAGACCACCTGGGAGGTTGACATGCGTTTGATGGCGACTATAATGTCTTTTGCCTCTTCCTCCAATGAATTAGAATAAAAGCATCTAATCGTGAAGACAACAAACAAGTGTTGTATCTAGGAGAAGCATTGTGACTTAAAAGAACATCCTGCCTGTAGGGAGGGGGGGAGATAAAACCATATTGCCAAAGGATTAAATCACTCGTAATACAATACACACACGGTTGGTGTGCGAAATGGTTTGACGCGCATCTTAAAATGTCAAGAATGCGAACAATTTTGTGTGTACAGACAGTATCGCGAGGCTCTTCCGGGCCATCCATCCCACAAGACTATAATTCTGTAGAGAGGACTTCTCTTTGAGTCATTTCAGAAACCATTTTTAAAGTTAGAATGGTGTTATTTGACATGAGCACACATGCCTTGCAGCAAATTGTTCAGGTACTACAGCTCGCAACTGGACTGCTGTGGCTATGATAGAAAGACACTTCAACCCTGCTAAAAAATATCTAAAGAAGTATAGGACCCAAGGCCTATAAAATTTCTATAGAAATTCTATTGTTCTGTAGAAATTCTATAGAAAATCACAGCCAAAGTTCTATAGAACAAGTTTTTCTGTACAAATTCTATAGATAGAAATTTTTTACCTGGGACATCTCAGCCGGCCAGGCTTCATCAGTTGTCACTGCTAATGAAGTGAGCTCGAATTGAGCCTTGCATCATTATTTTAAACTTCTGTGCATGCACGTCCGTAGGCAAGTAGCAGGAGGGGTAGGATTATTATGGTATAAAAAAGGGTCATTAAAAATTTAAAAAAAAATCTTGAGTGACTTTTGAAAACTAAACCCGCCTTGTCACACCAATGCTGTGCTGTCATGGGCTTAGGCCACCAGGACAACAACAACAAAAAACTCCCCCGCATTTAGCATACCACGAGCCCTACGGCAAGCCTGAAGGCCGTAATACAAAAGATAAGTCAAAGTGAATCCTATTGCCATGTGTTCATTGCACAATAAAGCGCACTGAAAGAGCGAATCCATTCTCCCGAGTGTTCAAGCAATATCCAGCAATACAACGAGCCGGTATTTTGGCTAACACGAATGAACAACGTGCTACCTTCCAGCAGGTAAAACTAGTACAAACATACGAGACCGCCTGAGTGGGCATCTGCTACTAACGTCACTTCCTGCTTCTTCTCAAAAACAAATCCCTCGAGTGGATTTTCATCCCGGGAGTGACAAAAAGCCATATGTCAAAATCATCGTTTTGTGGTGAAAAAAAAAACGGATGGGTCCATACCAGCTGCCGTTTTCGTATTAATAACATACTAAAAATCATCATTTCATGACACTTGACCTTTAAGCAACAGCAAAGTCTGCGATACAGCCATAGAATGAACAATGAACCGTGATCTACTGATTGTGTGGAAACAATGTAGTGAATCGTCATTAAAATGTAACTGTGCTGTGTGTGTTATTTTTACCACTAGGGGCGTACCTGGTGCCCTACTTGATCCTGCTGGTGTTGATTGGCATCCCGCTATTTTTCCTTGAGTTGGCCGTGGGTCAGCGCATTCGTCGGGGCAGCATCGGCGTGTGGAACTACATCAGCCCTCGGCTGGGGGGTATCGGCTTTGCTAGCTGCGTGGTAAGTCCGGAGATGAGCGCTGGCTAAAAATGTTAGCTTGCCACCCGCGGCTCACAAATCATTACATATTCACTTTGCTTGTTTGGACCAATAGTCATCTTGTTTTTCTTAATGTCAGCCACTAATAAGCTACTTGTAGTGGTTAGCAAAAGGACAATTTCACTTGTTTGATAAAAGAAGTCTAGTTCTTTTTCTGTAGGGTTAGATCTCGATAAAAATACTTGGTCAAAAAATGGGCACACAGACCTAGCTTGTTCTACAAATCCTAGTCATTTCTCGTCTATTTCATAAACAGTTTAGCAAGTAACAAGCTAGCTGTAATTTGAATAAAGCCATTTTTTTAAGTCAAGAAATGTACCTTATTCTTAGACTTTGAAAAAGGCTTTTTACAATAGCTGTTGGTAATAAAAACACCAGCCTATAGCATGGTAGGAATAGATGCCAGCCTTCATTTCCCCCAAAAAAAGATAAATTGCGAGTAATTACTTCTGTAGATAGCCGCTATTCATAGGTATGTCTTAGTGGCGTTCAGTAGACGCTGACACGCGGCGTCCCCTCCAATAATAGACGCTGTGTGCAGGTGTGCTTCTTTGTGGCGCTTTACTACAACGTCATCATCAGCTGGAGCCTCTTCTACTTCTCGCAGTCCTTCCAGCAACCGCTGCCGTGGCACGAGTGTCCACTGGTCAAGAACGAGAACAGCACATGTAAGATCCCAGTAGACGTGCTTCATTCTACGAGGCTGGAAACAGCTGACAGTTAGCTACTATATTTTTATCTAGGAGGAAAAGTAAAATTTTACACCCTCGCCCTGAAAAAAAGGAGTAGTTTTGTAAAAAAAAAAAAAAAAAAAAACCAATGGTAATGCGACATTAAAGCTGTGGAAATAGAATTAGGGGAAAAGTTATGTTACTATAAATCTTAAGAAACCCAATTAAATGTTACAAAAATGTAATGTGAGATTAAAGTTGTAATAGTAAAAAAAGGTTGAAATACCATATAGTAACAAAATGAGAAAAATACCCAAAAAATTATCACAAATAGTCAAAATTTGTAAGCCTAATGTGAATAAATTGTAAATATAATCCCAAAGATGGAATTTTCTATTCTACTCGTGTGACTTTTTTTTTTATTATTATTTTTTACAAGAATAGTCATAAGATGGCGACACAGTGGTTAAGCCGGAAAGCGTCGGGCTCACAGTTCTGAGGTCCCAGGTTCGATCCCCGACCTGCCTGTGTGGAGTTTGCATGTTCTCCCTGTGCAGGTTTTCTGCAGGTTCTCCGGTTTCCTCCCACATCCCAAAAACATAAATTAATTGGACGCTCTAAATTTCCCTTAGGTGTGATTGTGAGTGCGGCTGCTGTTAGTCTCTATGTGCCCTGCGATTGGCTGGCAACCAGTTGAGGGTGTACCCCGCCTCCTGCCAGTTGACAGCTGGGATAGACTCCAGCACTCCCTGTGACCCTTGTAAGGATAAGCAGCTAAAAAAATGGATGGCTGGATAGTCATAAGATTACCAAGAATAGACACTATACTACAAAACAAATATCTCAATTGTACAAAACCGATGTAATGTGCATTAAGTCATATTGATGGGAAAATGTGACAAGGAAAACCTGTTCTAAAATGTCAAAAAATAAAATTGAGAATAAAGCTAAGAAAAAAAAGTATATTATGAAAAAAGTATCACCATTACATCAAAAATATCTTGATGTTATAAAACCACTTTTTCCTGCACAGATGTGGTCCCTGAGTGCGAGAAGAGCTCGGCCACCACGTACTACTGGTACCGCGAGGCCCTGGATATCTCCGACAGCATCTCGGATAGCGGAGGGCTCAACTGGAAGATGACGCTGTGCCTGCTGGCCGCCTGGTCCATGGTCTGCCTCGCCATGATCAAGGGAATCCAGTCCTCCGGAAAGGTAAGATAAGCCGCTGCTGCTCTCGGACGGAAATGGAGGAAAGGTCTCGGCCTGCGTAGTCGCTTTAAATATAGCGTTGGATATTGGGAACTGGTTGGATGAAAACAAAAGGCCGTTTCTTGTGGAGTGTTGGGTGGGGGGGTGAAATCCTCTCACAACCTCGTTAATGGAAAAGCTTACGGAGCGCAAAGTGTATGGATGCCTTGTCTACAAACACGCACTTCGCTCATTTCTGCTACAATAAAAATCTGAACATGACATTATAATCTTGAAAAAAAATAAAAACTTCAATTTTGCATTACCAAAAAGTTGTAATATGAGAAAAAAAAGTTTTGCAAGATTAAAGCTGTACATTTAGTTTAAAAAAACAAAACAAAACAAGAATTTAGTCATCTTATCCCGAAAATAGGTTTGAATGTTCAGAGAATAAATTTGTAATATTGCAAATTGTAATGTTAAAGTGATGCGCGGAATAACCTTTAAATATATGTTACTATTGCAGTCATAATTTATATTCTATTTTAGAAATATCTATATATATAATATCTAGAAAATCTCATGTAATATGAGAATTAAGTCATTGTATGAACCCCCCTAAAAAGTTACAATCAAGAAATCAAGAAATTAAGGATTCTTGTAAAAAAAAAAAAAAAGAATGAATAAATTTGCTAATCTTGCATAATTGTGAAAAGATGCAATGCTCTACCAATCAAGTCGGAATATATACATATTTTTTTTTAAGTGGTTGATGTGGAGGCTGGTAAAGCGTTGGCCTCACAGTTCAAAGGTCCCGGGTTCAATCCCGGACACGCCTGTGTGGTGTTTGCATGTTCTCCCCGTGCCTGCGTGGGATTTCTCAGGGCGCTCTGGTTTCCTCCCACATCCCAAAAACATGCAACATTAATTGGACACTCTAAATTGCCTCTAGGTGTGAATGCGAGTGCGACTGTTTGTCTCTATGTGCCCTGCCATTGGCTGGCAACCAGTTCAGGGTGCACCCTGCCTCCTGCCCAGTGACAGCTGGTATAGACTCCAGCACAGCCCGTGACCCTTGTGAGGATAAGCAGGGAAGAAAATGGAGGTAATGTTGTGAGTAATATTCTGTGGTTGGCTCATACACGATGTTTCCAAGTATCTCTTTGGTGACTCGTGAGTTTCCTGGAGGGATTCATACTTAAGCCTGCCTACCTGCGCTTGTCATCCAGCATCAAAGCTGACAGTAACGTGATTCGCATCCGGAAGGATTAAGACCTTTGCGTAGCCCCCACCCCAACCCCATCATTCCATTATTTATCATATGACAAGCATTAGCCGTTGGACTTTCCGGGGTCAAACTGGAGCTAATTGGAAAAAAAATGGGCAGAGCATTTAATCTGATGGCAGGTAAGCTTTGATGCTTTTGACGGTTGAATTTGGTTTGATCTCTGTTATCAAGCCTCGACTACATCGCCTGCGAGTGATGTAGCCATATGTGCTATTTCATGATCACTTTGGAAAAAAAATAAAAAACATTCTTGGCTGTGTCCTTCAAAATGAAACGCAAAAGTAAATTAAGAGTTAATTAATTTTTTTAAAAATGACTAAATTTGGAGAGCAGCTTCAGAATCTTCCAACTTTTGATTATGGTCTGGCAAGCGATTTTTTTTTTTAAACTAAGTCAAAAGATGCAAATTAATTTTTAATCTTTAATTAAATTAATTGTCATTCATTTTAATTTACTCTAAAAAGTTTTTGTAATCATTGACATCTCTCAAAAAAATTACGAACCGACGACGTTTGACGAAGTTCTGCTAAGACCCAAAGACCAGAATTGATAAATTTTCCAAGACGCTTATCCTCACAAGGGTCACGGGAGCGCTGGAATCTATCCCTGCTAACTTCGGGCAAAAGACTGACTACACGCTGAAATGGTTGCCAGTCAGTCACAGGGCACATATTGAAGGAATGGAGACCACGGTGCCGGCACCCAATTTTTATTTTTATTGATCTGGGTGGAAACCAAGGACCGATTGAGTCACTTTCAAATCCAAAATCATGTTCATAACAGAGGAAACTCAAATAGTTAACACATTTGAATTGAAATGTTGTTCCGAGGTTTGGGATAATCACTCAAAGAACTTGATTGAGATATGTAAAATTGTCAACTTTTTGTTTTGAGTGTTAGCTGTTGTTTTAAATCAGGCTAGCACCTTTCTTGCCGTTTTACCAGCGTTCAACGTGGGAGGCACAGACAAAACAAGATGGATACCCTGAAAAGTAGAGGTACTGAAATCTCTGCCATCTTGATTTGTCTCGCCAGACCGTCCCCATTTGGCCTCGGCGGCTTGAAGTAGCCGATAGCGGGGCCGCCGCCATTGTCAAGCCGCTATCTGCTGCTGCCACTCGGGCCCTGTTTTTTTTTTTTTCTTTAAAGTGTTGTCACTACAGGAATTGAGGAACAACAGTGCAAATCTCGAAAGACAGCATGTGCAGTATATATGTTGGATGTTTTATTTTACCAGGTGCGTCTAGAAAGGTTTTGGGGGCGATATGCGTCCAAACTTTGCCTGGAGTAGCCCTCCCAGGCGCGTTGCAAGTTTGAGCACAAAAGAATATTAATGGCGTCTCGCCTCTTTCTGTGCGCACAAAGGCTTTTTTTTTTTTTTGTCGTTGCAAGGAATATCCTCGTGTGAGCGTGGGTGGGCGTGAAAAGGATCTGGTTGCCGTGGTTACATGCGCTCTATCAGCTTGGCTTGACTGTCAGAAATGGCAAGGGCAGGGGGTTGAGGGTGGGGGGCAGGACGGTTCAGCTAAGAAAAATTGTTAATAAATCTTACGGGCTCCTGTGGTCAGCGTATGTATCCATCGGGCACTCAAATCAAAAGCCGTTGGCAGGTTCAGTTCATCCAAAACAAGAACAAGTTTTAAGAACTTTTATTGAACTCGTTCAGGTACAAGACTGGTTTTGTGAAAGCAATCCATTGAAGGGCAAAAAAACAAAAAAAAACAACCTACACGTAGTTCATTTTTTGGAACGGGTGAACTTACAAACTGATGGAGTACTTTATGACCTGAACTACTTCATTTTAAAGTGTTTCTAATACCAATTATCTCATCCAGACGAAAATGCATGTTCAACTGTACCATAAAAATGCATAACCGTTTCGATGTTTTCACTAAAAAAAACAAAAAGTGTTTATGAATTAAAGTCCGCAAACTTTGACCTAGTTTCCCCGTGTCTGAAAAACGACTGGTTGGTTGTGGCATCAGTTTACCGCATGAAATTATATTTATGGTGAAGCAAGATATCACCAGCTATTACTGTCAAATTAACGTGGCAACATTTTCAAACTGATTTCGTTCATTCAAATCCTTATTTGTGAAAATATAAACTATTAAAAAAAAAAGGTGCACTGAGGACATTCCATACACTTTAAAATTTTGGGCCTTAACTTGGTGTAGAAAAACTTTGACAATGCAGGGAGTCCTCGGTCTAAGACTGAGATCCGTTCCTACAGTAGCGACTTAACTTGAATTTCAACTTAAGTCGGATGCCACCATTAAAGTCAGAATTGACATCAAAATACTTCCTATAAAAAAACACAAATAAATTGAAATAAACAAGATGCCGTACTTCGCATTACTGCTGAGACGTGGATGGAGAAGAAGGGGAGGCTGCGCTTAGCTATTGCCAAGGAACCTGACTCTCAATCCTTTCCATCTCGACAAGTGTCAAAAAACCTTGTTTTGTGATCATTGTATCGGACATAGGAACGCAAGCCTTCACATACACTAAAATATGAGCTAAATGTCACCACAGTTAACGGACTGAAGCCATGGTGGTGTTGGTGTGTCTCCTTTTTATGATCTTGAGCTTCATTTCCATGGTTATGGATTTTCTTTTGGCTACAGAAGTACTGCTAAAAGACGCAGCTTTATTCTTTGGGGCGATAATGTGAAGATACTCCCGGCGGACAAACACGGACAAGCATTAGCCAGACAAAATGGCGGACGGGGGACGGGCATTGTAAAGTTGAAACATTTAGGTCGAGACCCTCTTAACCCCGAGGACTCCCTGTGATAACAATAACACAGTACAAGCCCCACGTACGGACATAAACGGTTAGCACTCGCCAACCCAATGTAGCACCAAACTTAGCATAGCATGCTTACCTAGCACATGACCGGCAAATACAACACAGACGTAACTTTGCTAACTGTACACTAGTGAATTAGTGGTTTGAACTTACTTGTCATGGACACACACACGCGCTGTCACGGTCGTGATTGTTGAAAGCAAAGAAGGCAAAGCAAAAAAAAAAAAAAAGTGGAAAGACATAAATGCAGAGAAGGTAAAAGTCTCAAAATGTGAGTTAATGCCAAGAAAAACAACAGACCAAAACTGAAAGAAACGAGGGAGTCAAATACAAAGAGACAGACACGAAAAGGAGGACCACCTGGTCATTGACCGGAGTGCCTGGAGGGAGCTGATTGGTCAACACAAGGGACACATGACACACTCATTTTCCTGGGCAACATGTGAAATACTGCTAGCTGCATAATGCTAACAACTGTGCCACTCTAAATACTGTAAATTATCAACCGTTCGCTCTCTTGTGTCATACCCGTGACGTCCGCTTGCTGAAAAAAAAACACGTGTTTTGTTTTTTTTGTACACAGGAAATAATGATTATCGTTGTTTACTTCTTATTGTTTTAATTGCTCCACAATATTAGAATGTGTGCGTAAATTAGCGGCCTTGACGCGTTTTATTTGTGTTGCTCGCCGTTTTGTGCCGTGACCTCCCCGGTCATTTCTGTTGTATTAGCAAATGCCTGGAGGAGTTCGGGGCGGAGCTTCCTGCGTATTGCTCACTCAAGCGTACTGCTTCAGCAAAACGCGGCACCTTCGCCCTCGCTACAATAGGTTGAGTACAGTGACTAAGATAAGTTTGGAAATAGTAGTGCGTTACGTTTCCTGTTATTGTAATATAGCTCAAATTAGAGTTCACATGATACTGGCATTACTGCTGAGTAACAGGAAATCCATAGTTTAACGTCCATCCATCCAGGCATGCATTTTCTTAGCCGCTTATCCTCACGAGGGGCGCGGAAGTGCTGGAGGCTATCCCAGCTGTCAACGGGCAGGAGGCGGGGTACAGTCTGAACTGGTTGCCACCCAATCCGCAGGGCACATAGAGTCAAACAGCCGCACTCACAATCACACCGAGGGGCAGTTTAGAGTGTCCGTTTAAAGGTCAAGTCTCGTCCCTATAAACATTGTAAAATAGATACTGTAATGAAAAATTCATATATTATTCACTTCAATGTCTATACGAAAAAAAATATGAGTGGAGAGCGCGTCATCCATGCGCAAAGTTGCGGAAGTGTCATTCGACATCCAAGTGGTCGCCATATTGGCCGCATTTCCTGCCCGTGACGTCACACCAGGACATTCGCCATTGAAAAAACGCTGTGGCCCCGACTGTGGGAGACGAACACGCCCCTTCTGACACGGAAGCTCTTTTCGAAGAAGAGAACATCACACAACTGAGTGAAGTTACCGGTGCAATATTACCCTATCTTTCGAGCCATATTTAGATGATATGCGCATCACGGCATCCTCCCGTGTGTTCGAGCAATGTCCAGCAATGCAACGAGCCGGCATTTTGGCTAACACGAAGGAACAACGAGCTAACCTTCCCGAAGCTTAAACTAATAGAAACAAACGAGTCCGCTTGAGGGTGCTCCTGGCCCGTACATCACTTCCTGGTTCTTGTCGAAAACAAATCCCTCGAGAGGATTTTCATGGGAGAAGTTACAAAAAGCCATTTACGTCAAAATCATGTTTTGTGGTGAACAAAACGGATGGGTCCATGTTTGCTGACGTTTTTTCATTAATAACATACTAAAAATCATGCATATCATGACAGTGTTTGGCATGTGGGAAGAAACCGGAGTGCCTGGAGAAAACCCACGCAGGCACACAGAGAACATGCAAACTCCACACAGGAGGGGCCGGGATTTGAACCCAGGTCCTCAGAACTGTTACGCTGACACTCATCAGCTGCCCCACCGTGCCGCCACAATTGATCATGAAATCCGCGTCGGTCGCCATTTTGGATTGAAGTGGGTTTTTTGGGGGGGTCGCTTTGGCCATTTTCCAAGGGGCTCCTCTGGGGGCAAACTAGTTTTCGAGGTTTTGCTTTTGATTGCGGCTCCTTTGTGGTTTGTACGCTTCGGTAACCTACGCTGTGCTCGCGCCTTCAGGTGATGTACTTCAGCTCGTTGTTCCCGTACGTGGTGCTGATCTGCTTCCTGGTGCGCTCGCTGATCCTGGAGGGCTCCATGGACGGTATTCGCCACATGTTCACGCCCAAGGTAAGGCGGCTCTCTCGGTTAGTTCAACAGTGAGCGTTTAGACCTCACTTTTGAGTCTTCCTGCTTATGAAATGAAATGATAGTTTTTTCACTACAAATAGACATGGTGCACCCCCCCCCAAAAAAAAGAAACATGAATGGGGAAAAAATGTCCAGACTAAAAAAAAAAAGTGTGTGCTGTGAGTGGTTGACGTCTCAGCAGTAACACACCAATCAGCTTCTAAGGTTGCAAAATCTGCAGCAGCTTCCATCGCCATGGAAACAGGAGTTAATGTGAACATAACTCACAGGACCGGTTGGCAGAATGACAAAAACGCTTTTGTGCTGCTCTAGCGCCCCCTCAAGAATAATGCAGTCATCTGCAAGAGATGCAATCACTCAGAAAAATCACATTTCTTATTTTCTAATACTTCATTTCGTGGAATAATTTGTTTCATTATTTCAGAGAGAAAAAAAAATTAATTTTAGAGTAGTAATTAGATTACATTTAACTAATTAATTAAAATGTTATTTTAATTTAATTAATAAATTTAAACTTTTTTTATCTGATAAGGCGACAAAAGAAAAAAAAGTCAAAAATTGGACAAAAGTGTAATTTTAAGGGAATTTGCTGAGTTAAAAAATAATTTATCATAAAATCATAATTTTAATGCAAACATTTTTTAGAAAAAAATTTCATCAAAAATTGGACAAAATTGTAATGTTAAGGGAATTTACAGAGTTAAAAAATAATTTTATCATCAAATCATAATTTTAATAATGCAAAATATATTTTTTAGAAAAAAATAAAAATCATGACACTAAATAATTAATTGAAAAAAAAGTGGGTTTTTTGGGGGAGGGTGAGTACTAATGTTATAAGACTAGTCATGAAAAAGATGTCAAAACATAGTAATCCTACAAGAATGTCATTACTTTCAAGTACGCATTTTATAAGAACTGTTATATAATTGATATATGATAATAATTAATATATAATAATAATTCATCTTTAATGAATAGTCAAAAACAGTAGGATATGCTAATATACATGTACCTGTTTTGTCTGGAATAAAGTATTAATCATACAACCAAAACTATTTTTTTTTCTCAAAAATAAGTAATGTGAGATTGAAGCTCTATTTTTCAAGAAGACTAGTACCAATTAACTATTACTACTCTTACAAGAATACATGTAAAGTCATTTTTTTTTCAAAAGATATTTAACATCCTGCGATTGGCTGGCAACCAGTTCGCCTCCTGCCCGTTGACAATCTGGGATAGGCTCCAGCACTCCCGCGACCCTCGTGAGGATGAGTGGCTAAGAAAATCAATGGCTATTTTATGTCTTTTCGTAGCATTCCAACTTTTTCAGTGCAGCCCTCCTCTTCTCCTCCTCCTCCTCACAGGACACTTTTCATTATCTATCACTCGTGTTTTGTTTGTGCGCGTCCCAGCTGGAGATCATGCTGGAGGCCAAGGTGTGGCGCGAGGCGGCCACGCAGGTGTTCTTCGCGCTGGGTCTCGGCTTCGGCGGCGTCATCGCCTTCTCCAGCTACAACAAGCGCAACAACAACTGCCACTTCGACGCCGTGCTGGTGTCCTTCATCAACTTCTTCACGTCCGTGCTGGCCACCCTGGTGGTGTTCGCCGTGCTGGGCTTCAAGGCCAACATCATGAACGGAAGATGCGTGGCGCTGTGAGTCGCCACCGCTTTTCACGTTTGCTGACGAATTAGTTTAAAAAAAAAAAACATTTTTTCAAGTCATGCCCGGAAGAGGAAAGGTTGTGTCATTAAAACAGGAAGTGGAACTTTCTGCCGCGTAAGAACAAATCGGTTTGGTTGCACCGCTCAGTAGAATGAGCTCCATAATGAGTTCAATAAATTCGATATATACACTTAAGAAAATAAGTATTTGAAAGCCCTGCTATATTCCAAATCATGGAGGGGTCTGAAATTTTCATCATAGGCGCATGTCCACTGTGAGAGAGACCATCTAAAAAGAAAAATGCAGAAATCATAATGTATGATTTTTTTTGTGTGTGATAAAGCTGCAAATAAGTATTTGAACACCTGAGAAAAACAACGTTAATATTTGGTACAGTAGCCTTTTTTTTGCAATTACAGAGGTCAAATGTTTCCTGTAGTTGTTCACCAGGTTTGCACACACTGCGGGAGGGATTTTGGCCCACTCCTCCACACAGATCTTCTCTAGATCAGGCAGGTTTCTGGGCTGTCGGTGAGAAACACGGAGTTTCAGCTCCCTCCAAAGATTTTTTATTCGGTTTAGGTCTGGAGACTGGCAAGGCCACGCCAGAACCTTGATATGCTTCTTACAGAGCCACTCCTTGGTTTTCCTGACTGTGTGCTTCGGGTCTTTGCATGCAAAGCATGATGCTACCACCCCCATGCTTCACAGTAGGGATGGTGTTCTTGGGATGGAACCATCATTCGTCTTCCTCCAAACGGACTTATGACCAAAAAGTTCCATTTTGGTCTCATCTGAACACAAAACCTTCTCCCATGACTCCTCTGTATCGTACAGATGGTCATTGGGAAACTTAAGACGGGCCTTGACATGTGCTGGTTGAAGCAGGGGAACCTTCCGTGCCATGCATGATTTCAAACCGTGACGTCTTAGTGCGTTACCAACAGTCACCTTGGAAACGCTGGTCCCAGCTCTTTTCAGGTCATTGACCAAGTCCTGCCGTGTAGTCCTGGGCTGATTCCTCACCTTTCTAAGGATCTTTGAGACCCCACGAGGTGATATCTTCCAACGACCTCACACATGTGCATCTGGTTCAGGATAATACATGGTGTGGAGGTGGACTTTTAAAGGCGGACTAACAGGTCTTTCAAGGTCAGAATTCCAGCTGATGGACTGGTGGTCAAATACTTACTTGCAGGTGTGTCACACAAAAAATAGTTTGAAAAAAAAATCATACATTGTGATTTCTGGATTGTTCTTTTTAGATTATCCCTCTCACAGTGGACATGCACTTGAGATGAAAATTTCAGACCCCTCCATGAATTCTAAAGTGGGAGAACTTGCAATATAGCAGGGTGTTCAAATACTTATTTTCTTCCCTGTATATATATATATATATATTTTTTTTTTTTTTAGCAACACCAACAAGATTCCAGGTTTGCTGGGCAACGGCATCGAGGCCAGCCTGATCCCCAAACACATCAACCTCAGTCAGAAGATGAGCGTGGACGACTACCATCAGTTGATTGCCGCCATCAGAGCCGTCAAGGAGGACAACTTCACCGAACTCGGTCTGGAGTCCTGCAACATCGAGGACGAGCTCGACAAGGTACGGCCATTTTTTTTTAGTTGGAGGAAATAAGTAAGATTTTCTATAAGGGCGGCACGGCGGAGCAGCTGGTAAAGCGTTGGCCTCACAGTTCTGAGGTCCCGGGTTCGATCCCGGACCCGCCTTTGTGGTGTTTGCATGTTCTCCCCGTGCCTGCGTGGATTTTCTCCGGGCACTCGGGTTTCCACCCATATCCCAAAAAACATGCAACATTAATCGGACACTCTAAATTGCCCCTAGGTGTGATTGCGAGTGCAGCTGTTTGTCTCTATGTGCCCCGCGATTGGCTGGCGACCAGTTCAGGGTGTACCCCGCCTCCTGTCTGTTGACAGCTGGGATAGGCTCCGGCACTCCCGTGACCCTTGTGAGAATAAGCAGCTAAGAAAATGGATGATCTTCCATAAGTTGCATTCTTTCCAATTAAAACTGTACTATGCACCGGGGGTGCACCCATCACGCGGTCTCCTCTCTCTCCCCCCTCCCGTCCGCCAGGCGGTGCAGGGCACAGGCCTGGCGTTCATCGCCTTCACGGAGGCCATGACGCACTTCCCCGCCTCCCCCTTCTGGTCGGTGATGTTCTTCCTCATGCTGGTCAACTTGGGCCTGGGCAGCATGTTCGGCACCATCGAGGGCATCCTGACGCCGCTCATCGACACCTTCAAAGTGCGCAAGGAGCTCCTGACCGGTCAGAAAAACATTCATTTTTATCCCCCCCAAAAAGTTGCAAAAGGACTCCCATCCTGTATTGAAGTAGAATTAGAGTTATCTTGATTAATGACGTAAAAATTCTATAGTACAGACAGAAATTTAAAAATTTACCACCCCTAAAAAGACCGGTTGCTAATATTCCGATCCTGTCCCCGGTGGGCGCAGTGGGCTGCTGCGTGTTGGCCTTCTTCATCGGTCTGATGTTCGTGCAGCGCTCGGGCAACTACTTCGTGACCATGTTCGACGACTACTCGGCCACGCTGCCGCTGCTCATCGTGGTCATCCTGGAGAACTTGGCCATCGCCTGGTTCTACGGCATCGACAAGTACACGCTCGCTCGTTTTCCGCTCGAAAATTCCCAGAACCCCCGTTCACCTTTTTCTTTGCTTTAAATCCAAAATGTCCACCTCGTCCTCACCGCGTCAGGTTCTTTGAGGACCTGAAGGACATGCTGGGCTTCACGCCGTACCGCTTCTACTACTACATGTGGAAGTACATCACGCCCATCCTGCTGTTGGTGCTGCTGGGCTCCAGCTTCGTCCAGCTCATCAGAACGCCGCCCAGCTACAGCGCCTGGATCCAGGAGCAGGTCAGTCTCCGCGGCGCCTGCGTTTTTTTCATCACGATTCTGAATTTTTAAACGCGGGAAATTGCCGTCCGTCTGAAATGCTCAAAGGTATTCACGGCTGTCAGTGTGCGAAAATCCCCAGAAATTGTAATTATGCTGCCTTCTGGCAATGAGAATCGTTTTGTCCTTCTTAAATTTTATAAGATTGATTTTGCTTTTTTTTTTTCCCAAAATAAAAAACTTAACATTTTCCCTTTTAATAGCACTTTGAAGACTATTTTTCATTTAATTTTAATGTATCCATAATTTTACAAGCCCTGTTTTTTTCTTTTTTTTTTTTTTTGCATATTTTTTACCATTTAGATTTTTGGCACTTCATTGTTTTACTGTCAAAATAAACACAAAACAAAGAGAATTTTTGTCCAAACCAAATATATAACAAAAACAATATAAAATCCCTTAGACGGGCTAACAAAACTACCGTCAGAGTAGTGGCGTTTAAAACAAAGCAATGGACACTTGAACACAAATGACACTGCAAAACATATAGACAGACAATATACTTTTACCTCACTCTATCTATCAAGTTTCACCTATTACGGATACAGTGCATAGTCATTTTTTTTCCTATTCACATCCAAAACGCCCTATAGAGCTCGTGCCCCTACATCGTAAAATCACGTGACTTTTGTTGACTTCGCCATATTGCCGGCCAAGCTAAGCATTGCTCAATGCTCAATCGGTTGGAGACCACACGGAAATATGTCTTGTAGCACGAGGCCCAGAGTCTTGTCCGATACTGTCAGACATTTAGAAGGTGAAAATAAACGAAAATTAGATAAACTCGGCATAAGAGGACCCATATTTAATGCCGAAATTGATATTTTCGCCGATAATCCATCGATCTTTTCAGCTAGTATTCAATGCAAATACCAATATTTAGACAAATGACCCCTGGTTTTACACAAGAGAGAGACACGAGTCGGCTCCTCCGTGGCGTTTCCCAAGAAGTACTTATCATGCAAAGTTGGTTCATTTGAGAACAATGCGTTAAAAAAAATAAGACTGAGTCGGCACACCCGTACACAGAAGTGTGTTGCGGCCACACATTAACCTAGGTAAACCTCTGTGTGACCGACGGTTTATTTTCTTTTTCTTTTTTTAAATATGCGTTGGACTCATTTGAGAACAATGCATGTTAGAAAAAAAAAAAAAAAAAAAAAGTCTGTCGGGAGAGGTTTACCAAAGATTAACGTGTGGCCGCAACACGCTTCCGTGTACGTTGGCGTCGACTCCCTGTTGTTTTTCTTTTTTTGAATACGCATTGTTGTCAAATGAGCCAACTTGGCATGATAAATACTTGTTGGGAATTTGAGATTGAGAAGAATAATTCCTACCTGAAATGAAGTGATCGCTCCACAGTTGTGTGTACTTGGTTGGGCAACATCCATCACGTTTAACTGCCGAAATCCATCGATCCTTTCTGGTCTTTTTTTCAGGTGGTATTCCACAGAATAATTTCTGTGAATATCTGTCTCGTCTGTTGTGACAACCAACAGCACAACAAGTCTCGGGCGTTGTGAATATTCCGCTCCAGTTCAATGTACCCCGCAATGTCGAGCAGCTCTCTCTTTTTTACCGGCAATACGGCGCCGTGAAAATGGTGGCGTCACATGCACGAGCTCTGTGTGTTGAGTACAACTTTTTGTGGTCTTAGGAAGTAAACACAGCTCTAAAATATGTATCAATAAAGTATGTGGTTTACTAAATAGGGGGGTGGTCCGGAACCTAACCCCTCGCCGTCAACAAGGGCTTACTGTACAATAATACTCAAAGGCTTATATATTCTTTATCCTCAGTGACAAATGTGGCCAACTTGTGTATATACGAATGTATTGTAGTGTCCACTTTTGGCCACACGCAATGAATGCATGAAATCGTGTCACAACAAATATTTTTGATGTTGTTTGAAGAGAGGCTGGAACGGATTACCGGCGCTTCCATTCATTTCTATAGGTAAAGGTGATTTGAGTTGAGAACGGTCACAGGACTAAATAAATGATTTAAGTCAGGATATGAGAGAAATAATAAGCATAGGATACTTTACTCCATGCTTGTTTTTGTTAGCATTTCGTTTGTGTATTAGCGTAACACTTAAACGTGGTCGGTGTGTGGCACAGGCCAAGGAGGAGAAGGTGGCCTTCCCTCCGTGGGGCGTGGCGGTGTGCATCTCCCTGGTGCTGGTGGCGGTGCTGCCCGTGCCGGTGGTCTTCGCGCTGCGCTACTTCAACGTGATCAACGACGGCGCCGGCGGCATCTCGGCCGTGGCCTACAAGAAAGGCCGCATCATTAAGGAGAGCGGCGCCCCCGGCGAGGGCGACGACGCCAGCCTCCTCCGGGGCAAGGCGGCGCCGAGCGAGGCGCCCTCGCCCGTGGCCGCCAACGGCAGCTGCCGCAAGCCGAGCGGCGGGGCCCCCGAGGCGGACGCCGCGTCCAACGGCGGCCACGGCGTCGGCTACCCGATGGCCGACGTGCCGGACATGCCGGAGTCGGACTTGTAGAGCGTACCTCCTCCTTCCCGTCTTGTCGTCCGTGTGTGTATCGCATACTCCTTCCTAGCTGCTTTATTTCTTATCATTTCCTTGTCTGTCGTCTCTGAACCTGAACATGTTAAAACGAGCGAGCAAGCGGTGGGAATAGCCACACAGGGCAGTTCATTAAGTACACCACCAGGGGGCGCTCTGGTGTCAAATAAAAGCTCGTCCCCTCACTTCCACATAGTTTTCTTGCCACCAAGATAACACAAAATGGCTCCAACCATAAGTTTTCCCTTCTGTTCAGCACCAAGATGCCACAAGAGGGTGGCAACTGGGCAAGGCCCAAGTTTTCAACTGTCATGACAACCCTTTGCAATCTTCATGAATTTATGTCATAAAAGCAAAAATGCAGCCATAGGGTTGCCCCCCCTGACCGAGATTAAATGTATTACTGACAAACCAGGTAGACCACTGGTGTCAAACTCAAGGCCAGGGGGCCAGATCTGGCCCGCCGCGGAAGCAAATCCTGTGTATAAACGTTCCATGATTTTATTGTTTGTCCCAAAACTTCAAACAATAGTCATAAGTGACAACGTTGAGATATCGCAAGCATTTTTGCATTCTCAAACAAAACATTTTGATTTCTGATTCCAAAACTAGTTCATAAATTTCGTGTGTAAACAGGAGGCGGTTAAAGATTTTTATGGTTTCAGTCCCCTCTGACGGGAACTAAGTACAATGTGGGTCGCGACAAAAATTACTTTGATTTCTCTCGTTAGCAAGAGACAGACAATAATGTCATGTTGAAGGTCTTGAGTGTTTTCCAGCTTTGTATTTTGGCACCCTAAGATTTTGAGAAACTATAGCCCCACCCACCCCTTTTTATATGCTTAAAATAGGTTCACTTGAGAATTGCCATGTTGTTGGCATCAAATGCTCGATGGGGCCACACATGGCCCACAAGCCTCAGGTTACGCACCCCTAAAATCAAACCACAAAAAAATACCCGAGTCATACGTCACATGAAAGGTCGGGACGAGTGCATGCCAGATATGCCTTCGGTTCCTCCCATTTTTACCTCATGAGGGAACCGATGGCAGAGGAAAATGGAAATCGTATTGTAATTCACGAGCAGGTGTACCTAATGAAGTGTCCGTTGAGCGTGGCCCTTCCCACCGTACGTGCATAACCCCCTGACCCCCGACCTCTGTCCCCACTCACTCGATCTTTCGAATCCCAACTCCTCGCTGCTGAAAGTGTGAGCAATAAGGTGGACGTGCCACCGAGGCAGTGTTTTGCGCATACGTCGAAAAAGTCCCACCGTCGTCCCGACGATGTCATTTATGGAATACGCCACGTTTGTATAGTTACGGTATTCTGTAAATATATAAATATATTTATCTGCCTTATTTGGATTAGTGTTTGTAAAGGTTCAGTCATGAAATCATTATTAACGTCATTGTTTTCATTTTTTTTTTTTTTTTTACTAATGTGTTTGTGAGGGCCGAGTCCTCGTCCTTGTAAATAATTTTTATCCATGAAATGGCTTGAAAACATGCAGCAGAGAAATGTCTTTCCCCTCCTCGTCTTCTACATCAAACATTAAATATGATCCAAAAACAAGTTTCCAAGACTCTTAATTGATTTGGATTGAGGTCACACCAGTATGCAGAAAACATTTGATTTTGGTCAAATACAGCACCTTTAATAAACATAATTAGTTAAATGTTTATATATATTTGTTGTATATATTTTAAATATATAACCAATTAATACACGTTTATACTTTAACGTTTATAAAACTATTTAGCGTTATTTATTTTACGTCATCATTTACATAAACTAAGCAAATCCAATTTGATAAACCAAAATAATATTTATGTAAAACTATTTAGCATTGTTTATTTTACTGTATCATTTAAATAAACTAAGCAACTATTTCATGAGATACCGTAATTTCCGGCCTACAAGCTGCGACTTTTTTCAGACGCTTTCAGCCCTGCGGTTTATGCGGCGCTAGCGTTAGCAAGGCACTAGCATTAGCGCGGCGCTAGTGTTAGCGCACCTGGTTATAAGACAAGAGTTTAACGCTAGCGCCGCACTAACGCTAGCGCTGCACTAACGCTAGCGCCACGCTGACGCTAGTGCCGTGCTAATGCTAGCGCTAAGCCCTTTCTGTGTACCGAGGCTTATAACCAGGTGCGCTCTGTAGGCCGGGAATGACGGTAATTGAAATACGACTTAATAAACCAATATCAAGTAAAATAGCTACACAAAGGCAAGAAATATTAAGACTTGAACGTAAATATTATATTACTATTTCAGTTTTTACACTTGCAAAATGTGTGACGACAACCACAGATTGGGACGAGACTATCCCAATAAAAATAATGTAGTGTTTATTAAGTCATCCTTTTAAGTGACATTCACGACTCGAAGTTCCGTCCATTTTCCGTAATTGGCGGCTAAAGCAAAATTATGATATATATATATATTTTTTTTTTAAATTAATGGATGCGTTTGAAAAAACGACGCAACTGGTGGTCGTGGGCCCTGATGTGCAGCACTTGCGTCCCTTTAAAATCAGTCGCTCTCGTCTTCATCAATAGTTTTAGGATTTTTGGATTTGTTCAGAATTGAAGGATTCCTACTTCAGTCAAAAGAAATCGCTGAGGTCAAGCTAATCCCTTTCCCAAGAATGTTCTGGAAAAGAAAATTTAAAAAAAGGGTCTATTTAGACAAGTTTTATTTTACAAAAAATACTACGTGATATGAGCAATAACTCACCGTGCATGTTCAGTCTTGGTTGTGTAGCTGCTGTCTCATCCTGGCCGCGATGTGTTCTCTCCTCTCAGCGTGTTTGTTTAAGTCTTTGGCCTCCGAGGGCAACGTGCCGCTCCACAGCATCAGCATCGACTGCGCGTCTGTCAAAACAAGTGCAGCGCTTGAAGGGGGAGCCCACGTCCAAATCCTCACCGCCGGCATCCGGCCTCTCTCTCACCCCACTCGCTCTTGTCCTGCGTTAGTCTTCTGCCCAACACCAGCACCGCGTTCTTCCGGTTTAGCGTCCCTGCTAACGAGAGAAATCCCGATCAACTCCGAAATCCACCTTCTGTAGAAATGCGTGTGAATGCTCAGGGGTTCCATCCATCCATGTTCATAGCCACTTATCCTCACAAGGGTCACGGGGAGTGCTGGAGCCTATCCCAGCTGTCAACGGGCAGGAGGCGGGGAACACCCTGAACCGGTTGCCAGCCGATCCCAGGGCACATGTAGACAAATAGCCACACTCACAATCACACCTACGGGCAATTTAGAGTGTCCAATTAATGTTGCATGTTTTTGGGATGTGGGAGGAAACCGGAGTGACCGGAGGAAACCCCACGCAGGCACGGGGAGAACATGCAAACTCAACACAGGCGGGGCCGGGATTGAACCCCAGACCTCAGAACTGTGAGGCTAACGCTTTTACCAGCTGATCCACTGTGCCCCTTGCATAGGGGTTAAAAAAAAAAAAAAAAAAAAAAAGAATTGTTGGCATGTTGGCTCCATCGATGAGTGAACGGTACGATACTGACATCTATGGTGCGATATTATCCTCTCAACAAAGGATTTTTTTTTTTTCAAAAATGGTGCAGCAACACATGTAGACAGACGTGTATTTTTTTTGTTTGTTTTCAAAGAACACTAATGTACTGTACTGAGGAGCTGAGAGAGTCTTCATTTACTGCATATCCGACTTACACAGCCCCCAGGTGGAGAAGGCGGGCAAAAATAGAAGAAGCAGCACAATAGCCATTGAATTGATTGATGCAAAGTGTGACGAAAAAATTACACATAATACATTCTTATATTCAGAAATGTGAATGGTGCGAATTGCTTTGAAAGACCAGGCACTTTTTGGGTCAAATGTATACAATAATACATATAAGTAGAAGTAGTATAATAAGAAGAATATTAATGTTGACCTATGAATGCGGAGGCGATGCATCGCAGCGAGTGGAATCGCGGCGGGATGACCTGCAGGGGGCGGTGCTTGTCGCCCAGCTCCAGAAGCAGCAGGTGGCCCCCCCGGGTGCCCACCCACAGCGTGGCCGAGTCCGGCCCCACCAGCAGGGACTTGACCCGGGCCCAGGACGGCGAGCCGTCGGGGGCGCAGTCCGCCTCCCCTCCGCCGGGGCCCCACTGCCGTCTGCCAGGAGAGGAGAGACCGGATCCGGTTTAGGGTTTTGAATGGGGCTCAAAAATCAACAGGCATGACATGAATGTCCCGGGTATCCAAAATCTACGGCGATGATTCCAAATACCGAATGATTTGGGCGCAGTCGATGAAGTCCACCATGCGCTCGCTCCTCTTGTCCCAGACCTCCACGGCGGCCATGCCGGCTTTGCTCAGATACACGTGTTTGTCCACCGCCATGCGCCACACGCTGGCCTCGCCGCTCGGCTGATGCCTGCGGAACCCAAGTAGCAAGAACCGTTACGCCAGTACAAATCCTGACCCATTTATTTTTGGGGGGGACAACAGTCGCACTCACAATCACACCTGGGGGCAATTTAGAGTCTCCGATGAACGCATTTTTTTGGGGATGTGGGAGGAAACCGGAGTGTCCGGAGAAAACCCGTGCAGGCACGGGGAGAACACGCAAACTCCACACAGGTGGGGCCGGGATCGAACCCGGGTCCCCAGAACTGTGAGGCCAACGCTCTAACCCGCAGGTGTACAACCCAAGGCCCGGGGGCCCAGATCCGGCCCGCCACATGATTTTATGTGGCCCGCGGTCCTAAATCGAGAGCGTCGGTTTCCGTGATTCTTGTAAAAAATCTGTAGCAAAATTTCAAATTGTCATAGATATAAATGATAAAGTTGAGATATTAGTAGCATTTTTGTGTTACCATACACATTACCCTTGATTTCTGTTTCCAAAACCAGCTCGAACCAGTTGCTCACCATGCCGCACCTCAACCGGAGTACAACCTCCCAAACAGTTTAAAAATACGACCCAGAAAAAAAATGTTAAAAAAAATGTTTGTCTTTTTGGGGAATGCTTTTGCGTGATATCGCCTATGCACAAATTGCGAAATTAATTTCTTATGGAAGACTTTAGAGGTGGTTTTTGTTTTTTTTTTCTCATTATTTAGAAAATGCCACAAAGATGGCGGATGGTGATTTTGCTTTCGTCCGAGTGTGAGTACTAACAAATGTCGTGAGCACAGTGTGTGTGTGTGTGTGTGTGTAGAGTTCTGGACTGACGGGAGCGCGACGACGTTCCGGGTGTCGATGTTCCGGCTCACATCGTAGTCGGCGCCGAAGGACAGGATCCTGGTACCGCAGCCGGCCCAGACGCTGCCACCGTCCGGTGAGTACGACGACGAGCCGACGCACACCACGGGAGTGTTGACGGTGCCCAGGACCACGGATTTCACCGGCTGACCAAAATCCTGGCGGGAAGAGGCGGAATGTTACGGACCACAAAAGGGGAGAACATTACTGGGAGAAGAAAAGCTGGAACGTTCGGAGGGACGTAGAAGCCGGAATGTCCGATTCAAACCTTGAGTGCAGAATCCTCGTAAATGGTGAGAAGGCCGTCGGCCGTCCCGACCAGCAAGTAGTTCTTTCTTTGCCTGAACAAATTATTTCATCAATAGGAAAAAGAATATTGATAATTAATTCTTTCTGACACGTGATGGTTAAAAATGGTCACTTTTAGGGTTTTTTTTTTGACACTCTGCAAGTTCTACATTAAAGGTCAAGTGTCATGAAATGCATGATTTTTGGTATGTTATTAATGAAAAAACGACAGCCGGTATGGACCCATCCATTTTTTCACCACAAAACATGATTTTGACGTATCTGGCTTTTTGTAACCCCCGCCATGAAAATCCTCTCGAAGGATTTGTTTTGGAGAAGAAGCAGGAAGTGACATACAAGGCAGGACCGCCGTCCAGCGGACTCGTTTGTTTCTACTTGTTTTAGAAGCGGGAAGGTAGCTCGTTGTTCCTCCGTGTTAGCCAAGATGGCGGCTCGTTGGATTGCTGGATATTGCTCGAACGCTCGGGAGGATGGATTTAGGCTTCATAAGTTTCCAAGAGACCCAGTTCGTTGTGAAAAATGGATTGCACGGGTGCAAAGGACGAGAGCTTCGAGGGTCCCAAACGACAGGAAGGTGTGTATACAGCTACTAAAAAAAAAAAATAGTTGGGTGGGGACGTAATCCGTAAATCAGGGGTGCGAAATGTGTCGATGTGCCACCCTGGCCGAAGACGTGATCGGCGGAGGTGGATGGGATGCGGAGGCAGTTTGACGCCGCGGACGGCGTTGTTTTTAATCACCGCTGCGCGGAGGTGGATGGGACGGGGAGGCGGTTTGGCAGCGGAATCCTTCTCGCTCGTGGGCGGCCTTGTTTTTCTCACCGCCACGGAGGTGGATCGGACAGACAGGCGGTCTGGCTGCGGCGTTGTTTTTATCACCGTCATGCAGGTGGATCGGACGGGGAGTTGATTTGGCCGCATGCGGTTTGACCGTGATCGCACATCATCTGAATATGGCTCGAAACAATAGGGTAATATTTCCCCGGACACTTCACTCGATTGTGAGATGTTCTCTTCTTCGAAAAGGGCTTCCGTGTCTGAAGGGGCGTGTCCGTCTCCCACAGTCGGGGCCGCAGCGTGTTTTCAATGGCGACGTCACGGGCAGTAAATGCAGCCAAATTTGGCGACCACTTCGATGTCGTCGAATCACACTTCCGCAATTTTGCGAACGGATGACGCGCTCTCCACTCATATCTATTTTTCAGTGAATAATGTTGTGTGTATTTTTCATTCCAATATCTATTTTTAGAATGTTTGTAGGAGGACACTTGACCTTTAAAAAGCAATGGGTTTCTTGTTTTGGAAGTTATAGGAGACTCATAACTAATAATTGTACATCCCTCAAGTTGAACAGAAATATATTCAAAATCAACAGAATCCCGAAGTTTTGTCGGGACTCACAAGCGCAGATGGTTTACGTGGAAGTACAAGGAAGTGACGGCGTCGGTCACGCCGTGCAAGCGGTACCACGCGGACCCGTCCTCGCCGCCGAGGAGCACCAGCGAGCCCGACTGCGTGCCGGCCACCAGCCAATCGGAAGCCTCGCCGGGGAGCTGCACTGTCGCCAAGCACAGGACGGGGCTGCTGTCGATCACCTGAGAGGAAAAGTTTCAAAGTCGATAAAAATAAATATGGGAAGCGCCGTTTCCTGTTCTGCGGTCTTCATCGCACTTTATTTAGGAATGTGGGCAAATATATCAAATCAAATCAAAAAGAAAAAGAAAAAATGAAGGAATTAAAATACAGAAAATTAACGGAATAAAGGGTTAGAATAAAATAAAATAAAACAAAAAAAATACACAGTAAATTTTAACATTAAATAATAGAAAATAATAATAATAAAAATAATAGTAATTAATGCAGAAAATAAAAAATAAAACCATACTTCTTTCAAGAATTAAGAAAATGGGAAAAAAATATGATTGGAAAAAAATGAAAACTTAAAGCAAACGTATACCATATATGCAAGAAAATACATTTAAAAATGTATAAAAAATTTGAAGTAAAAAAAAAATGTGTGAAGGAAAATACATACAATATTGTGTATGTGTATGTGAAAATGTGAAATAAAGAAACAATAGAAAACAAAATTCTGCAACTGACTGGTGACCAGTACAGGGTGGAGAATGCCTTTCGCCCGACGCTAGGTGGGAGAGGCTCCAGCACTTCCGCGACCCTTGTAAGGATAAGCGGTTTCGAAAATGGACAGGGAAACTCAATAATTACAGATTTAAAATTGAAAATAATATAAAGTTAAAAAAAGTTAATTACAGATAACAAAATGTAATAAATGGAAAAAAAACAAGTATTGATTTTATACTGACTGAATTATTGTTAATTGTGCAATCAGAAAGAATAAAAATAACATGGAAAAAATATCTAAAATTTCTTTTGAAACTTAAATAAAATGAATGGAAAGTCAACAATTATAAGAATGCATAAAATAATAGTCAATGAAAATCAAATGTATTTAAAAAGTAAACCAATCTGGAAAAAAAACAGAAAAGCAGATGAACGTGAAGAATGACTAAAAGAAAATCATAAATTTAACACATCAAAATACACATAAAGTGTTTATCGTTTAAGTGCGTCTTAATGATGGTGATCAATGGACCCTCTGGATTTCATCTGGTGTGTGTGTGTGTGTGTGTGTGTGTGTGTGTGTGTGTGTGTGCGTGCGGTACCTGCGTGGTGATGTCATCGGAGTCCAGGTCCACAACAGTGATGGATCCCGTCCTCTGGGTGGCGCTGCCTCCTCCCAGCCAAACCGTGCGAGCGCTCGGAGCTGAGCCCACGGCCACGCACTCGGCGTTTATGGGCCTGGGCAGCGGAATCTCCCTCATCAGACACAACATTTCGCCTGAGTTGAGCCTGGTGAACACCTGAACACCAAACACACACACACACAACACAGTTCTTAATGTGTACCGGCAATCCTCGGTTCGGATCATAACCATGAAGTCATATAACGTCCATCAAAGTTGACAACACAAAAGAGAATGAAACAATGTATTTTTCAGCTCCAAAATGTTCTAACAAACCTGACAGCTTCAAGCTAACACATGATACAAAATGCCATACATGGGCGAAAAGTATGGAATTAAATATGTGCGACCAGCATTTTAATTTGAAATAACCCCTAACCTAACCCTAACCCTATCCAAAAGTTGTATTTCAGTGTAACTTTTCAATGTTAACATTTCAACCGGCTACAATTCGCTGTCTAAAATTCACCGTCTGTGCCACCAAACAAGGTTACTTCAGGTCAGAACCGCACAGCCAGCCAATCCCGTTATGCTTTCTTAGTATGTGACGTCACGTGACTAAGAAAGCGTAACTGCGATTGGCTGGCTGTTTGGTACTGACCTGAATTAACCCTGCCAGGCGGCACAGACGGTGAATTTTCGACAGCGAATTGTAGCAACTATTGAAAATGTGATCACTTTACATTTCATATTCAAATCCTGTTTTCTGTGGCATTTCAAATTCAAATCCTGGTGCCATGAATTCACTTCCATATAAAAGTCATTGCTCTGCTTTGTGGGAACTGAACCTCACCTAATTGCTGAACTAATGCACAAGAAACATGGACAAGAAATCGTCTTTCTGATCAGGAGGACGTGAGAGACTGGCCATAATAAATATATTAACAATAATTCTAACAATGACCTTATCTGCCTCCTCTTCTCACAATTCCGCTGCATTTTTTACAGCAGTACGCAGTAGTGCCTGGCATGTCGCGTCAAGAAGTGGAATCACACTGTAGACGCGCAACTCTAAATTCTGAACGCTGTAAAAACCCGTAAAAAAAAAACAAACTTGAAAATCTGCACTAGCAGCGCCGTAAACGATGAACCGCTATGCGGTATCTCCAAAGCTTTTTAAGGCTCCTCACCTGCGCCGATGTGGGTCGATCGTGGGGATTAATCCTCAGACAGTCCTTCATCAGAGCTTGGAAACCAGGCCAAGGGGAGCAGCCGTAGTGCTTTACCGGATCTACAAAAAAAAAAAAAAAAAAAAACACAATATTGTGGATAGCATTTATGCTCTGTGGGTAAATGGAAATGTACATACACTTGGTACAGAAAGTATTCAGGCCCCGTTAAAAATGTATTGCATATTGTAGCCATTTGCTAAAATCAGTTAAATTCCTGATTTTACACTTGAAGATACAGTGCACACAGCAACTTATTTGTACTGACAAAAAAAAAAAGAAAGAAACAGAATTATTGCAAAATTGCTTAAAAAAAAAAAAAAGAAAAGCGGGACTATCACATGGCAATAATTTAAGTAATTACACCTATTGCGCAGTAGCACGAAAAGTGAAAATTTGAAGGGGGGCTGAATACTTTTCCGTACTCAACGTCTGCTATTGTTCCCGCTGAATGCTCGAAGGTTTTAGCGGAGTTGCATTTTGAAGAAGAAAGCAAATGAAAAACCAAATGGGGAAAAAAAAAAGAAAAACTTATTGGGAGGAAGTAGAAGAAATTCAAAAGTTAAAAATGTAACTAAATACAATGAAAGAAAACAACATACAGTATACAAAATAAATGGGATACTAATAAAAGAAAAACAATTCCATAATAAAACCCGGGTAGAATAAAAAAAATATATAAAATAAAAAATGAATGATAGATAAAAAACTAAACATGAATAAAAAAATGGAAAAAAGTAAATGAAATCTAATAAAAGAAAATTAAAAACACGAAATAAAATTAAAATAAAAAAGAATTGACAGAGAATCAATATTAAAGCTGCATAATACACAAAAGAAAATGCCCATTTTCCAAGCACCTATCCTCACAAGTGTGAAAGAAAAGAAAAAAGCAATAGAAAATACATAAAGTAAATGAATGAGAAAATGAAAGACAATAAAAATGTCAATGGGAAGATTATTTATTCCCCCGAGTTGTATGCATAGGAATTAGTTTGTTTTTTTTACCTGGGAGCTTTCCTTGCACGGCCACCTCGTCGAACTCGCTGGGGAACTTGACGCCGTCGCAGATGCGCTCGCCGCCCGTCAGCAGGTCGTACAGAAGCAGCCCGAAGGAGAAGACGTCGGCCTGCTGGTTGTACGTCACGTTGCCCCTGACGACCTCCGGCGCGCGGAATCCTGCACAACAGCTTCCCAATTAGGTTCGCCTGAAGTTCCCGAAAACTTTTTGGTGGAACAAACTGTGGATATGTTCCGGACCACCTTGTAATATAGGTGTAAATCAATATATTCTACATCATGAAAATATGCGTTTGTAGCTATATTTTTAATTGACATACATCAAATTTGGATTGAAATGCAGTGAAAAGTCCTCATTCTCCTTATAATTCATTCATTCATTTATCCTGACGGCGTCAAAGTGCGAGCGCCCTTACCCGGCGTGCCCTCCGAGCTGCGGACGCCCATGCTGCAGCAGTACTGAGCGATGCCGTAGTCGGCGATCTTGGCGATGACGTCGGCGTCCGTCTTCAGGTTGAACAGGAGCACGTTGTGAGGCTTCAGGTCGCGGTAGATGATCATGGCCGAGTGCAGGTACCTGACGGAACGGCAGATACCAATCCGGTCTTCGGTTACGGCTCTTCGCGACTGTTGCGTCTTCCTTTACAGCTACTTTTCTACGATATCTGTCTGAAAGCGTCTTCTGTTCCGACAGATTTTGCAGGATCTCTGTGGCTTTGCTGGGTCCCGCGTAAAAGGTGGATGATTGCCAATTCCTCTCTGTGTGAAGTGTTCATGGGTGAGGTCGCGCCACTGTTATGCTTCCGCTGAGGCGAAGGCCAATAATTAACTGGTTTTATGTTACGGCCACTTATCATATGCTAGGAACATTTTTTTAAACAAGTTATTTTTAGTTACGTTTGAAATAGCTTAGATTCCCCCCCCCCCCCACATCGCTTCCTCCTCAAGCCAACCCTTGTGATTGGCTCTCTCGTCATGCGCCATTCTACTCTATTATCAACTTTTCCAAATATGACCGCCATGCGGCGGCACGGGGACACAGCTGGAAAGTGTTAGCCTCACAGCCTCGAGTTCCCGGGTTCAATCCCTGCCCCGCCTGTGTGGGTTTTCTCCAGGCACTCCGGTTTCCTCCCACATCCCAAAAATATGTAACATTAATTGGACACCTTAAATTGCCCATAAGTTTGACTGTGAGTGCAACTGTTGTCTGTCTCCATGTGCCCTGCGATTGCCTGGCATCTGGTTCAGGGTGTACCCTGGCCCGTGACAGCTGGGATAGGCTCCAGCACTCCCAGCAACCCTTGTGAGGATAAGCGTCGAAGAAAATGGATGGATGGATGGACCGTCTTGTGGTGCAATCAAAGTTTAAGTCTTTTTTTTTTATATAGAGGAAATGTCTTTTTGCTGCACCCATCCATTTTCTTAGCTGCTTATCCTCACAAGGGTCCCGGGAGGGCTGGAACCCATCCCATCTGTCAACAAGCAGGAGGCGGCGTAGACCCTGTACTGGTTGTCAGCCAATCGCAGGGCACAGAGAGACAGACAACAGTCGCACTCACAATCACATCTAGGGGCAATTTAGAGTGTCCAATTAATATTGCATGTTTTTGAGATGTGGGTGGAAACCGGAGTTCCCGGAGAAAACCCACGCAGGCACGGGGGGGGGAGAACATGCAAAGTCAACACAGGCAGGGCCGGGATTGAACCCAGTTTTCTCAGAACTGTGAGGCCGACTATTCCAAATAGAATAAAATGTTAGTTATAATCCTTTATGAAAGTAATTGAAACACTATCATTACTTTTCAAACAGGGTAACATTTTCCACCCGATTGCAGCACATTTTTGGGATCTCAGCGTAAAAGGCTTTGAGTTGCCTCTTAGCAACTCTTCCTTTCTATCTTTTTTTCCCGGTGTCTCTGCACGAGAGTGGCACCGAAAAGGCGATTCACGCCAGCCTACCTCAGTCCGTCGGCCACGTGCAGAGCGATCCTGTGCCTGAGCTTTCCATTCAGGCTTCCTTTCTTGTGCTGGAACAGGGAGTCCAGGGATCCCCGCATGGCCAGCTCCATGACCAGGACGTGCGGAGCCGAGCCTGCCGCCAGCAGGCCCACCAGGCTGGGGTGGCGCAGGCGACCCAGCACCACCAGCTCCTGCCAAAAGATGGCAGAAAAAGAGGCTCTGAGTGTCCAATGATGCATCGTGGGTAAGGTAAACACGGCATGTGTACCTGTCGGAGGAGTCTGTGGATGTAAAGTTCCGAGGCGTGCTTGTTGAATAACTTGACGGCCACTTCCTCATTCTTGTAGACGCCTCGGTACACCGTGCCAAAGCCGCCGTCTCCTGTAAGGCTACGGATGTAAACATCTATCTGGATATAAAGACACTTGTTTTTTTATTTATAACGTAATTATGATCAAGTATCACCCCTCACCAAGGAGGTTCGCTTTGGAGAGATCGACGTGCAGCTCGTCGCTGTCTAGGATGGTCCCGGCGGGCTGGTCTCCGAGGACCACATCCGGAGCAACCTGAGAAAGGGGGACGGTGCAGCGAGGGTCCTCCGGGTTCACCAGAAGAAAGTCTGAAGGCACACAAGCATTTCTTACATTTTTGTGTCGAAATGTTATTTTTAAGGCGCTCCGCTGACCGCACCCTGGTCGAAATAGGCGAAGAGATCCTCCAGCAGCATCCTGCTCCACTCGTGTCCGTCCTGGAAGCTGTAGAGAGCCCACTTCTTCAGGAGCGCCTCCCCGCTGCCGTGCACGTCTGTGCTCAGCAGGCCGGGGAACCACTCCTCCAGCAGCGAGTCAACCTGGTCCACCACCTGGCCCAGGAGGACTCGGCCTGGCCGGGGACGAACAACAATTAAAAACAATTAGATTGGAACATTGCTATTTTGTATTTAATATCAAAAGGTGCAAAGGTAAATCAACTAAGGCCAAAAATACAACTGAAACCACATTTAAATATGAAATAAGTCTGGCTGGAATATGAAAACAGAAAATCTTGTTTTGTTTTGTTTTTTTTTTTTGGGGGGGGGGGACCCCCACTACAGTTATTTAGAATTTAGTTAGTTAGAATTTTTTTTCTTGGCCCCTAACGTTAATTGTATAATGATTTCTTTTTCCATTAAAAATCCCCAAATTTGAAGAATCATCTTGTAACGTCACATTTTTTTCTTTATTTGCAGCAAAACCAAACAAAATACACAAGATGTTAACAAAAATATTTTTGTCCAATTAGTGAAATTTTATCAAGACTGCGACAACAAAAAACACAAAAATTCTTCTTGGGCAAGGAAAATTCATTTTGTATTTCATAGAAACCAGTCATGACAAATCCATCCATCAATCCATCTTTCTTAGCCGCTTATCCTCACAAGGGTCCCAGGAGTGATGGAGCCTATCCCAGCTGTCAATGGCAGGAGGGGGGGGTACACCCTGAACTGGTTGCCAGCCAAATGCAGGGCACATGGAGACAAACAGCCGCACTCACAAACACACCTAGGGGCAATTTAGAGTGTCCAATTAATGTTGCATGTTTTGGGGATGTGGGAGGAAACCGGAGTACCTGGAGAAAACCCACACAGGCACGGGGAAAACATGCAAACTCCACACAGGCGGGTCCAGGATCGAACCCGAAGCTTCAGAACTGTGAGGCCAATGCTTTCCCACTCATGCGCCGTGCCACCAGTCATGACAAATGTATTTTTTAAATACATTACAAAATTTGTTTAAAGGTTTATAACAATAATAAGTTATTTCCTTTAGATAATGTTGTCACCAGATCAGCTTAATTTAGTTTTACTTTTTAAATGTATTCATCCCCCCCAAAAAAAATCTGTAATATCCTCTAAGATAACCTCTTTCAAAAGAAAGCAAAAACTAAAAAAAAAAAAAACAAAAAAACAAATTACAACTGTTTAAAAAAAAAACTATTCAGAAAGAAAAAGAACAAGATTTGTTGATAATAACGACAACAATCCCGGCAGCTCAGTTCATTAGCATATTTGTTGCACAGTCCCGAAGTTGCGGGTTTGAACACTGCCTTTGTGTGTGGCTTTTGCATGTTTATCAACGGGAAGATTATTTATCCCCTCAAATAATATACATTGGAATTGAAATCCAACATTCCAAATTCAATTTAAATTCTTTCAACACTCTAAACTGTCCTTAGGTGCGTATGTGAAGGTAAAGTAAAAGTAAACTGTTGACTGTACCTTTGCGTGAGCAGGGCACAGTGATCCTTAGCACGCTGGAGGAATCTTCCTGCCCCGACGCCGCCTCCACCAGGCAGTAGGCCTCGGGGGACCAGCTCAGGTACACGCCTCGGTTCCAACAAATTCTTTCAGGCGGAAAAGCTTTCTCTGGGCAAACGCACAAAGAGGAGAATGGGTTGAAGGAGGTTGGGCGTGGGGTGGGGGTTCAAATGGAGGATTCGACGAGCACGAGTTACCTCTTCCGTGGAGCAAGAAAGCCGAGACCTCCAGCAAGCGGCTGATCTGCCGGGACCAGAAGTCCACAGGGAAGTAGGGCATCTCGTACTCTCGCACAATCAACTCTGAGTTCTCGCAGTGAGGAAGCTCAATGCTCGGCTTGTCTTTGGGTAAACTGGAGGGGTTGAGGGATTGATAAAATCATATAACAGATGTTTACAACGGAAAAAAAATGTTATTGTAATTATTATTTTAGATTGATCTATATTTATCTTTTAGATACAGTAATCCCACTCTACTTCGGGCTTCACCTATAGCGGATTCAGTGCATCGCAGGTCCAAAAAAAAAAAAAAAAAAAAAAGGCAGTCGTCTTACAGTAGGTACTATATTACGCGCATTGATACAACGCGGATTGATACAAGGCATGTCCCCAGCCCAACATGTGGAACAATGAAGCAAAAGGAAAAAAAAAAACTTATTGGTTGCTGGTGTGACATCGACCAATGAGAGCACGAGTGGCTTTTTCCGTGAGCTGATTGGTCGTGCATCATCGAAGCCTCACAAAGCAACTTCCCTTGTTGTGCACATCTTGTCTACGCTGTTGACCGGCTCACATACTGTATTACGGTATCTTAGTGTTATTTTTGTGGTAACCTTTTTTTTTAAGTGATAACATTTTTGGATTATGTGTCATGAGCAAGATTGGACCACTGCTCTGGGCAGTGTCACCTCTATCACCTGTCACTGGCCAGAGCTGTTTTCCATGTGAACCTGAATTAGACCATGTATTTAAGTTTGGAGTTTCGCAACTGGCGTTGCCAGATCATTGCCTTGCGGCAGTGCGTTGCGTACACTGCCAGTTGGATTCTCCACCACTGAGAGTAAGTGTAGTGTTGAGCTATCCTTGTCACGGCGATTCTGTGTCATCATAGTCCAGTCTAGTTTTGTTAAATGTTTTCAAGTTGTGCCTCACAGTTATCAGACCCCGTTTCATGTTTTTGGATCCTGCTTTTGGTTATTGATTTTGTGCCCCAGCCTTGTCGGATTGCTACACCTTGTATGACCTTGATCTTGAATAAAACCGCACCTAACATCATGTCCTCGACTTGGAGTCCTGCATTTGGGTCCAGCCCCGTGGCTCGTGCCCCTGACATTATGTAGTCAAAATACCACGCTTCCTCCCCGGCACACGAGAGGTGGTGACTACGCAGGCACGTTCCATTGTGCCCCGGCGAAAGCGCCCAAGAGGTGGTGGTTTTACTTTACAACCAGGAATTATTTGATTTTCGCATCATGACTTTTTTTTTTTAAGACATTTCAGGTGTACCCAATGTTATGTCCAGTGGTGTGTACCTGCTGGGCACAAGCAGCTGGTCGTGTCCAAAAGGCAGCGCAATCTGGAATTTCTGCAGCAGTTTCAAGTAGTGTGTGACGTGACAAGCAGGGAAGCATTTGGTCTCCAGCATAAAATTTTCCACTGCCGAGCGTTCAACTACTCCTCGGGGATGGACGGAAGCCTTGAGGGTCAATTTCTGCAAAGGAACACCAAATAATAACGTGAGTGGCACATTAAAATGTCAAAAGCGTAGGATTATTTCCCAAATCTATCAGTTGAGAGAAGTGTGTTAAGTGAATCACGATTCTGCTCCCAATACTTTTTTTTTATTATAAGGAAATCTTGGTACAAGCTAAGATACATTTTATAATCAAAACATTAGATTTTTTTGGGATAAAAAAAAAGATAGAGATAAAAAAAGATGAGGAAAATTAACCATCTACGGTTAGTAAAAAAAAAAAAAAAATCTGAAAATACTTTTTTTTTTTGGTTTGTTTTCTGTCTAAATTTATTTCATAAATATCACTAAAATTGCGCAAAATTGTGGCAGACCTGCGAGACGACGTTGCACAGCCATTGTGGATCGATGAAGTAAAGGTCCTGCAGTTGGAGGTTTGGATCGTCAAAGTGCAACAAGACCCCTGAACACACACAAAAAGAAGGAAACAGGAAAAAAAGCTCCAATGTGAATAGATGTACGACATTTATCTTGACAATACTTTTATTTTATAATTTTTAATTATTATCCTCTACCCGAATTTGAACCGGGGATGGGGAAAAATGCATTTCTGCTCTTTGATCCAGGCCACCGCGCATTTACAATATTAATAATACTTTTGTTTGTTGCTACATAAAATTGCTCAATTTCAATGTTGTATTCATTTGACTTTGTTTTAAATTAATTTCATTATTTTTTTAAAGAAATAATCTTGCATAGACAATTTATTGTATCCAATAATTGGTTCATTATTATTAACTATAATTATTTTATATCTTGTTTTTCCTCATCTAAAAATCAGGTAAACATTTACTTTCAAAAGTATTTTAAAAATTAGTTTTATTTTTGTTTAGATATCAAATTAAATAATTGGTTGATCAAATTAAATAACTGATTCATATACAGTAAATGTAACTTTGTATTTGACCAAATAATTGCTTAAATACACATATTTACTTAGAAATAATATAAAGGTGAAAATGAATTGTTTCAGGCGCCACGGTGGCGCAGTTGTAGAGCTTTGGACTCACAGTTCTGAGGGTTGGGGTTCAAATCCTGGCCCCGCCTGTGTGGCGTTTGCATGTTCTCCCCGTGCCTACGTGGGTTTTCTCTGGGCATTCCGCACCCCCCCCCCTCCTCCATCCAATATGCAACATTAATTGGAGACTATAACTTGCCCCAAGGTGTGATTGTGAGTGCGACTGTTGTGTGCCTCCATCTCTATGTGCCCTGCAATTGGCGGGCGACCAGTTCAGGGTGTACCCCTGCCTCCTGCCCGATGACAGCTGTGATTGGCTCAAGCACTCCTGCAACCCTTGCGGGGATAAGTGGCTCGGAAATTGAATAATACAACCAAAAAAGGCTTGTTTTACTCTTGAAATGATCTATTTTACATATTTAAATGCACATTTTAATTTGAATCACATTCAGCAGGAAATGAGATGGCCCATCTGTCCACTGTTACAGATCAAACGTGGCCCTCGAGCAAAACCTACAGTTAGAGGACGCTAATGTGCTAATTATTAGCAGCCTAACACTGACCCGCTTGGCTGAGGAAATGGATGGCGTGGGGAAGCTCCGCCTCCTCCAATGGCAGCTGATTTTCCTGGATGAGCTCCAGCAGGTGGTGCCGCATGAGAACAGGGAACTCCGCCGGAACCCTGGCCCTCTCCTGGAGAAGCTTGCGCTCCAGTTCCACGTAGCTGTCGGGAACCAGCTGACCCATCACAGGTTGACCCTGGATCTGCGGGATGGGAGGAGAAAGAATAGGGGGTGAAAAACCGGATTCGGATGGGACGATGGCGGCGTCGAGACACCTTGAAGTCCATGGCCTCCTTAGCGATGGCCTTGCGCAGCCGCACGACGGCGTCAGAGTCCTCGTACGCCGACACTGTAAAGTAGTCCTGGATGGTCGGGAAGCCCTGGTGGCTGAGCAGCTCCTCGCGGATCTTGGTGAGGCAGGCTTGGAACGCCGCATCGTCGCTCACATCCAAGTGAGTTCCCACCAGGATGACCGGAGAGAGCGGAGCCACAGCCTTCAAGGGGATGATAAATATTGGGGCCACGACAAGTTAAATATGATGGGTTAGATTAGGTGTCTTTTTGCACTAACACTATGGGTTATGTGACCCCCACCCCACTATTTGAGAAGCACTGGGTGAGGGTTATGTTGGGTTAGGTTTTTTTAGAGTTAGTGGGTACGGGTTAGGTTTAGGAGGTTGAAGATTAGGGTTGGGATTTGTGTTTGGGCGAGGTTAGCTTTTATGATTAAGATTTGTCTTGGGGTCAGGTACGTAGTGATGAACCCCTCTCCACGAATGAAGAAGGGAGGTGCACAGGCCCTCCGACCCAAAGATTTGTTCACCCAAACTGACTTCCTCTTCCCATCCTTTCAAATTTAGTAACAACCCCATAATTTGTTCACCCCTTAATTGAAGACAAATTCTAGTTTAAATCTATTCAATTAATAAAATTTGCGTGCCCGCCTCCATCCTTTTTGTTGCCAATTGTTTCCGACCAACCTCCAAATTTAAATACTACCAATTAAAGACATCGTAAGAGAGTGAGTCTTGTTGCGCAACGTTTTGGCTAATGTAAGCCTTCTTCAGGCGCGTGCTCACTCCAAGTCAGTTAAGTCGTCAGTTGCGTCCCTTTGGACGTCATAAATCAAGTGTCTCGATGTTGGTCAGTGAAAGCCAATTTAAGTCGAATCTTAAGGTTGGGGTAAGGGTTTGAGGATAGGCATAGTATAAGGACAGGGATTGGGGGACGGGATAGGAAGGAAATGTTTTAAAAAAGTGGATTTAGGGTAAGGATTAGGGAAAGGGTTAGGGTTCAATTTGGAAATGGGATTACAGCTACATTTCAGTTTCGGTTTTACTACATATTTTTGTACAAGAGAGTCTGTTATTCACATGCAGATTAGATTGACTTCATAGCCATTAATTTCTGTCTCTCTCTCTCTTTTTCTCCCCACGTTGGCTTCAGAAGAGTTGTGGCGGCAAGTGTGAGATGATTCCTTTCAAACTTCAGACAGCAGTTAGGTTACGCCCTATTAGGGTGTACTGTAAGTGCATCCTCCTTGTTTTACAAAAGTTTCTCACTCGCACTATCCCATTTTGCCCATAGTAGTGTAAAAATGGGCTGCTGTGGTTGCCATGAACAAAATCTAAATGTAGTGCTACAATTAGGTTTAGAGTTAATGGGTAATTGACAAGGGGAGGGGGTTATTGTTGAAATTAGGGTTAGGGCAATGCTTCTGAATTGTCTCAGTAGGATTAGGATTAGGGTTAGGGTTAGGATTAAATTCGTGACCTGCCTCCCCAACCCAACCCGCAGTCCCTGCAAGCGCATCTCAATATAGCCTTGTATGTCAAGGATCATTTCAGATAATCCTTATAAACATTGAAGAAAGTACCAAAGGAAATAATTGATCAACTTGCTGCCATCTACTGTAGTGGATGTTTAATTACACTTTATTCTCTTACGAACGTGGCGCAACGTTTCGGCATGAGTATGCCTTCCTCAGGCGCAGCTTACTCTAAGTGAAGTTGGTCAGACGTCGGTGTGGTCCTTTTGGACGTTTTGTGTGGCTATGTTGATGTTTGGTCTGTCAGAATGTTTTTATTTCATTTCCTTCTAATTAGGTTGTTCTTTTCAGTGACTAAGCTTTTGGAATTTAGAAAACATGCCAATAGATTGAATTAGTAGGGTTAGGGTTAGGGTTGGCGTTAGCATTTGTATTTCAGTTAGGGTTAACCACAGTTAGGGTTACATCTCCCAGGCATGTTGGTGTTAAGGTTAGTGCGTTGTATTTTTTTCCAGCTACCTTGATATTGAAGAGCCAGGGCTTGAGCGCATCCAGCTGCTGAGCTCCTCTGCTCATGTCGTGCACCACCAGGTAGAGCGCTCTGGAGGACAGGAAGTGAGGCTGGGAGCCGCACAGCTCATCACCACCTAAGGGCGGCGCAATCATCAAAACAAAAATGCCTGCTGACCAGCAGCCTTTCCTCAGGATTTAATACCTGGGCCTTTATTCGGGATTTACCGGTAATTCATCTCCTAGCACCACTGCTATCACGTTAAAATTATTGAAAACATTGATCCGATACAAAAATGCAATAAAACCGGTGCCAACTGCGCCAGTAGATACAATATCAAATATGAGAAGTGTAAAAAATGTCACCAATATACTGTATAGAGCACAGGTGGCAAACTCTAGGCCCGGGGGCCAGATCCGGCCCACCATAGGATCTTACGTGGCCCGCAAAGGCAAATCACGTTTGTCAACTTCCGTGATTCTTCTTCAAATCTGTACCAAAATTTGAAATTGTCATATTATAAATCATAACCCTGAGGTATTGCAAGCGTTTTTACGTTACCAAACATCAACAATCGTTGAAAAACCCATTACCCTTGATTTCTGATTCCAAAAGGAATTCATAAATTTCACGTGTCAATATGATGAGGCGATACACGATTTTTATGGTTTCGCAGTCATAAACCGGAACTACAATGTGGCCCTTGACAAAAATGAGTTTGACACCCCTGGTATAGAGAAATTAAACCAGAGATGTTTATCATTAAATGTATTCATTTGCACAGACATGACAAGTTGCCTATAACACATTTACATCTGACCAACCAATCAGAGGATTGAAAAATGCTGCGTTCAAAAGATGAGGGTTGAAGTTACAGTCCAATTTCTAATACAGTGGTACCTCCACACAACCGTGACGTGGCTCACCGTTTTTTTTGTCTTGACTTGCAAGCAGAAATGTGAGGTACAAGTGCTACCTTTACTACTAATATTTTAGATATATATTTTTTTTAATTATTAAAAACAGTGAGCGTGTTTATTGCAGTATTGAACCACATTAATGGCATTTGCATTCTCTTCAATGACCCCTCACCCCACAAAAAACCCCAACATTCACATAATAGAAGTATTGGAAGCAATGCAGTCAAGTGAAATGCTACGGAATGAAGCCAATGGACTATTAGAAAGAAATTACATAATATGATTTCATGGAAAGAAAAAAAAAAGACTACAATTAGTTTCTAAAAATAGCTCATTGCTTCAGATAGTGTTTGTGCAGTGCAAATGAAGGCCTCGTGGGCTCTCCCAGGCCACCACTACACTTGACCCACCTGAGAAGTCCCAGACGTTCAACACCATCTTCTTCTTGTCCCGCTCCCTGATGGTCCAGTCGCGTACGTCCACACTGGCCCCAGCAGTCCGCCTGGAAGAGGCCTGCTGCGAGCGCTTGAGCTTCATCAGCTTCTGAACAAGGCTGCTTTTCCCGCTACCGGCGTTCCCCACCACGATGAGCTTCATCCGGTAGTACGGGACGGCTTTCTTCAGACGCTGCTGCAGAAACCTGGACCAAGAGGATGAACATCTTTATATTCAGGTTTCCTTTCCATCTTTCACTTGTAATGGGACTCCACATGTACAGGAATACCTGAAGAACTGTAAAAACTGTGAGTACAGTACTTGACGCACCCCCAAAAAAGGATTATGGTTGCCTTTAGATGCCACACTATGGCACCAAAGCACCCATCCATCAATTTTCAGAGCCGCTTATCCTGACAAGGGTCGCGGGAGTGCCGAAGCATACCTATAATACTTTTCTATTACACAGATGCATTGACGCCACCCTAAACCCATCATAGGATGCTTCAGAAAGACCCCAAAAACAGTGTACAGGCAAGTTTTTCATCAAATATTTAGAGAGGCCAGCAGCACGGTTAGCAACTGGTGAGTTCATCTGTCTCACAGATCTGAGGACTCGGGTTCAAATCCGGCCTCGTCTGTGTGGCTTAATAAGGTTTATGACCTGAATATGCTAATAGACTTTACTACATGCTTGCTTGCTTGTGTATCTATCTATCTATCTATGAGTTCTCCCACTGTGGGATGCATAAAGTCTTATCTTAAAGTCAAGTTTGCATGGGTAGGGTCTGGAAGAAGAAAACGTCACAGTCTATTTCACGGCATACCTCCTACCTGACAATGTCTTTGGTCTTGCTTCCGATCAATTTGAGGTCCAGCTGGAGTCGAAGTCCGTCCAACGGGAGGTCCCACAGCCGGGTGAGCCTGCCCATCTCATCGGGGAAGGAGCGGAGGCCAGCGTTGCGGCTCACGTCCAGGGAAGTGAGACCCTCCAGCAGACCGACCTGTGGCGGAATCTGACATCCCAACATATCGAAAATCATTTTTAGAGCTTTCAGTTCTGCCGCTACAGCTGTCCAACATCCATCCAACTCACCTCAGTGAGCTCGTTGTTGCTCAAGTGTAGCTTCTCCAGTCGGGTCCACTTGTGGACGGGCCCGCTTAAATCCAAAGCAGTGATGATGTTGTGGCTGAACATCAGCTCGCGCAGGTTACTGGATGCCCACGAGCCGGGGCCCGGCAACACAGTGATGCGATTAGTCCTCATGTCCACCGATATCAAGCTGTGGGAAAAAAAAACCATGACAGTAAGTATTTCACAACAGAGAACACAGTATTTGCAGCACACTTGCACACTTTCACCCAAATCATGATAATAAATGAAAAATACGTAGATAAATACAGCAAACTAAAAAAGAAAAATCAAACAATGTAAAATGAATAATTATCACAAAAATAATGTGAATTAAATAAAAAGAAAACTAGCAAACACAAATTTTAAAAAAATATAAAAGAATACATTTCTGTAATGATATAAAATATTTTTGTAATCTATGGATATTGTAAACCCAACGTTTTAAAATTAAAGTGAAATTTAAAAAAAATTTGAATAAAAAGTAAAAAAAAAAAATGACTGAAAAATCCTGTTGCATATTCAGCTCACCTTGGTGATAATGTATTTAATAAGCTTAAATCCAAAATAAAGTAAACAAAAACTGAACAAAGAATTACTTTAAACAGAATTATTCTTAAAAACTCAAATTACGAAGTAGGATTTTTTTTAACAAAGTGTAAAAATAGCTTTATTTTTTTATTTCAACTTCATTCCATCTTTCTAATGTAAATAAGTAAGTAACTTTAACAATGCCCTCACCTTGGTGAGCTTTCAATATTTTAATAAATCCAAAATTACATTTCAATCATAATAATAAAAACATGTAAAAATGATATTTTAAATCTATTTTTATTTAATTTAAATACATTAGGTATAAATAAAAAAAGAATGAAATCATAATTAAAATATATGTAGTCCATCATCCATCTCACCTAAGACTGCATTAAAAAAAATAACAAATAAATAAAACAAAGGCAAAATTTTCCTTTGTATCACTATTGGGGCGGCACGGTGGAGCGGCTGGTTAAGCGTTGGCCTCACAGTTCTGAGGACGCCGGGTTCAATCCCGGCCCCGCCTGTGTGGAGTTTGCATGTTCTCCCCGTGCCTGCGTGGGTTTCCTCCGGGCAGTCCAGTTTCCTCCCAGATCCCAAAAACATGCAACATTAATTGGACACTGTAAATTGTCCCTAGGTGTGATTGTGCCTGCGGCTGTTTGTCTGTCTCGATGTGCCCTGCGATTGGCCGGCAACCAGTTCAGGGTGTACCCCGCCTCCTGCCCGTTGACAGCTGGGATAGGCTCCAGCACTCCCCGCGACTCTCGTGAGGATAAGCGGTGAAGAAAATGGATGGATGGATCACTATTGCCTATCTTTGCACATATTTGCATAAATTACCTTTAACACGATTAAAGAAAAGGACACACTTGCAAAGGAAAATAATAACAAAATATTTACAGTACATTCACACTCACGTAGGTAGGCAGAGAATGGCATCGGACACGGCGGTAAAATTGTTGTTGGCGAGTTTCAGGGTGGTGAGCTTTAACGGCAGCTGTGCCAGGAAACCTGAAGGCGATAAATTGCTCCGTAAAAGACAGAAGAGGAGTACCTAATGTTGCGTCTTCACATCCAGTCTCTCACCTATTTTGTTGGAGGAGGCGTTGAAGACCTCCAGCTTTGGACAGCCCATCAGGAAGTTGGGAGAGATGTCCGTTATGTCATTCTTGCTCACATCCAGGAGTTTGATCTCGGGGAGGTTTGGCGGAGGTGCGCAGAGCTCGGGCACACTGTTCCTGGAGATCGCAGCCAAGAATTAACATTGTTCTGCCATGAGAGAGCTGTGTCAGCACGTCACGTTCTGGTGGTTCCTACCCTTCCAGGAGCAGTTCCTCTAGGTGCTCGGTGGCGCGGCCCAGCTCGTGTGGGAAGGCGGTCAGCTTGTTGAAGGACAAGTTGAGGTGCCGCAGTGACGGACAGACGACTGACGTGTTTAAGGCGAGGTGCGGGCCCACGCAGTTGCGTGACACATTGAGAGTCGCGAGCGCTGGCAGCGCTAGGAGCTCTGCTGGGAGGGACTGAAGTTGGTTGCCCTGCAGGTCCAAGTGGGTAAGGCTGCTTAAACTCTGCACCAGAGACACAGGAGGTTTTGTTCAAGATCTTGAGTTTTAAAGCTGAATTGTAAACATTATAGACATCCACGACCCTTGTACAAAGACAACAACTCAAATGTATTGTAGTTTTAGCATCATCCACGTGAAGACAAAAATCCAAATTTAGATTTAGTCATATGTCACATACAATTATCGGAAAAAGCAAAAGTTCAATTTTGAAGGAGGATTGTTGACACCTGACAGAGCGCAGGGGGGAACTCCAGCAGGACGTTGTGGCTCAGGTCAAGTCTCAGGAGGTGAGCCAGCTGCTGCTGAACTGGGCCGTGGTCCATTAGGCACGACAGGGAGTCCAGCTCATTCCCCGACAAGTCCAGCAAGCAGATCCTCCTCTCCTTCTCCTTCGGAAGCACCAACGAACTCTCCAGGGACCTCAACGCTGGAAATGAAAATATCTCATTCAAATAGAGTTTTGAAACCAACTCCAACATACATGCATTAGTGACTAGTTGATTAAAGACTATATTGTAAGGACAGTTATATGAAAATGCATTTGTACAAACTTTTTTGGTGTCTTCCATATCTTCTGTGTGCTTGCTCATGGTGTTCGCTGTCTATTGGACAACTCTGTGGAAAAAAAAAAAGTTTAACATTGTCAACTACATCCATCCATCCATCCATTTTCTCTGCTACTTATCCTCACTAGCGTCACAGATATGCTGGAGCCTATCCCAGCTATCTTTGGGCGAAAGGTGGCGTACATCTCCTGAATTGGTTGCTAACCAATCACAGGGCACATATCAACGATTATTAAATATAGAATAATATGCAAGGAGTTATGTACGAGATCCCCCCACGAAGAAAATCTTGCCTAACATTAAACTGCTATCATTTGTCTCCCTCATAATTGACGTTACAAGCCGGGATTTATCACCTAATCTTTATTTTCTAGTTAAAAGGTGTGCTCTCATAGCCAAATCGAAGCAACGCTGCCGCCTACAGGGATCTGTTTGTCATTAGAGTGGTTTACAATTCTGAATTTGACAGACAAGCTGGGTGAGACACACACCCGTTGAAAAACCTGGTTGGTGAATACGTCAGTGGCAGTGAACGGTCGGATTGTAGGTGATGAATATAAACAAACAGAAGCGACAGAGTTTAATTTAGGATAGAAAAATGCAAATTTCAATGTGAAAACTCTTTTATCCTTGATCCCCCCCCAAAAAATAAAAAAAAGATCCTTACTATCGTGGGGGATGACTGTAATATTTCAAGTACCTCTGCGCTGGTATGCCTGTGGCGTTCATGGTTCCTCTTGAATGAGGCGCCCCTCAGCTCCTCAGTGGAATCGTTCCGAGGCTTCAGCGAGCCCCCCGTGAGTGAATCGCTTCCTAATCAAAGGAAAATGATCAAAAACACATCACATTGGAAGAAATGATTGGCACCCTCACCGTCACTCTCCATGTCGTCGAGGAAGAGGCCTTCATCCAGTGAGAGGAAGCTGAGGTTGGAGTCGTCGCTCTCGTCAGACATGTATCCAGACGTCAGACTGGGGTCGCCCAGAGACCTGAGGGGACCTCTTCTGGACCGTTGTAAGGAGTGAATGTAGCGTGCCAGGCTGGCTCCTTTACCTTCAGGAAAGAACACACATCCATAAATGGTTGTCTTTTTGTTTTGGATTTTACCTGCATGGAAAATATGGAGATATCCACTTATGACTAATTTCAGGCTGCCTGTATGGACTGTAGCGCTATAAAACTGACATGAAAACTGCTATTGTCTGCCCAGCAGTGGAGGGCAAGTCGGGTGCTGTATCAGAAATAATTAGAAGACGCTCCTAAAACCGCCAACGAAGAAGAGATGGGCCGCTATGCGCAGCTTTTCTTTCCTATTTAAAATGTGTCAGATGATTTAATAGGTAAATTTTGTTTCTTTTGTAACCAAGTATGTTTATTTCTCCTTTACAAGTGGCTTTTCATGGATCTCTCATAAAAATAAACAAGTACAGTGGTACCTTGACTTACAAGTTTAATTCATTCCACGTATAACTAAATGTGAACAATATCAACAAACAAGGCTGTATGTTCAAAGGTAAGTGAGGAGAAGTATCTTCTCTGAGTGTGATTGAATTATTATCATTATTATTATTACACATTGCAGGAGAACAACTTCCACTTTGTTAGTATGTCACTGACTTGCTGAATGAAATGTGTCATGTTTAATGCTGAAGAGTTGGGTAAATGATATCTACAATAAATACGCGATGTCATGCAAGAGAAATGGCTATTTGCCTATTTGTATCACATCGGACTTTTAAGACAAGAGTACTGGGTTCCATTACGAGCCAAGTCAAATGAATACACCCACTTGATATTACTTGAGATCTTTCCAAGTAAAAAGTACTCACCCTGCTTTACACGCGCAGTACGATTCCACTATTTTATCCTGTTGGATTTCAATATGAAGTTTGTGAAGTGTCAAACTTTTTTTTTTTTTTTGCATCGATCGCCAACGTTTCGCTGCAACTCTGACATTGCGTCCTGCTCTGTCCAAAATCTTAATTCCGTGTACATATCCTTGCGTGAAATAGTTGAGACCTTTCTGTAGAACTCTTTTGGACAAGTCTGACGCATTTGGCAAAAAACATACCCCGATATTATCTGGAATACGCGATAAGAGAATCGACTTCAAACATGTTTTGTTCAATCACTATTTTGAAAGCTTGTGGGACATGGCTAAGGGGGCGGAGCTTAAGGTCGCCATCAGAAAAGTCGATACTTTTCACGTGACGTCATGAGTCACATGACTTTTGTTTACGACGCCAACTGAACGGCAAACCTACAATACAACTCGTGTTTTTTTAATGATCTTTTTGTGAATATTGGCTTGCTTGTAAGCGTGTTACGGCCTTTTCATCATGGTATTTCATTGTGTGGCTTATGGTTGGAAGAACGGACATAAAAAGGGGTCTGACACTTCAGGCATTGTTTCCCTTTTGCTGGGCATTCAGCTAATTTACTGTGGTATCCTCCACACTTTTTACAAATTTTTACGGAGGTCTTTGGGCTATTGATATCCCTACTAGCACCCGCAGTGAAACTTTGCTTTCGAGGTTTACGGTGGATAACTTGAACCTCGTGGCTGTCACTAGCCATAGCCTTTAGCTGCACTTTTGCTAACTCATGGGAGCGGGCTATGCCGATCGCTGCAATCTAGCGAAAGTGGACTGAAGCGTGTGAAAGATCAATCCAAAAGATCCACATTTAAAAAAAAAGATGTTCAAGCCTTCTCACTGTTGCCGTCGCGCAGACTGTGCACCCTGCTTCTCTGGGCCAGCAGGGGGCAGAGCCAGGCAGCATCTAGACGGCCAAGACGGAAACCGCCGAGGCACAGGGCGTTGTTGTTGAGATCCAGGCCCAGGCGGCCCAGCAGCTGGATGACCATCGGCCCGTCGCCGCGCTTCACGGTGACGGCCAGGGCTCGGCGGAGGTGCTGTTCGTGGGCGCCTTGGCTCAGCAGCAGCTCCACCAGCTCCAGGGGGCCTCCCTTTTGGCACACCTGGAACACACCCAGTGGAAATTTGGGTCAAGGTAAGGGTTATGATCTCTCTACCACAGATTTTAACTCATAGCCGGTGGGTCTGGAACTTCACTCTTTTGGTCATTTTTTATGGGCAGCAAAGTTTGATGACTGGTCATAAAAAAAAAAACAACAAAAAAAAAAGTTGTACATACTTGGTAGATGAGAGATTCGGTTTTAGTCTTTTTGTTGACATCGGCTCCGAGTTCGATGAGACACTCGGCCATGACGGTGTCTCCGTCCTCGCACGCCTTCTCCAGCATGCTGTAGTGTAGCTCGGAGTTGGCGCACATCTTGGACAGAGCCAAGCACGCCGACCCGCGCAACTGAGGACGTATTCACAAGGACAGGGTGGGCGTCCTTTTCAGTGTCAAAATGTTGTCTCGGATCAATTTCCCGTGTGGTGCGACCTACCGGATTCTTCCAGTGCTCGGGAATGTCGGACTCTCTGAGAAATTGGAATATCTGACGGTCAAAGTCTTCCCTTTGCAACTCCACAGCTGATCCCGAACAGACGTCCAGCATCCTCAGCGCCACCTGGAAACACTGCGCGGACAAGAAAACCTTATAAAACCATTTTTTAAAAATCTATGCCAAGATGTGTGTAGTTTGCTAAAGACATTAAATATTGTCACAATTAGTTGAAAATCTGTGATGGATGGCAAAAGCTTGAGCCGCAAATGATGTTCGATAACCTTGAGCAGTAAGTCATAATCCTTCTTGTACTGGTCAAGTGAGGCCACCAGGACCGAGGCCAGGACGGGAACGATCATCCTGGAGAGCTTCTTCTTGGACACCAGGTGAGTAAGCAGGGTCAGACCCCAATAGTGAATTTCTGCAGGTTGTAGATTAACATAAATTGTCATTGATTAGATTTTGGGGGGGGCGGGGACTAAGAATTTTACGAGGGTACCTCGATCCTGCGGGAACATTTGTAGTGTGTGGAGTACAGTGTCAATCGCCCCCTGTTGGCAGAGCAGGTCCACTGCACCTGAGCAGTCGGCCAGGGCGGAGAGCACCTTCAGGCCGCACACCTGGATGGTTGGGCACCTGATGAACTTTATACATATACACACGCACACACACACACACGCACACGCACACTTATCATACTTCACCTCCAACAGGGTGATCGTTCATTCCAAGGAGGACAACAGTCATCTTTAAGTGATAACATAAATTTCCCATTTTTTCCCAACTTTGGCTATAAATTAATACTGATATATATAATTAATTATGGGTGGCACGCTGGTAAAGCGTTGGCCTCACAGTTCTGGGCCTGTGTGAAGGTTGCATGTTCTCCCCGTGCCTGCGTGGGTTTCCTCCGGGCACTCCGGTTTCCTTCCACATCCCAAAAACATGCAACATGAATAGGACACTCTAAATTGCCCGTAGGTGTGATTATGAGTGTGGCTGTTTGTCTCCATGTGCCCTGCGATTCGCCAGCGACCAGTTCAGGGTGTACCCCACCTCCTGCCCGTTCACAGCTGGGATAGGCTCCAGCACTCCCGCAACCCTCGTGAGGATAAGCGGCAAAGAAGATGGATGGATATAATTAATTATACCAGATTACAAATACACATTTTATCTTCATCTAATCTCGCACAACCCTTGTGGTGAAACTGGTGTGCCACCATCCTTTTTCCCCTGTTTTCATCCATTTGTGGCAAGAGATGTGATATAATTGTACTAGGCAGCCGTGACACTGTAGTATCCGTACCCTGTTGAGGACCTCCAGGTAGACGGCATGCGCGCCCTCTACCACACACTGGTTCTTCAGGACCTTCAGGGACACGTCAGCCATGTCAGGGTCAGCCACCGAGGTCCCGTGCTCCCGTAAACTGCGGTCTGGGGACGTTCAGCACGCCACGCGGTAACGACTAAATCACTGGGGATGAGCGTTTTCTCTTTAGAGCCACTCACCGGATCGTACCTGGACAGAGGAAGACCAGGCTGGCCCACAGAGCCTCCAGCTGAACCTCCGGCTGGAAGTTGTGGACTTTCATGATGGTTAGGATCTGACCCATGGCCATGTTTAGCTCGTCCAGACCAGCTGTCCTGCCCTGGAAGAGGAGGCTGAGCAGGCGGCAGGCGCTGACTGATACCTGGACCGAGGTTGGGTGCCTCTTCATCATCTCCACGATGTTGACGTGGAGGCCACTGGACAGCAGCATGGAGCGCATCTTCGCTGTGACATCAACATGAGAAAACCCTTTAATGACCTTTGCTGCATCACAGAGGAAACTGGTGTGTTTTGAAAACAAGAATAACAATTAGAGATTAAAATGAAAATTGTAATAAGGAATACATACTTCTACTGTATTTGTGTTTGTGCTCTTCTATACTTTACTGGATGTGTGCGTTTGTGTGTGCCCGGAAGCCCGCAGCTCACTCACGATTTCGCGTGACCAGCGTGCCAATGGCACTGGTGGCGGCCTCGAAGACGCGTGGCGAGGAGGAGTGAACCAACATGGCTGCCATCAGCTGTCTGTGAACGGGGGTCCTAAAAAGATACACACAGTTTAGACCAGGGGTGTCCAACTCATTTTTCTCGTGGGCCACATTGTTGTTCCGCTTGTCCTCAGAGGGCCGTTATGACTGTGAAACAAAAATATTTAGTCATCTCATCATATTTACATCGTCAATTTTTGAAATAGCTTTGGGATCAGAAATCAAGGGTAATGTGTTTTTCAACTATTCACACTTAGTAACACAAAAATGCTTGTAATATCTCAACTTCATCATTTATGATATATGACAATTTGATATTTTGGTACAGATTTTCACAATAATCATGGAAATTGACACTCTAGATTTGGCTTCAGGAGCCACACAAAATCATGCGGCGGACCAGATCTGGCCCCTGGGCCTTGAGTTTGACACCTGTGGTTTAAACCAAGAATATTTATAAACTAATACATAATATTAACAAACGTATTAAGAGACACCTATTTATCAATCAATTAATAAAATAAAAATGATTTTGGTCCATGTAGTGTAGGAAATATTAGTGTACAGTACCGATTATCCTGGTCCGCTTCGAGATGGCTCCTTCCAGCTTCGTGCACCAACAGACTGTGAATGGCCCAGCATGCAGCTTCCTGCAAGGGTTTGTGGGATTTCTTTACATTTGATTCATTTTCTAATGTGATCTTGCTCGGTGGTCCCAACCTGAACGTGCGGCTCTGCGGCGTGGAGATCCAACGCTGTGCAGCAGGCCCCCATCCAGCCCAGGTCTAAATTCTCCACTGGCTCTGAGCCGCCACCCCGGTTTTCCTCCGCCTCGCCGTCCTCCAAGCCCTGCTCGACCGCCTCTTTGCTCTGCACCATGCTGGACGCTATGGAGCACGCCGTCACATGATCATTATGATCGTATGTGTGTGTGTGTGTGTGTGACTGTGTGTGTGTATGTGCATGCTTGCATCCTCACTAAGGTCTGCCAGGCAAGAGAGGGCGTTGGCCTGTACCGTGGCGTTGTGGGGGAATGTCTGACAAGCCCTTACCGCCGCCCGGGCCACGCCATTCAGCACCAGGATGTTGTAGTAGCTCTCTGAGTGACCACACGTACACAAACAGACGATTGCACACATACACACGCACAAGCACACAGATGAATCACATTGACCTTCCTAATCAACAACTGCCGTGTATGTGACAATGTTATCACAATTGACGCAATCCAAACGCAGACTCCGGCATAGTCGATCTTTTTGTTCAACAGTGATGTTATCTCCAGTTATTCATTTATCCATACTGCACTTCCACACACCAAAAAAAACAAAAAGAACACAAAAAAAATCTCAATTACTTTTACTTGTGTTTATTCCTTCTTTATTTCTTAAAGCTTAAATCAAGTTGCTTCACGGTATAAGTTGCTGCCTTGTCCAAGTTCCTTGTACATTACTTACTAGCTCATGCCTTACAAGTTACTGCCTGGTGTAAGTACTTCTACAGTGGTACCTCGGTTTTTGAACGTCTGATGAGGCTGAAGGCAGGATGTCTCAAGTGCCGATATTAAAGCTATCTCCGAAAAGAGGTATACAAGGCTGAGGGCCGAGTCGCTACAGATTCGGCAATGCACTCCCAGCCTAGCATACGTTACTCGGCTAGAGCATACATTTTAAGCAAAAAATAACTATATTTCTTAAATGATTTCATTTTATAAAGTATTTAAAATACACACGTATTTCTACTGTGCAGTTTATTATCAGGAAAAGCTAAAATTAAAAAATCGCTTAAAAAAACTAATTTTTAGGCTTGGAACGCATTATTTGATTTTCCATTCATTGTAATGGGAAAACGTGCTTTGGTTTTCGAACGTTTTGGTTTTCAACCAGCCTTCTGGAACGGATTGTGTTCGAGAACCAAGGCACAACTGTAGGTTATTTCCGAGCTCAAGTTCATTTTTACTTCAAAGTTACTTATGGGTAGAAGTTACCTATTTAACCTCTATTAATTCTTAGGCTAACTGTTTATCTCCGAATTAATTACTTTGAGCTTAGTTGCGTTCCTACGTCATGTTAATTTAATGCCTGGCACAAGCTAGTTTAGTTACTTTCAACTTAGTTACTTTTAAACTCAAGCTACTTATACAGTGAATACTCAGTTGTCGAACGTCGCCGTTCTCGAACAAATCAGTTTTCGAACGAAAATTTCAAGATGTTTTTTGCTTCTGTTTTTGAACGAAAATTGGTACTTGAACGCCCCCGACAAAACCCGGAATTAATATATCGCGCGTGGCCCGACCAGCTGATCCAAGACGGGCTTTGTTATTGTGAATACGAAAGCCTGGTGAAAAAAAACAGGAAATAACATAACGAAAATAAAATAAATATATTTCTTGAATAATTTTATTATATTAAGTTTTTAAACTATACATGAATTTCTACTATCCACTTTATTAACAAGAAAAGCTAAAAAAAAGAAATGCTTTAAAAAGCCCATTTTTTTAGGCTTGGAACGCATTATTTTTTTCCCCCATTCATTGTATGGGAAAACATCGATTCTTTTTTCGAACAAATCACTTCTCGGACCGCCTTCTGGAACGGATTGTGGTCGAGAACCGAGGTTGTACTGTATCAAGTTATTTATATACCTGTATTATTATTTTTATTATATTATTCACAGGATACTTTTCTCAGTGTTTTAAGGTAAGTTTCAATTTCGCCACAGCTTGTCCGAGGGGCAAATTTTTTTTGAAAAATGTTTCTATTGCAGTTTTTATGACATGGTCTCCCTACATATTGGATTTTGACATGCTGTGGGTAGGCCTGGAACATATCACATCTGCTCGGAGAAATGGAGTAGCGTCTACTCAGTAGACTGTGCTACTTGTTTAACTTGGCATGGCCTGTGTGACGATACGTTTTCTCTTAGTTATTATTATCATGATCATCATCATCATTCCTCTGACCTGATGTGAACCTCCGCAACAGGCGACACGCCGTCTCCTGGAGCTCCTCATCATGTGGGAAAGCATCCATGGCCAAGATGAGCGCACTATAGCAGCGAACGCTGCCGGACATCAAAACCTCCACGTTACTGCCTGAAAGAAGTATTACTTAAATTTACTATTGTATCACATGATTTTGGTGGAAGGCAATGAACACAGTGAGGCTAGTTGAACAACAAGTTCTCATTTCAGGTTTTTTTCCCCACAGCAAACAATGTAAAGATGTCACCATAATTTCCGCCCTATAAGCCGCGACTTTTTTCACACGCTTTCAACCCTGCCGCTTATGCAGTCATGTGGCCAATTAGTGCATTATTTCTAATGGCCGCAAGGGGACACTTGAGCAGAAAAGTCAGAGTGAGATGTGGCAAGGAAGTCACTTTTACCGGTATGATTTGTTTTAACCTGCTCTGTTAGTGCTGCGCTAGCGTTAGGGCTGTGCTAGCGTGTTGCTGTGTCTCAGTCATTTTTACCGGGATGTTTTTTTTTTTTTTTTCAAACCGGCCCTGTTAACGCTGGGCTAGCGTGTTGCTGCTGTGTTACCACAGTGTCTCAGTGATTTAGGTATATATATATTTTTTTTTAACTGGCCCTGTTAGTGCTGTGTGCTACTGTGTTGCTACTGTGTAGCTGTCACGGCTGTCTTTTTTTTAACAGCCCTGTTCGTGCTACCGTTTTGTTGCTATGTTAAGATAAGCTAAAGTATTAAAACTTTGAAAACTCTTTCTGTGTAAATATCTCGCGTTTCAATCCGGGCACTTGCGGCTTTTACACAGCTGCGGCGTATGTATGTACCAAATAGTGTTTCCTTTACAAATGTACTGGGTGAGGCTTATAACCAGGTGCACTCTGTAGGCCTGGAATTACGATACCCCAGTGAGCACCAATCGGAAACAGTTATTCTAGAGCCTAGAATCGGAATACAAATGCTTTGCAGTCGAGTGATGCCTGTCTTTCTAAGACCTAGACACGAGGGCTATCCTAAACTGCTGAATGATGTTCTGCATTTTTTTGGCAGGATATGAGTGTGAGACTTCATATCAAATGGATAAGGACAATGCTCCCAAATCTCAAATTCGATTTGCAAATGGTGGAAATAATGTACACAGAGTTGATTGTGCCCATGTAGCAGTTCAACATTTTCCGTGTATACAAACATCATCATGTGTTCGACTTCCAGGAGAACAATTCCAAGTTGTTCGTTCTCTTCTTAGAAAGCTACTGGGGAAATATCATCACGGAATTACTGTAAAGACACAATCGGTGAAGATACTTCTCTGCTCTGGGTAGGTTATAATCGTTGTCACACACATTCATTGCCAGTGGACAATTAATTGCATTTGCACAGAGGCTAAATCCGTCCCCGCATTACGTCGGCAGAGACATGCATTTCACACATGGAATAGATTTTCTGGGAATAATTTATCCATGAATAGAGCGGAGGCAGGAGAATTGTTAAAGAAGCCAACTCAGAACGGCACCAGAGTACACAAAATGTACTTCAACCAAAACAAAAAGCAGTTTTTTTTCTGCTGAGTTCAGATGTGCTCAAATAGCCTTAGCAGTTGGATTAGTAACCAGGGCTAGTAACAGAGGGAGGAGGCTGCCTGTGTGTAAAGGAAGTATCAAATTTACAACTGAGGCATGCTGCCAATTGCCCTTTTGGTTTGAAAACAACTGCGGTTACATCACCATGTCTCGTTTTTATTTTGACACACGGAAAGCACATTTAACCCTTGAAACCAGACAATTAGCCTTGAAAGAACCGCTCCCCAAAAACAATTAGCTCATTTAACGTGTGGGAATTTCCATTTTGAAAGGGTTCTTCAGTTAGTGTACCGATGTAATTTTCCATTTTCGGAGCCTGTTCGGCTGTTAGTTCAAGCATAAAAGAGGATCCGTGTCCCTTTTATGCCGGAACAATTTTACTGTGTTACGGTAGACTTTTTAAGCTGCCGCTGTGGTTTCTGAGTATTTGAATGGATATTTTTTCGAGAATCAGTCGATCACTCGAACAGAACATGATTTCTGCAGGGAAGGGAGAAAAGAAAATCAGAAAAGACAAAGCACTAACTGTAAACAAGACGAGGAACGTAAATCATTACATACGTACCTCGAACAGTGACACAGTATATATGAATGTTCTAAGTTGTAGTAGTGCTACATCCAACCTATATTTTCCAGAACTTTAATTTGACTATCATAGCTATGCACATAACACATAGTTATATTTAGCAATATAGATGACGAAAGTTCAATCGAGGTGTTGTGTCACTGTCAAAGCAGATAAATAACTGGATGAGCCAACATTTTCTTCAACAAAACTACAACAAATACCCTGAAATAATTGTTTTTGGCAGGAAAGAAAAAAGGATCATTGTTAGTGAGCCCAGGTATTTCCTATCATTAAAAACCAAAGACCAGGTCTGAAACCTTGGTGGTCTGATAGATTCTGACCTGACTTTCAACAGTCATATCAAATCAATTACTAAAATTACGTTACCATCTGAAGAACATATCGAGAGTGAAGGCTTGTGTCAAGTAGACTAGGAAAAGCTCATTCATGCTTTTATCTCAAGTAGATTTGGCTATTGTAATGGGGAGGGGTGTTAGTGTTGCTGGAGTTACCTTGAAAAAGTAAAATCAGTTACTTTACTGATTAGTTTTTAAGCACCCCGAAAAACGGCTAACCAGGGGAGGCCGCAGGGACCCGATGGCACCTACCCGGAGCATATTACTAAAAGGCTAGGTTAACATACAAACATACAAGTCTGCTGTTTCCTCTGGTTGTTTTCCAGATCTACTCGTAGCAGTCATAGCTAAATGTGACGGTTTTACCCGATTTCGATATATTGTACTTCATCGGGGTGTACAGATGTGGGCAACTCGCATTAGAATGTTGATGAGACACTGTCAATAGTGTGCCTGGCATGTCAGCATCTCCTTCTGACGCAGACGGGAATCAAGTCAGAGTGATACATAATGCTAACTACTGCTAGTAAATTTTCTACCTCCACCCTCCATTGAAATGTAGTGTGGAGGTCATTTCATTTTGTAGCCCATCTTGTTTATGCTTATGTATGCACGGTTAAGAAATACTAAGTGCTTTCTGTTTTGGTTGCGAGGTGATTGAGCCAATCCCAGGTAGACTAGCTTTACAAATGCAAGATGGGGCAAGGGTTTGCAACTTCAAATAGAGAATCTGACAGACAGACTACCCGTACATATCATACAATTTATGTAATGAATGCTATGGTGGCGATAATGAGGCAGGAGGGTCTTACTGGGTCCAGACAGAGGGAGGAAAACCTTCATGGCCTGCAGCAGCACCTCCGGGTTGTCTGGGAACCCCTGCAGAGCACCCAGAACAACCAAGTGGTCCTGGTTCTCCACAAACTCTACGAGGTGCTCGTCGCTCACTACACATACACAACAGATTTGGAATGGAAGAAGAAAAAACAGCTTTGTTGCATTAAATAAGTAAGGAATAAAATAAGTTACACTCAAGAAAACAAGTATTTGAACACCCTGCTATATTGCAAGTTCTTCCACTTAGAAATCATGCAGGGGTCTGAAATTTTCATTGTAGGTGCATGTCCACTGTGAAAGAGATGATCTAAAAAGAAAAATCCAGAAATTACAATGTATGATTTTTTAACGATTTATTTGTGTAATACAGCTGCAAAAAAGTATTTGAACACCTGTCTATCAGCTAGAATCCTGACCCTCAAAGACCTGTTAGTCCGCCTTTAAAAGTCCACCTCCACTCCATGGATTATCCTGAATCAGATGCACCTATGTGAGGTCGTTAGCCCCATACAATCAGTAGGACTCAAACTTGGAACATGGCCAAGACCAAAGAGATGTCCAAAGACACCAGAGACAAAATTGTACAACTCCACATGGCTGGAAAGGGCTATGGAGAAATTGCCAAGCAGCTTGATGAAAAAAGGTCCACTGTTGGAACTATCATTAGAAACCCAGTCTCCAGACCTAAACCCAATAGCAAATCTTTAGAGGGAGGTGAAACTCCATGTTTCTCAGCGACAGCCCAGAAACCTGTCTGATCTAGAGAAGATCTGTGAGGAGGAGTGGGCTAAAATCCCTCCTGCAGTGTGTGCAAACCTGGTGAACAACTACAGGAAACGTTTAACCTCTGTAATTGCAAACAAAGGCTACTGTACCAAATATTAACATTGGTTTTCTCAGGTGTTCAAATACTTATTTGCAGCTGTATCAGACAAATAAATCGTTAAAAAAAATCATACATTGTGATTTCAGATTTCTTTTTAAATTATCCCTCTCACAGTGGACATGCAACTACGATGAAAATTTCAGACCCCTCCATGTTTTCTCAGTGGGAGAACTTGCACTATAGCAGGTTGTTCAAATACTTATTTTCTTCACTGTAATACAAAATGCACTTTTTACTTGTAGGATTTCCATAATAATAGTCTCAATAAACAGTGCAATGTCCAAAAAAGAACTTATTCTGCTATGTAGTGTATAAGTAGTCAACTGAAACAAGCACTAGTTAAAACAAAGCGACAACCCTCGGCGAGCTCGTGGAAAGCTCAAACCAGAACTACAAAATTGGAAAACAACACTTTAACACACGAGATTGTATAATCATCTGCTTAAGACGTGATTGTCACATGCACAGTTTGTTGACAGCTCATTAAAACAATGTACCAACCGTTTTATGAGCTTGTCAAAATTAAAAAAAAAAAAAAAAAAAAAAAAAAACGACAGTATGAGACACAAAGGTATAATGATCCAATTCCAAGGTTGTCAAAAATAAATGAATGTAAAAAAAAACAAAATTTCCCCTTGCTAGTAGTCATGCTACAGGAAATTATTATTATTATTATATAGTAAAGGACATTGTAATGACAAAAGCATTTATTGCCATTTATTTGCATAAAATGTTAAATTTGCATTTCAAGGTTGTCAACACTTTGTTAATTAATTCAAAGTACTGACGGTCGGCTTCATTCTTGATACTGCTTTGAGTTGCAAAACATCTTTTATCTGGTTGCTAAGCTTTACACTGTTGGCAAAAAAAATGGATAGTATTTAGTTGCATGTAATGAGCAACAACCAGTCCCTTTAGCCTCACCTCGACGAAGGAGCGCCTGCAGAGCTCGGCAGCCTTGGAGCTGCACCTCCTCGCTGGAGGGGAAAGACTTCATGGCCTGTACCGCCAGGCCGAACACATCTTCCTCTTCGTCCTCCAATAGCAGCAGAGCGATGGCGTCTGTATGAGGAATAAGAAGTAATTATGTCAACGCCCTTTCCAACAACTGAAGTCTATTTATATCACACCTAATCACATAATTGTGATTATGTGAACAAGGGTTCAACAAGCCCACAGTTCATAGAAATCAAAACGTGCCTCGGTCTAAAACCTCGATCTGGGCAAGGAAAAACTCGTCGAGACCCAGTTTAGGAAAACAGATTGAACATTTATAAGGGATCACAGATAGAGGCATCCCCCTTCCTGGTTGACCAGGCTGCAATGGATGCCGAACGGGAAACATTAATCACGATACGATAACTATATGAAATACAATGTTAGTATGACCAGCATGAGAGGCCAGTTTGATCAATATCATTAATCTTTAATCATTCATATTGATCGCCCCGCATCATTTTTTTTAACTACTAGGTAGTGTAGTAAGATGGAAGTACGGACTGGAAAGGAGAGGAATGAAGATTAGCCGAAGTAAAACAGAAAATATGTGCGTGAATGAGAGGGGCGGAGGAGGAAGAGTGAAGCTCCAGGGAGAAGAGATGGCGAGGGTGGACGACTTCAAATACTTGGGGTCAACAATACAGAGCAATGGTGAGTGTGGCAAGGAAGTGAAGAAACGGGTCCAAGCGGGGTGGAACAGTTGGCGGAAGGTGTCTGGTGTTCTATGTGACAGAAGAGTCCCCGCTGGGATGAAGGGCAAAGTTTATAAAACAGTGGTGAGGGCGGCCATGATGCACGAATTAGAGAGGGTGGCACTGAAGAAACAACAGGAAGCAGAAATGGAGGGAGCAGAAATTAAGACGCTAAGGTTTAGATGGAAAAAGATGACATGTTGTGGAGACCCCTAACGGGACAAGCCGAAAGGAAAAGAAGAAGAAGGCAGTATAGTCACTCAGGATTCCCCCCATAGTTTAGTCTCAAATTTTGTCCCTGTGCATGACTGCCAAAGATGTTTTTGTAGGGCTACTGATGATAGATGTCTAGCAAACTATATGCTGTTAAGTGAAAAGGATTTCAGGTGCAGAATTTTCCAAAACATCTTGTGTGCTCTACTGAACCAATGTCAAGTCCTCACACTTTGCCGCCAGGCTTTATTTACCCCGATATAATGAAGAAAATGCCAATGTTTCGCAGTTGTCATCCTCCATTTGTCAAGAAAACATGGTTCAATGTGGTCGCTATTCAAGAAAAGTTCACTGTTCTTCCTGGAAACACCCAAAATGAACCTTAAATGGGTGCTACAGATCAAAATTACAGACTTCCTGTGACTCTTCAGGCATGGCTTCCAAAGACTTTTTTTTGTGAGTCCACTCGTAAACATATATATTGAATTTCATGCTGCCAAGTGAAACTGGTTTAAGGGGCTGAATTTTCCAAAATCTCTGGCATGCTCTACAGAAACAATGACAAGTTATAAACTTTTGGTCCCATGCTCCAACCAAATGTACACTAAACTACCCTAACTGCCATTCCTGAATTATGTTTCATAATTTTGATCAATCATCCAACTCAAATCCATACTTTAAATTGTTAGGCATGGTCGCTTGAGACTAACAGACCCAATAAGGGACTCAATTTTGGGTGAAAATCAAAATTAATATTGGCCTCGGAGGCAGTTAAGATTCAGCCTTGTGATTGTTGCCTAGCAACAAATGTCCGAAAAGACGTATGAGAGGGAAAAATCTTTCTTTCTGTCAGTGGTGAAGTTTATCACAACATGAGAAAACCATCAGACAGGAAGGAAGATGGAAAATTCCACTGGTGTACTTACTTAGGCACCCTTTCAAAAGACACAATGTGAGTAATTGCACTTGAAAGCGTCTCCTTCAGGGATAATTTTGCGGTTTGGCAAACGTGCTTGAGGCTTAATTGTGCCTTCTATCTCTCAACATACAGTACGTTGGTATGATATAATGTTAATATTGTAGTTTTGCATATACCGGTAAAACAATGCAAAATTTGACATAAATCATCTAACCCATAAATGTCAAAACAGAAAACACTTTTGACAGCCAAGCTATTTCAAACACTTTCCCACCAGTAATTTAACTATAACAGAAGTCTTTTCGAGAGAGGAAGTAAAAATACATAATTGCGATAATGTTGTTGCAGAAGTGTGCACCACTATTTCCATTTTGGATGTGACCATCTAGGATCTTAATCAATCCAATATATAAAAATAAATATCATAACTTCACATATATTTAACTACATTGATTGAATGGTTTATTCATGTGTGTAAGACTTGAGTGTACACTCGCTTGGTACAAGAAATACAAATGCAAGTGTTGTGTGCTTATTTGCATTTAAACTGACTCACTGTTTTCGTCAGTATAACTTACGTACAGTATATAACTGAGGCTTGGAGTGGGAAGGAATCTCAAAAATAACACCCTATTACTGTAATTCCTGGCCTACAGACCGCACCTGGTCACCCAGTATATTTGTAAAGAAAATACCATTTGGTACGGACATACGCCAAAGCTGTGTAAAAGCCGCAAGTGCCCACATTGAAACACGAGATAGTTATAAAGAAAGACTGTAAACAGAGAATTTAACGCTAGCGCCGCCGTGCTAATGTTAACGCTAGCGTCGCCACGCTAACGCTAACGCTAGCGCCCCGCTAACAGGGACGGTTAAAAAAAAAAAACATACCGGCAGTAACATGCTAACGGAGCGCTAACAGGGCCGGACTGGTAAAAGTCAGTTAAAGTAAAACTTACTGGTAAATATCACTTAGACACGCCAGTAACACAGCGGCAACACCCTAGCACAGCGCTAACGCTAGCGCAGCGCTAACAGGGCTGGTAAAAGTCACTTCCTTTGCACATATATTCCAGCGGTCTCACTCTTACCTTTTCCGCTCGAGTGCTCCATTGCGGCTGTTAGAAACAACGCAGAAATTAGCCGCATCACCGCATTAACCACTGGGTTGAAAGCGTGAGAAAAGTCGCGGCTTATAGGCTGAAAATTATGGTGCTTCCATACCATACATACCATACAAAAATGCAAAACATGTTTATGTCAAATAGTGTTAAATATTTATTTAATACTGTAATATGTGTTATCAACAGTATTAATAAAATGTTATGGCATCATTGAGCATTTATTTTAGTTGGTTGAGGGAATCTGTTGTGACAATTACAGGGACCAGGACAAGCGTTTCCTGGGCCTGTCCCGAGATATATATGACGGCTACATCAGCACGTGCACAATGATTATTATGAATGATTGTTGTACGGAGAGTTTCTAGAATAACAATACAAATACAAACCTAGCAAAATATAAATACAGATAATTCACAATATTTTGAGCATATGGGTACCAGCAAATAGAAGATGGTAGAAGGGTTTTCCGAAGTAAAACAGAATATTTGTGCGTGAATGAGAAAGGTGGAGGGGGAAGACAGAGGCTACGGGGAGAAGAGATGGCGAGGGTGGAGGACTTCAAATATTTAGGGTCAACAATCCAGAGCAATGGTGAGTGTGGTAAGGAAGTGAAGAAACGGGTCCAAGCAGGTTGGAACAGCTGGCGGAAGGTGTCTGGTGTGTTATGTGACAGAAGAGTCTCCGCTGGGATGAAGGGCAAAGTTTATAAAACAGTGGTGAGGTCGGCCATGATGTACGGATTAGAGACGGTGGCACTGAGAAACAACAGGAAGCAGAACTGGAGGTAGCAGAAATGAAGATGCTGAGACAGCCAAAGTTGGATGTTTTGGAGACAAGATTCGGGAGAGCAGACTTTGATGGTTTGGACATGTTCAGAGGCGAGAGAGTGAGTATATTGGCAGAAGGATGCTGAGGATGGAGCTGCCAGGCAAAAGAGCGAGAGGAAGACCAAAGAGAAGGTTGATGGATGTTGTGAGGGAGGACATGAGGACAGTGGGTGTTAGAGAGGAGGACGCACGAGACAGACTAAGATGGAAAAAGATGACACGCTGTGCCGACCCCTAAAGGGACAAGCCGAAAGGAGAAGAAGGGTTTTCCTGATTTTTTTAGGTCAACTTTGGGGGTGCGCAGTATACTTCAGGACGCATTATACTCCAGAAATTACGGTAAAACAGACCTGATGGACACTTGATACACCATGCAATTCTGAAAGTTAAAGTCACCCGCATTTGCAGGGTTCACACGTGTTTATGTCCAGCTCCGTTTACAATACCGGTTTTTCAAAACCCCCATGGGTGCTTCGTTATAATTGCGTGACGACAAATGCTGGGACAACATGAGAACGTTTTAAACCAAAACAAAGTAACAATGGATGATGAAAATTTCAAACGGCATCACAGCTGCTGGAAAGTACCTGAGTGCAGGAGGAGGGCCAGGGCTCTGAGCGCGACCACGGTCACCCGGCTGTCTGCGTGGTACCGTGACAGAACCCTCAGGATCTGCCTGGATACACATACATGCGTGTGCACGCACACACATAGTTAAGGGTGGGCATATTCGAGCGATCACGTTCCGAAAGACCCGTGTGACAGTCATCATAGTGGTATGACAGTCATCATAGCGTCACCACCTGTGTGTGCGCTTCTGGAATGTCTGAAAAAATGTTGATAGTACCTTCACCTCAGGGAAGTGAGACACTGTCAAATGAAAAAGGATGTGAAATGTTTCAGCAGTTATAATAATAACAACGCTTAAGTGCATATTTGACGTGTTCACCCGCCTGTGGGGGTTGCCAGGAATGAATTGCATTTTCACTGCACGGCCAATCTTACTCAATTCATATGAAAAAAAATGTATTAAGATATAACACGGGTGTCCAAAGTGCAGTCCTGGAGCTAATTGTGTCCCACAGATTGTTTTTTGGATTGTTTTTTTTTTGTAGCATATTGAAAATATATTTTTTTAAAAAACAACAATTGCAAGATCAAATTAGAGAATTAGTGAACAATAGGGTACAACAAAAAAGGAAACCCCACAAATAGTTGTCCATTTCTGTTATTCCATAGATTCCGTGACTTTCTAGCTCAAGTTACTTTGACGTTATGTCTGTTAAGTTACTACTTCATGAAAGTCAATTGTACATTAATCATGTGTTATATGTAATTACTATCTGGGACAAGATACTCCTACATTACTCTTTTGGTTTTGTTTCAGCTCAAGTTACTTGTAGGTACAGGTTATTTCTTGTCAGGAACATGGCAAGGCCACTGGCCTGGCGATGCCACCTCTGACAGCTGTCACACGGCTCTGTTGCATGTGTGACACTAACCGACCAAGTACTTAAGTGGTTAATGTGTGATCGGCATTTGCCGGTTCGTTGCTTACGCTTTACAGCATCCTGGGATACTCCGCTACAGTGAGTAAGTTAGCAAGTTTAGTGTAGCGCAATCCTTTGTCACAGCGAGCCTGTGCCTCTTTACTTTGACCACGTCTTGTCCATGTTTCTTAGTTTGCCTCGCAGTCATCGGACCTTGTGCACGTTTTTGGATCTTGCCTGTTGCCTGGCGCTTTTGCGCTTCCAACTGTTTTGGACTGTCGTTTCGTGTTCGACCTTCTGAAATAAAACCACTCTTAATATCATTCCCTTGCCTCGGAGTCCTGCATTTGGGTCCGCCCCCGTGCCGCTGGCTTATGACAATTTCCATATGTTTTCCTAAATTAAGTCCCAACTCAAGTCACTGGCTGGTATAAGTTACTTCTATGTTATTTACTACGTTGCATCTTAGCTCTAGTTACCCCTCTAGATAAGAGTATGACTACATTAATTCCTACCTTCCTGCATATTTTTGTAAATAAAAGCCACACTTTTGTTTTATTTAATATGAACAAAACAAAAACAATGTGCCTCATTTATCAACTAAACAAATGTAATGTAACTGAATTTTCTTCACGGGATGAACACAGTATATATCTACTTAGCTTTTGGAGTAAGTTACTTACGATTTCCTTCTTAGACACTTGGGATATGCGTTTACTTAAGATACATTTAGGTGCAGGTTACTTCCAAATCAAAGCTACTTTTCAGGTACTTCTTTAGTCACTTGTAGGTACAAGTTACTTTTGAAATGTTATATAATAGTCCCCCTCTAAATTGCATTTTTTCTGTTAAAATACATTCACAATGCATGTTTAAATAAATTTAAATGTAATTAAAGTGTGTGGAAAAACTGGTTCAGATGTTTTGCTGGTTTTGTTTTCTTTGTTGTTTATGGGTGTGTGTGAGTGATGATGAATGTGGTCATCCATTCTGCTCATTTCCTATAAATGGCACAATGGAAATGTTCTTTTACTTGTGTTGTTCTGTGAAAGGGCATCTTGAGTTAACTCCCGTGTATATATATATATAAACACAGCGAAGAAAATAAGTATTTGAACACCTGAGAAAACCAATGTTAATATTTGGTACAGTAGCCTTTGTTTGGAATTACAGAGGTCAAACGTTTCCTGCAGTTGTTCACCAGGTTTGCACACACTGCAGGAGGGATTTTGGCCCACTCCTCCTCACAGATCTTCTCGAGATCAGACAGGTTTCTGGTCTGTCGCTGAGAAACATGGAGTTTCACCTCCCTCTAAAGATTTGCTATTGGGTTTAGGTCTGGAGACTGGCGAGGCCATCGCCAGAACCTTGATTATGGACTTCTTAAAACCAGGAGCCACTCCTTGGTTTTCTGGCTGTTGCTTCGGGTCACTGTCCATGCCTGAAAGGTAACCCCAGCCACACCCATCTTCAATGCGCTGAATGAGGAAAGAGGTTGTTCCCCAAAACTCTCAACATTACATGGCCACGGTCTCCGCTCCTCGTAGAGTTAGTCGTCGTGAACACACACTACCAAAAAACACCCCTAAAGCACCTAAAGCCATGATTCTAAACCATCCCCCGGGCTCACAGTAGTTGGTGGTTCTTGGGCATGACGCATCATTCATCTTCCTCTCCAACACGTAGTGGAATTAATTGACCTAAAAGGGTGTTCAAATACTCGTTTTTATCAATATATATATATTATATATAAAAAAAGGGAACCAGCCAGGGAATGTTTGTGTGAAGCATTCACGACGTTGTCATATTTTGTGTACGATGTTGTGCAGTCGAACAGGGTGTGAGCCGGACCGGCCAACTTACTGCTGAGGTGTGTTTAGGCGCTCCAACATACCCGGACACGTTTCCAACAGTTGACACAGCAGCGACCAGCCCACCTGTGACGGGAGGATACTTATCACCCGGGCTACTACTGTGAAACAGTCCGTTTTTTCACGCGGGACGTGTTTTCATGATCGTCACCCTCTATCAGTGGAAAAATCTTCGATAGCGTGAACAATTGAAAACATTTGATTTGACGCTTTTTTTTTTTTTGTTTTTTTTTAAATTTTGTTACTTTTTCGCGTTTTAGTTGTGTTTCTTTTTTTTTTTTTATTTTTTTCTTTTTTTCGCTTTTTTTTGGTTTATTATGGAGCATTTCTTTCCTATTTTTGTCTTATTTTTTTATTATGCAGCTATTTTTTTTTTTTTTTGTGAGTTTTTTTAGTGGTCTTTTTTTTTTTTTTTTTTATAATTTTTACACCGGGGCTACTGTGAAACAGTTTTTTTATTTTTGGGTGGGATCCGCTATCAGTGAAAATTCTGTCGATAGCGTGACATTTCCATTTTTTTTTTTACTCACTTTTTCACCCACATCTTTTAATGCAGCCCTATGGGGGGCACAAACCAGTGCAATCTGTAGGCCGGTCCCAAGCCCGGATAAATGCAGAGGGTTGCGTCAGAAGGGCATCCGGCGTAAAAAACTGTGCCAAACAAATATGAGCGTTCATCTAAAGAATCCATACCGGATCGGTCGTGGCCCGCGTTAACAACGCCCGCCCCCGGCACTGCTACCTGCAGGGCGTCGGTGGAAATTCAGCTACTGTGGGTCGAAGACAAAGAAGAGGAGGAAACCGGATCCAGCGTCAGAAGAAAAAGAGAATGCACAGCGCCTACAACTGTGTGTAGGGACTTTGAATGTTGGGACTATGACAGGAAAATCTCAGGAGTTGGTTGACATGATGATTAGGAGAAAGGTTGATATTCCTGTGCATCCGAGAGAGCAGGTGGAAAGGTAGTAAGGCTAGAAGTTTGGGAGCAGGGTTTAAATTATTCTACCACGGAGTAGATGGGAAGAGAAATGGAGAAGGGGTATTTAAAGGAAGCTGGCTAAGAATGTCTTGGAGGTAAAAGAGTATCAGATCGAGTGAGAGACTAAAATTTGAATATAGAGGGTGGTTTATGTATAATGTGGTTAGCGGCTATGCACCCAGGTAGGATGTGACCTAGAGTTGGGAAAGAGAAATTCTGGAAGGAACTAGATGAAGTAGTTCTGAGCATCCCAGACAGCGAGAGAGTTTGTGATGGTGCAGATTGTAATGGACATATTGGTAAGGAACAGGGGCGATGAAAGAAGTGATGGTAAGTACGGCATCCAGAAAGGAACTTTGAAGGGCAGATGGTGGTGGACTTTGCAAAAAGGATGGAGATGGCTGTAGTGAACACTTATTTCCAGAAGAGGGAGGAGCATATAGTGACCTACAAAGCGGAGGTAGAGAACCACGCAGGTAGATTATATATTTGATTTTGTGCAGACGATGTAATCTGAAGGAGGTACTGACTGTAAAGTAGTGGTAGGGGAGAGTGTAGCTCGACAGCATAGGATGGTAGTATGTAGATGATTCTGGTGGTGGGTAGGAAGATTAAGAGACAAAGGTAGAGCAGAGAACCATGTGGTGGAAGCTGAGAACGGAAGAATGTTGTGCGGCCTTCCGGAAAGAGGTGAGACAGGCTCTCGATGGACAACCGAAGCTCCCGGAAGACTGGACGACGACAGCCAAGGTGATCAGAGAGACAGGCAGGAGAGTACTTGGTGTGTCATCTGGTAGGAAAGGGGAGAAGGAGACTTGGTGGTGAACCCCAAAATTCAGGGAGTCATACAAGGAAAGAGATTAGCGAAGAAGAAGTGGGATACTGAGAGACTGATGGAGAGCGAAAGGAGTACATCGAGATGCGACGTAGGGCAATGGTAGAGTGTGCAAAGGCTAAACAGAGGCATATGAAGACATGTACACAGGTGGACACGAAAGAAGGAGAAAAGGATCTCTACAGGTTGGCCAGACAGAGGGATAGAGATGGGAAGGATGTGCAGCAGGTCAGGGTGATTAAGGATAGAGATGGAAATTTGTTGACTGGTGCCGGTAGTGTACTAAATAGATGGAAAGAATACTTGAGAAGTTGATGAATGAAGAAAATGAGAGAGAAGGAAGAGTTGAAGAGGCAAGAGTGAAGGACCAGGAAGTGGAAATGATTACTAAGGGGGAAGTCAAAAGGCATTACAAAGGATGAAAAATGGAAAGGCAGTTGGTCCTGATGACATACCGGTAGAGGTATGGAAGCAATTTGGAGAGATGGCTGAGGAGTTTTTGACTAACTTATTCAACAGAATACTAGCGGGTGAAAAGATGCCTGAAGAATGGAGGAAAAGTGTTCTAGTTCCCATTTTTAAGAACAAAGGGGATGTTCAGAGCTGTGGGAACTATAGAGGAATAAAGTTGGTGAGCCACACAATGAAGTTATGGGAAAGAGTAGTGGAGGCTAGACTCAGGACAGAAGTAAGTATCTGCGAGCAACAGTATGGTTTCATGCCTAGAAAGAGTACCACAGATGCATTATTTGCCTTGAGGATGCTTGTGGAAAAGTACAGAGAAGTCAGACGGAGCTACATTGTGTCTTTGTGGATCTAGAGAAAGCCTATGACAGAGTACCAAGAGAGGAACTGTGGTACTATGCATGCGTAAGTCTGCTGTGGCAGAGAAGTATGTTAAAATAGTACAGGACATGTATGATGACAGCAGAACAATGGTGAGGTGTGCCTTAGGTGTGACAGAGGAATTTAAGGTGGAGGTGGGACTGCATCAGGGATCAGCTCTGAGCCCCTTCCTGTTTGCAGTGGTAATGGATAGGCTGACAGATGAGGTTAGACTGGAATCCCCTTGGACCATGATGTTCGCAGATGATATTGTCATATGCAGTGAAAGCAGGGAGCATGCAGAGGAACAATTGGAAAGATGGAGACATGCACTGGAAAGGAGAGGAATGAAGATTAGCCGAAGTAAAACAGAATATGTGCGTGATGAGAAAAGTAGAGGGGGAAGAGTGAGGCTACAGGAGAAGAGATAGCGAGGGTGGACGACTTCAAATACTTGGGGTCAACAATACAGAGCAATGGAGAGTGTGGTCAGGAAGTGAAGAAACGGGTCAAGCAGGTTGGAACAGCTGGCGAAAGGTGTCTGGTGTGTTATGTGACAGAAGAGTATCTGCTAGGATGAAGGGCAAAGTTTACAAAACAGTGGTGAGGCCGGCCATGATGTACGGATTAGAGACGGTGGCACTGAAGAAACAACAGGAAGCTGAACTGGAGGTGGCAGAAATGAAGATGTTGAGGTTCTCGCTCGGAGTGACCAGGTTGGATAGGATTAGAAATGAGCTCATTAAGGGACAGCCAAAGCTGGATGTTTTGGAGACAAGATTCGAGAGAGCAGACTTCGATGGTTTGGACATGTTCAAAGGCGAGAGAGTGAGTATATTGTAGAAGGATGCTGAGGATGGAGCGCCCAGGCAAAAGAGCGAGAGGAAGACCAAAGAGAAGGTTTATGGATGTGGTGAGGGAAGACATGAGGGCAGTTGGGGTTAGAGAGGAAGATGCAGGAGATAGGCTAAGATGGCAAAAGATGACACGCTGTGGCGACCCCTAACGGGACAAGCCGAAAGGAAAAGAAGACTTCACCCACATGCTTTTAATAAATGTAAACTTGTCAAAAGACAATTATACATAAAACATTTTTTTGAAGCAAGTTTTAGACCCTATTCTCACGATGGCTTGTACAGTTCTCCAATTAAGAGAGAAAGGATGGGTGCTTCAAGCTATTTGTTCGTCACTTCTAGTTTAAGTTTACTGCAAAACTGACACATAAACGAAGACAATTTGATATGTTTTTAATCACTTTAGAGATGGAGAACAACGTAAAAGGCAGGAACAATGATGTTACTGTCATGTGTCAGGAAATGTTAAGCCAAGAAGGGAAGCTGGGAAAGTGGTCAATGCAAAAATTACAAGAAAAGTCCTCCTAAGCCATAGAAAATGAGTTATTTGTAAAATCTTAAATCTGCTTTTGGTGCTGAGACTCTGCTGGGCCATATTTGGGGCAGACGTCTATTTCCTCCGGGCGAGATTGTATGTGAACAGTGGCGGTGCTTTTAAGTACCTGCTGGACTCCTCTGCTGCCCATGTGCATCATCAGCGCAGCCGTTAGTGGCTCGTGGATGTCTTTGTCTGCGAACAGCTGGCTTGCTGCCGTCAAGAGAAACCATAGGATGACATGTTAGCTTTCAGTACGTCACCACAGTTGAGTTTTGTGTGTTTTTACTTTCTGGTCCCCCGACAGTTGGGAAATGTCATTTATTCATTCGTTCATCGTGGTCAATAGAAAATGGATGTCATTTGTTTTCAAGAAAATTAGACACATAGAAATGAAGCACTAGTTGGTAGGTTGGTTGGTTAGTAGGTAGGGATAGTCATTAACTATACAAGTGACAGACTAGCTGGAGAAATGACCAGCAAGTCGAGGTTGTTGGACATCTCATCTACTAAGGAAAGTTCCATCCATCCATTTTCTTAACTGCTTATCCTCACAAGGGTCACGGGAGTGCTGGAGCCTATCCCAGCTGTCTACAGGCAGGAGGCAAGGTACACCCTGAACTGGTTGCCAGCCAATCGCAGGGCACATAGAGACAAACAGCCGCCCTCACAATCACACCTAGGGAGAATTTAGAGTGTCCAATAAATGTTGCATGTTTTTGGGATGTGAGAGGAAAGCCATTGGGTCTAATAGGGAATAAATAATTGAAGAACTAGTTGGACATTGGATCGAGCGGGTCAGGGGTTTTTGGACTTATTGGGCTAGCCGGACACAGGAACTCATACGAGAGAAGTAATTAAAAACCTAGTTGGATATTGATCTTTGAAAGACACACCAGTTGGACAAGTGATCTCCAAGTAAGGACTAGTACAACATTTCATTGACAAGTGAAGAACTAGTTGGTCATTAAAGGGTGATGGACATTTACAATGGTAGGGAACGACAAGTTGGACATTCAGGTGGATTTGGACGTTGACTTATTAGACCAGTTGCACATATTGTGGTATAGTTGGACATAAATGGAAAAACTACTTGGACTTTGGATCTATTACAAGGGAAGGACTAGTTGAAGGGTGGGACGTGGTTTTCAACGTGATGCACATGCAGCCACACGTTGTCCCCTACCATGGTCGGTGTGCGCCAGGAAGAGCAGATCCTGCAGGATCTGGATGAGGGTGCACAGTTGCCGGTCTTCCTGGGGGCTCCCGAGCCTTACCAGGAGCCTCCTCAGCCTCTCCTCCAGCTCCTCTTTGTTGTCCATCCCGTCAAAACACACCCCGGGGCGGTCAGATCACGACACCCTCAAGAAGAGGCTCCGAGGGGCCGAGCGGCCGCTGTAGCCTTGCCGGCAAGACAGGACCGCGTGGAAGGCTGCGAGTCAACGCATCGGCGCGCATGTCTCACCGAGAGAATGAGTCAACTTTCGTTCGCCTTCCTCTTTTTTTGTGTGCGTGTGTCTTTGCTGTTGTAGTTGTGTGGGAGTCCTCTCTCCTCTGACAGTCACTGGCGCACAGGCGTGTTCCTGCCTCCTGTCACATCATATGACTCCGTACAGGAACAGGAAATAACTTCCCGTTAGGGACGAGACTCAAACGAAGCCTTCGCCGAGGATTAACTCCTCTCCGGTCAGTCTTCCGTCATTTAAACTCGGTGAGTAACCGTGTTTGGTCAAATCTATGAGCGGCTTTTTTTTTTTTTTTCGTGGTGTGTGTATGCAAAGAGTTGTTTAAACTTGTCATGTGAACTGCCCACCCACTACATCTTCTTCTACGTCGGTGTCTGGTGACAGCCTCGGGATACCCCGGCGCCACACTCTATTGGAAAAATCCACTTTTTTTTCATGTTGCTACCGATTATGAGAATATTAAAGATACGAATGATTCACTTCAACAAATAAAGTAGCTAAATCAACGTCACGCGCTAAATTCACACTTTGAGCTAAAAACAACAACAACAACAACAAAAAAACAACGGATGTACTGATAGATTTCCGGGTGTGTTATGGTATTTTTTTTTTTTACCATGTTCTTTGTTGTTGTTTTTTTTTGTTTTTGTTTTTTTTTTTTTAGAAACCAGACTGGAAGTCAATAATAGGTAGAAATAAATAAACAGCACACCATGAGCAACCTTTAATCCAACCCAATCCGATCCAAATGGAGTCACATTGAAAATACATTTATTTTATTTAAAACACATTACCGATAATACAAATGGTAAATCAGATGTTGAAAACAATAAAACGTCAAGTAAAAATAAATAAAATACTGGCTACCATTGAAAGGAATAAATAGATAAGACATAAAGCTTTCAGGCATTTATGCATGGTCAGGGAATTTGAAGAAGAAGTGGCTTTTAAGCAATGGTTTGGAGAAAAAAAATTCCAAAGTAGTTTCAAATCTGTCAGGTTGTTCTGCTACTGTACAGGCTCAGTCTAGTCCGTGTTCATAATGTAAAATGTCGCCTGCGAATGACAAGATTTATCTCCAAGACCTCAGTGAATGAAATTGAGTAGCATATGGTTGGATAATAAAGTGTTCTGTAGGTAAAAAGTAAAATGGTAGACAATGTTTTCTAAAATGATTTAAAAACAATAACAAACTAGCAGGTTTTTAAGCAGATTATAATGAACACTAAATTGAAAAAAACTACTGATTAAAAATTGCTTGGAGTGCCATTCCAATGAGAATATGAATATTGTATTAATACAGTCAACTGTCATGTTGGCAAACAAGTCTGACAAGTTGTCTCGCTTGTGTGCGTGGAAAAAAAAAAGGAATCAGTTATGTGGAATTTCTAGAACACTCTGTCCATTCTGAAAGTTGAGTTTATGAGAAATGATGGCGTGTGGTGTTTTTATTTTTAAAAACATGCTATTTGAACTAAAATTCAATGTGAACAGTTAGTGGGGTGTGACCATCTGCCGCAATCTGTCAGGCAGATTCTTATTATTATGTAGATCAGCAGTTTTATTCCTACTCAATTAATTAGATTAGTCATTTTAGAATGCAAAAATAAAAAGTACCAATCTTCTTCTTTTCCTTTCGGCTTGTCCCGTTAGGGGTCGCCACAGCGTGTCATCTTTTGCCATCTTAGCCTATCTCCTGCATCTTCCTCTCTAACCCCAACTGCCCTCATGTCTTCCCTCACCACATCCATAAACCTTCTCTTTGGTCTTCCTCTCGCTCTTTTGCCTGGGAGCTCCATCCTCAGCATCCTTCTACCAATATACTCACTCTCTCGCCTTTGAACATGTCCAAACCATCGAAGTCTGCTCTCTCGAATCTTGTCTCCAAAACATCCAGCTTTGGCTGTCCCTCTAATGAGCTCATTTCTAATCCTATCCAACCTGGTCACTCCGAGCGAGAACCTCAACATCTTCATTTCTGCCACCTCCAGTTCTGCTTCCTGTTGTTTCTTCAGTGCCACCGTCTCTAATCCGTACATCATGGCCGGCCTCACCACTGTTTTGTAAACTTTGCCCTTCATCCTATCAGATACTCTTCTGTCACATAACACACCAGACACCTTTCGCCAGCTGTTCCAACCTGCTTGGACCCGTTTCTTCACTTCCTGACCACACTCTCCATTGCTCTGTATTGTTGACCCCAAGTATTTGAAGTCGTCCACCCTCGCTATCTCTTCTCCCTGTAGCCTCACTCTTCCCCCTCTACTTTTCTCATTCACGCACATATATTCTGTTTTACTTCAGCTAATCTTCATTCCTCTCCTTTCCAGTGCATGTCTCCATCTTTCCAATTGTTCCTCTGCGTGCTCCCTGCTTTCACTGCATATGACAATATCATCTGCGAACATCATGGTCCAAGGGGATTCCAGTCTAACCTCATCTGTCAGCCTATCCATTACCACTGCAAACAGGAAGGGGCTCAGAGCTGATCCCTGATGCAGTCCCACCTCCACCTTAAATTCCTCTGTCACACCTAAGGCACACCTCACCATTGTTCTGCTGCCATCATACATGTCCTGTACTATTTTAACATACTTCTCTGCCACACCAGACTTACGCATGCAGTACCACAGTTCCTCTCTTGGTACTCTGTCATAGGCCTTCTCTAGATCCACAAAGACACAATGTAGCTCCTTCTGACCTTCTCTGTACTTTTCCACGAGCATCCTCAAGGCAAATAATGCATCTGTGGTACTCTTTCTAGGCATGAAACCATACTGTTGCTCGCAGATACTTACTTCTGTCCTGAGTCTAGCCTCCACTACTCTTTCCCATAACTTCATTGTGTGGCTCATCAACTTTATTCCTCTATAGTTCCCACAGCTCTGAACATCCCCTTTGTTCTTAAAAATGGGAACTAGAACACTTTTCCTCCATTCTTCAGGCATCTTTTCGCCCGCTAGTATTCTGTTGAATAAGTTGGTCAAAAACTCCACAGCCATCTCTCCAAATTGCTTCCATACCTCTACCGGTATGTCATCAGGACCAACTGCCTTTCCATTTTTCATCCTTTGTAGTGCCTTTCTGACTTCCCCCTTAGTAATCATTTCCACTTCCTGGTCCTTCACTCTTGCCTCTTCAACTCTTCCTTCTCTCTCATTTTCTTCATTCATCAACTTAAAAATAAATAAAAATAAAAAGTACCAATGAAAGAGGAAAAAGAACAATAAATTGTTAATTGATAAATTGCTCTTTCAACGAAGAATGTAAGTGAAAGAACGTTTCCTCAGTGCTATTTATAGAAAATGGGCACAATACATCGCCACATCCATCATCACACACACCTATAAAAAAACAAAGAAAACAAAACCATGAAAAAAAATGAAACCAATAAATCGTCTGAACCAGTCTTGCTAGTTAGAAAAATCATTTAAATAATGCAGCTATCCACCTAAAGCGTTAAGGATTGCAATTACAATGTTCTTTACTGTTTACGGTTAAAAAAAAAAAAAGTTAGCGTCAAGTTAAGTTGGTATTCTCGTAAAAAAAAAAAATTCAATAACAGTGTGTGGATCTACTTATAGTTTAACTGTAAAAGTACTCGATGTGCAATTTTAATGGAGGGTTGGACTTTTGGGGCAAAAGGTTCTTGCACAGGACCCCATTCAAGGCACGACCGTCACTCATTACAAGGATATTTTCTTTTATGATCAGTATTCCATTCATCCATCCATTTTCTTTGCCGCTTATCCTCACGAGGGTCACGGGGAGTGCTGGAGGCTCTCCCAGCCGTCAACGAGCAGGAGACGGGGTACGGTCTGAACTGGTTGCCACCCAATCCGCAGGGCACATCGAGACTAACAGCCGCACTCACAATCACACCTAAGGGCAATTAAAGTGTCCAATTAACGTTACATGTTTTTGGGATGTGGGAGGAAACCAGAGTGGCCAGAGAAAACCCACGAAGGCATGGGGAGAACATGCAAACTCCACACAGGATGGTCCGGGATTGAACCCTCAGAACTGTGAGGCCAACACTTTCCAGCTGCTCCACCGTGCCGCCAAGATCAGTATTATCATTTTTAATGTTCCTTGCCCTGCGATTGGCTGGCAACCAGTTCAGGGTGTACCCCGCCTCCTGCCCGTTGACAGCTGGGACAGGCTCCAGCACTCTCCGCGACCCTCTTGAGGATAAGCAGCAAAGAAAATGGATGGATTATTATTTTTAATGCTGTTGTCAAAATTGGTATTGTATATTTATATTTTGATCATGTCAATCTTACTAAAGCACGGGAGACGAATCAGTACTTCTATTAATTGTGATTTCTTTTCCCCCAACAGATATCTTTACTCTAAGTATAGAGTTTAAGTACTTTGGCCACCTCTATGACAGCCAGACAACTATAACACTTCAAAATACGACAATATAGTAAAATACAAATTGCCTGTTTTAATAGCAATAGTAACTTTGGAAATACGGTACATTCGACGCATAGAAATGACGTTTTATTGGCCGTGAGGGGAGGGGGGTCTAATCCATGGTGACGTTGCGTAAACATGGCGGCACAGCGATTTCGGGAGTCGCTTGTTATAGCTTGGGAGGAATAGCTTAATAATTTAGTCCGCCCGAAGTTGCCTTCCTCCGCCGCCATCTCTTCACGCTACGCGACGCTCGAGTGAGTTTTCATGCGGAGTGGAAAATTTTGAAAGAAACTTATTGTTAATTTAGTGTATCAGAACCTTCTTGAAAAACCAGACGGTTTGTAAATAGTGAGCGACGAGTGCCATGTAAAGGTTGGAGGGATTTTGACAGTTGCCGAGTGAGAGGTTAAGGAAAAGTTGTTTTTTTCCCGTGCGAGTTTTGACCCCTCCTTCCCGTTTTCCCATGTGCAACAGGCAGGATGAGTACAGTTTGACGCGGTCGAGCAGAAGCAGATTCGCCAACATCATGGGCATCAAGAATTGCAACTCGGCGGACGACGATGGCGAGCGGCATCTGATCAGCTCGCCGTCGTTGGACCCCCTGACCCGGAACCCCCGCACCCAGCGCTTCGTGTACGTGCTGGCCTTCTTCTCGGCCCTGGGTGGCTTCCTCTTCGGGTACGACACCGGCGTGGTGTCGGGGGCCATGCTGCTCCTCAAGCGGGAGATGAACCTCAACACCCTGTGGCAGGAGTTGGTGGTCTCCAGCACGGTGGGGGCGGCCGCCATCACCAGCCTGAGCGGCGGTTACCTCAACGGGCTCCTCGGGAGGAGGAAGTGCACGCTGCTGGCCAGTTTCACTTTCACTATCGGCGGATTCATCATGGCATTTGCCCCCAACAAGGAGGTGCTCTTGGTGGGAAGGATCATCATCGGCCTGGGGATTGGTGAGTTTTGGGATGCTGGCCTATAGTCTTGCTCAGTTCTGGAAATGTACATAGTTGGAAACTTTCCATTGGGATCAATGAGGATTTATGCAAATAGGTGTGAATGAACGCAATTGAAATTTAACTCTTAATCAGCCTGAATAAAATTGGTGTATTGTTAGGAAATGCATTTTCGCACAATCCAAACAACAACAAAAAATCAGATTTGATGCAAGTCCAGAGGTATCTCAATTAATGACTTTTTTTTCCAATTTGTGTTCCAAGTCAAAATTCGACGTATGAGCAACAAGGTTTGTATATGCTACTGCTTGAATAAAGCGGGGAAAAATAATTAACAAAGGAACTGCAATAGCCACATTTAGTGGGCAAGGGGAGCTGCCTGTATGTTTTGAATGGATGTCTGCTTGTGAGAAACTAAACCTCATTTTTTTTGTAATTACCATCAATCCCCATAAAAGATTTCCCATCTCAGCCTTCTATGCAATTTGACCAAAACTTTCTGTAAGTCGTCCCTTTGACCTAACGACCATTTTCATGGCTATACCAAAATGGTATTTTTTGGGGTTGGGAGAACACTGCACCCTTATATCACGGCTCTTTGGTCAATGGTCATTGGTAAATATATTTTTTTTTTTATTTAATTCTATCTTGACTTAGAACTAACCCAACCACTGAGGGTTTTTTTTTTCGAGATATAAGCCAGCAGACAGACACACCCTCTAAATCCCCATAAACCTTTTGGATGTACTAGCAAATTAGAATAAAATTGGTACTCACGAGGCTGAAATGAAAAATCCAGTTTGACGATGTCAAAACTAGCTACAGCACTGCAGTTAAGTACAGGTTTGTTTGGTTTTTTTCAATTGCAGATTTTTTTCACTACACAACAATGAGTACGCTAACACATTTTGGTTGATGCGTTTTGGCAACCACTTTTTAAATTTAAAATGGCTTACTTTAACCAGGATCTGCCGCCATATAGTGGCTGTGGTGTCTTTTGCACTGGTCTTTCTACCATAAAATGAATAAATAAATGCTGGCTGGCTGGCAACTTCTGCTTCTACTGGCCGGCTAGTTAGCTGCTACCATAATTTCCGGCCTACTGAGCGCACCGGATTATAAACCTCACACAGTACATTTGTAAAGGAAATACCATTTGGTACATACATAAGACGCACCTCCTGTAAAAGCCACAAGTGCCCACATTGAAACACAAGATATTTACAAAGAAAGACGGTACACAGAAAGAGTTTTCAAAGTTTTAATACCTTATCTTAGCTCAACATAGCAACAACACGGTAGCACGAACAAGGCTGGTTAAAAAAAATATATACATTTCGGTTAAAAAAAAACAGCTGCGGCAGCTACACAGTAGCAACATGGTAGCACAGCACCAACAGAGCCAGTAAAAAAAAAAAAAAAAAAGCAGGAACACGTGAGCGTGTCACTAACAGGCCCGGTTAAAAAAAAATACCAATAAAAATCACTGAAATGTGGGAGTAACACAGGAGCAACACACGAGCACAGTGCTCACAGGGCTGGTTTTAAAAAAAAAAAAAAAAAAAAAAGCATACTGGTAAAAATCACTGAGACACAGCAGCAACACGCTAGCGCAGCGCTAACAGGCCAGTTAAAAAAAAACAAAAACATACTGGTAAAAGTCACTTCCTTGGCACATATATTCCACTTAGCTTTTCCCCTAAAGTGCCCCCTTTGCGGCCGTTAGAAAAAAATGCACAAATTAGCTGCATTGACGCATAAACCGCAGGGTTGAAAGTGTGTGGAAAAAAGTTGTGGTTTATAAGGTGGAAATTACGGTAATTAGTTGTTGTCTGATGGCTCCTCCCATCAATCATTTGCCACAATGTGTTGGATGAATGTTGTAGACTTTTGCTGTTAATCTGCCGCATTCGCAGCTTTCCTTGAACGTCTGTGGAGTTGCTCGGACTAGTCCATGGGACACGGAGTTAGATGGAGATTAGCGTATTATTTGTTTGTACCTCCAGTGGACACCCTCATGCAGAAGCTGGAGATGTTCACCCCTTTGACTAAAAGTCTAACTCGTACACAGGTTTACCAAATTTGCACCCCACGCTACCAGTCCGAGGGTCTTGAAGACACATGCATGTGCATAAACACTACAATAAAATGCAGGTTTTTAAAGGCAGGGTGGGTCTTAAATGTGTTTTGATGTATTCTTCCCACCAGGCGTGGCCTCCATGACGCTCCCTGTATACATTGCCGAGGTGTCGCCCCCTCACATGCGAGGTCAGCTGGTCACGGTGATCATCGTCCTGGTCACTGCCGGACAGTTCATTGCCACCGTGGTGGATGGTGCCTTCAGCTACATGAGCCGTGGCGGTTGGAGGTATGTGCACGTCTCACCTCTTTGTCAAATCTGGTTATCACGCGCCAGCGTTTGGGCCGCTGAGTTTCGCACTTGTCACGTCAACTACACGGAGTCGTAAAGGCAATAAAAAATAAATTAGGGCCAGCCTTTTGTTAAGTGTACAGTCTCAAATGTTCTTTTTGCACGAGGAGACTCTGCAGCATGTTGGCTTCTTTCCTCCTGTCTTACATATTCCTGATTAAATGTATATCCCTTCCTTCTAACCTTCTGTTCCCGTTGCAGCAGCAGGACTCTTTGAGGCCTGAAAGTATTGGAGGCAAATTAATTTTCCCACGAGTAAACTTCTGTTCACTCTTACACTTGTTTCTTAAAATTCTAAAGTTCTTTGTAAATACTTCCTGTGGTTCAGACTGTCCAGGACAAGGCATTATTTTGATTAAATTGAAATATTTTTTGACATTCATCTGCATGAATGAGAAAAATGTAGATCACCGTCAGCTACAGAGCAGAACTGCTCCATGAAATACAAACACAGCGTGACATACTTTCAATTTACCGTAATTCCTGGCCTACAGAGCGCACCTGTTTATAAGGCTCACCGAGTACATTTGTAAAGGAAATACCTTTTGGTACAGACATACGCCGCAGCTGTGTAAAAGCTCTAAGTGCCCACATTGAAACCCGCATTGAAACACGAGATATTTACAAAGAAAGATGATACACGGAAAGAGTTTAATGCTAACGCCACGCTAGCAGTAGCGCCGCGCTAACACGAACAAGGCCTGTTAAAATAAAACTTACCGGTAAATATCAGTGAGACACGCCAGTAACACAGCAGCATCACGCTAGCGCTAACAGGGCCGGTAAAAGTCACTTCCTCGGCACATGTATTCCACCGGTCTCATTTTTGCCTTTCGCCCTCGAGTGCCCCCTTGCGGCCGTTAGAAAAAAATGGTCAAATTAGCCGTATCACCCAGCGTTGAAAGCGTGTGAAAAAAGTCGCGGCTTGTAGGCCTGAAATTACGGTATTTGTTTATAATTCATTTACAGCTTTACTAAGTCTTTAGCTTCCGACCTTCATTTGTACACCTCCCTTATGCTATTTCCTCCTCTCAAACTGTGGGAGTCAGTTTCACGTGTTTGACGTGAGACAAGAAACAAAGTGTGTGCAAGCGTTTGTCCATTAATGCCTTTTCACACCACATTTGGTTGAGATTTGGTGTTGGAAAGTTTGCGCCGACTGTCTGTTACCCCAGGCCCGAGATCCACATGAATAAACCTTTGCCAAACTCACCATTGTGTATTCATTTTTCCCGAAAGGCTCACTAATAAAGAAACTCACACAAGAGTTAGGTGATAAGCCTCACCCAGTACATTTGTAAAGGAAATACCATTTGCTACACACATATGCCACAGCTGTGTAAAAGCTGCCAGTGCCCACATTGAAACCCACATTGTAACACGAGATATTTACAAAAAAAAGACGGTACACAGTTTAACGCTAGGGCCGCCACGCTGATGTTAGCCTTGCTGCGCTAACGGTAATGCTAGCACCACGCTAACAGGGCTGGTTAAAAAAAAACATACCGGTAAAAATCACTGAGACACAGCAGGAACACACTAGCACAGCGCTAGCAGGGGCGGACTGGTAAAAGTCACTTCCTCGGCACGTATATTCTACCGGTCTAACTCTTTAACTTTTCCGCTCGAGTGCCCCCTTGCGGTCGTTAGAAAAAATGTACAAATTAGACGCATTACCGCATGAACCACAGAGTTGAAAGCGTGTGAAAAAGTCGCAGCTTATAAGTCGAAAATTACGGTAAATAATATATTTATGGACGGTATGATTCTGAATGAATGATGAATCTCTGAACATGCAATGTTGAAAATTTGTCTGCACCTAACTTTTGTGCTTGTGCACCCCCCCAAAAAAGACGAACTAGAACCTTTTTCCCCATGCATTTTACTGTACAATCCTCCCATTATAGAACTCAAAATTACCCCCCGCTCCCTTTGTATTGGCTGCGCCTTTTAACGTCACTGCGACACCGCTCTAAAGTTTTAACATTTTTCAAATTGAGCTGCTTGTGTATTGTGCTGTGTTAAGTCCTCGCGCTCTTGCAACACATACGCAATTAAGGCCTTTAATTAGTTTAATGTTAGCTTGTCATTTTACACAGAACACATTAAGACTGAATATTAATTATTACTTAAGGGACAAAGGTGTCGCACCATGTATGTCATTCAGCAAGAATATATTCTGTACTAAGAGAAAGTGACTTATGTTCAAAGAGCTGCTTTTTTTTCCTCCTGATCCTCAACAAGTTTTGATGCACCTCCTGACCAGTGAGAGGCGCTTTGCATGTGATTAGCGATGTACAGACAGAAGCCGCACTTGACCAAACAACAAAATGGTGATTAGAGCAATCGGTTGTGGAAGCATCAGCGTGACGCGAGCGACTTCTACTTTGACATCTGGTGTTTGAGGTCATTTTGGATTCCACTATAGATCTAAAACACAGGAAATTGACGACACGTACATTAACCACAATATGCGATACCGATCCACCGATCTCATTCTTACTTTTTCCAAAAGAGTGCCCCTTGCGGCCGTGAGAAAAAAATGTAGTGTTGAGTGTGTGAAAAAAGTCACGGATTGTAGGCTGGACATTCCGGTAATCAGGAGTTATGGAAATGCAAGTTTGTATAATTCATCCATACTTACATTTTCTGAGGGGCTTATCCTCACAATGGTTACGGCAATCCTGGAACCCAGCTATCTTCGGGCAGGAGGCAGGGTACATCCCTTTTGGAATGTGTAAGGAAACGTGAGTGCCCGAAGAAAACCCACACAGGCACGGGGAGAACATGTCAACTCCATGCAGGCAGGGCCAGGTTTTGAATCTCCGACCTCAAAACTGTGAGGCAGACGCTCTAACCAATCGTCCACCGCACTCCACTTAGTATAATCGATTAAAATTAATTAGGGGTATAGATTAAAGTAAAAAGGAAAACAAGTTTGTAGTGTAATTCTTTCGGCTTGTCCCTTTCGGGGTCGCCACAGCGTGTCATCTCAGATGAACGCACAAATATTTGCACAATTTTTACGCCGGATAGTTTTTGATAATTAAAGTGGATGCTGCAATCATCATACAATTGCAAATTCTGAGTGAGTTATTAAACATGGGTATTTGTATGTGGCCTCCAATCACTAATATACAATATCCTTTCATTGGTCAAGGTACATGTTGGGTCTGTCGGTGGTGCCCTCCATCTTGCAGTTCCTGGGTTTCCTCTTCCTCCCTGAAAGCCCCCGCTGGCTCCTGCAGAAGGGTCGACAACAGGAGGCGCGCCAGGTCCTGAGTCGCATCCGCGGCTGCCAGGACGTGGACGAGGAGTTCGATTACATCAGGACGAGCATTGAGGAGGAGGAGAAGGAGGTGCAGGGCCATGGAGGTGAGTAGGAGGGCGGGGGTGGGACAGGCAGCCTTGTGTCATTTTTCTTTTTGTATCTACAAGTGACCCTTAACTATTTGTGAGGGTCAGGGACCAAAAGACACAGCAGTCATAGTTAGTATAATTTTTCTTAGAAAAACTGAAAATAAAGTGGAATGTACAGTCACTGATCTGACGGGCGCAAGTCTGCACAGTCGAGCACAAAAAATCACGCGTGTAAAATTTGTTACGAGTAGAAATACATAGGTATTGAAAGATGTCGCTTATTTTGTGTAGTCTTGACCAATGTTCCCTCTAAGCTGCGCCACTGTGCAATTGACCCCTCCGTACAGGGCACTTAACCACGCCTCCTGAAGTTACGTCACCCCACGTGTGCTAACCTCAGACAAACAATTAGCAAAAATGGCGGCGCAGGAAGAAAAGACTAGAATGAAATTGTCCGATTTACCAGCTGATTTCTCACTCGCATTCTTAGCGAATAGTGAAATATCGTTGAAAAGCAGACAGCAGGGCTTCAAGTATTTCAGCGAGCGGTATTTCAATGGTATTTACGTGCATATCGACGGAGAAACCATTGATATTAGCGCGAGATCTTTCCGGAGTCAGAGGAAGACCGAGAAGCCGCATAATATAATACATTATAACCCAAAGACGAATTCGTCATTGACAGTTTCCTATTTTCGTGTTACATATCACACTTGTGTGCAGAATCTGTATGTGTATCTGTATAGCTGTTTGTGAACAACTGTATGAAGGAAAAGAAGGTGAGGCTTGATTTACGAGTTGTTTCTCTCGTTTTCTTAGTGTAACGTCACGCGCTCCCCTCAATAATTATTCTTGAATTAGTGCCGAACCTACGTATGTCCCGACCGAGTACGACAATCACTACTTTATAGTGTCCTCAAACATCCTTCCTTCAGTCTTGGTGTCTCGGTGCACGTCGAAGGCTTTTAGGACTCGCTAGTCCGGTTTAGCTTAGCTCGGGAGCCGCCGAACAGAGACACGTTTGTGCAGTCAGATCATCGCAAAATATCGCTCAACACAGATCAAGTGTGTCAATTATTCACACGTAGCTATGTTATGCAAGCGAAGAACTGCTAATTCATTTATATGAGACATGTATTGAAAATCAAATATAGGGCTTACGTCCGTGCAAACATATCTGTTCCGGTTGATGGATTCAGTTGATCATCCGGTCTTCCACATAGTTTGATCCATCCAAGGCATTTTTCGTACTCGGTCTTCTGTTCCGGTTGATTTTAGATGGATTCAGTTGATGATGCGGTCTTCCAAAAAGTTTGATACATCGAAGACATTTTTCGTACAGGGTCTTCGGTTTTGGAAAGGGTACGAATTGAACTCCACCAACTAGCCTTTCAGGATATCTATCGTCACTATTATAAAGTCCGTGACTACACCTCTTAACCATATCTATTGTTAAAGAACCCAAATACGCGATATAACGCTAACAAAAGCTATACTGGACCATGCAACGTTGTCTGAGGGAACAGCGGGTGCAAAAAGTGGCTTGGTTTATGCAGATCCCTGGCCTCTGATTGGTCAGCGACGCGGATGACGCAATTTCTACGGAGGAGTCAATTGTGCACTTGTCGCACATGAAAACCGATCCAGCGCAGTGAACCACACCCTGACGTCTTTTTTTTTTTAACATAAAAGCACACTGTCTCTGCTCAGCCTACTTCTACTTTGTAGTTTACCTGACACCGCCTCCCTCCACTCTTAAAGGGATACACTCATAATTACAGAACACACACCCGCAACTTTATATCTGATCTGAGGGCATGCCTGGTGGACCACACCCGTAACTTTATATCTGCGGGCGTGACTGACCACACCAGTACATTTTTCAAATGTGAGTGACTGAATGTAACAAGCAATATTGTTATCAACTATATAAACTGCTCCATATTGTGAGATTTCCATATTAGTCAGTACTAATTACAATAATTTGAAAATGTGTGGTTCACTTGCACTTTTTAAAAATTTTAAAAACTAAAGTACTAGAAAAATCTAAATGAAAATATATGAATCAAGCGTGAATATAAAAAAAAATTGCAAAAATATTGGAAATTTTGGTTGCATAAGATTGGCTGTTGTGATAAATTTATGCAACTTTCTTTTTCTTTCCCTAAAGCAATTTTAAAACTACAATTATATACTTGTGTTTGGGTGTGTTTTCCTGCGGTAGTATGATGTAGCGTCATCCTCTGTGCTTAGCTTTATTTGCTGTTTTGAAATTACTCATAGATTAAGTAAATAAACCTACTTACCTACCCATCTACCAATCTATCAACATCTTGGCATTGATTTGGGTACTTTGTCATGGAAATATAGGATTCTGGAGAAAAAATAAATCATGAAAATATGTTAGACTTGGGAGCAATATGGAAGGAAGACTTAAGAAATGTGTGGGTTAGCGGTAAATATTTTGTTTCCTCTCCTCCAGGCGGACTAATCATCCTGCGCATCCTCAGCTACGGGCCCACCCGTAGGGCTCTGTTCGTGGGGTGCTCCCTGCAGATGTTCCAGCAGCTGACTGGGATTAACACAGTCATGTAGGTCCTCTCCTTTTCGTGTGACGGATGTCACTTCCTGGCACCCCGTTTGAGCTTCCCCTCCTCCTAGGTACTACAGCGCCACCATTCTCCAGATGTCAGGCGTGCGGGACGAGAGACGGGCCATCTGGCTGTCGGCCGTCACCTCCGGGACCAACTTTCTGTTCACTTCCCTCAGCATCTGGTTCGTGGACAGAGTCGGACGCAGGAAGCTGACGCTGGCCAGCCTCACGGGTGAGTTGTGACTGTGCCCTACTCAACTAAATTTAACACAAGTTTATACTTTAATTGAACACTCTCTTTATTTCCAAGAGAGTACAGTAGTACTATTTTTTTATTTTTAGAAAATAGAAATGTTAAATTTCTTCATCATTTTTATTTCTGCAGTTGGAATATTTTCGGGTGTTTTGAAAAAGTAATTCTGGTTTAGTTCTTACCACTTTGACCCAACATATTCATACAAAGAATATTTTGTGTGACTTCGGTCAAATTAGGCTCTATCACAGCTATCAAACTCAAGACCCGGGGGCCAGATCCATGCCCACCGGATGATTTTATGTGGCCCGCAAAGGCAAATTATGAGTATGAACTTCCATGATTTTTGTGAACATCTGCACCAAAATATCAAAGTGTCATATCATAAATGATAATGTTGAGATAATGAAGCATTATTGTGTACCCAAGCATCAGCAATATTTTAAAAACACATTAACCTTGATCTCTAATTCCAAAACTAGCTCATAAATTTCACGTGTAAATATGATGAGGCAAAAGGTTTTCATGGTTTCACAGTCATAACGGCCCTCTGAGGGAAGCCGTAACCACAATGTGGCCTGCGACAAAAATGAGTTTGACGCCCCTGGTCTATATGGAAAAATGATCCCTGGAATGGAATTACCATAATTCCTGGCCTTCGGAGCGCACCTGGTTATAAGCCTCACCCAGTGCATTTGTAAAGGAAATACCAATTGGTACATACATATGTCGCACCTATGTAAAAACTGCAAGTGCCCACATTGAAACGCAAGATATTTAGACAGACGGTATAGAGAGTAGTAGTTAGCCGCCACGCTAGCGATGTACAAACGCGAATGTAAATGCTGCGCTAACAGCGCCGGTTAAAAAAAAAAGCATACCGGTAAAAATCACTGAGACATGGCAGTAACACGCCAGCGCAGCGCTAACAGGGCCAGACCAGATAAAGTCACTTCCTCGGCACATATATTCCACCGGTTTCACTCTTACCTTTTCTGCTTGAGTGCCCCCCTTGCGCCCAATACATAAAAATGCACAAATTAGCCGCATCACCTCATAAACCGCAGGGTTGAAACCATGTGGAAAAAAAGTCACGGCTTATAGGCCGGAAATTACGGTATTCGAGTTTTTCGATTAAGTGAGCTAACCTTAAAACAAGTAAGATATCCATAAAATCCAATTTTGCATGATTTTTTTTCCTTTTTTTTTTTTTTGTAGGTACTGCTCTGAGTCTCGCCGTTTTGTCAGTGGGTTTCTTGCTTGCAGCACAGTACTCTCCTGCCGTTACGTTACGTCCGATCGACACCCATAACTCATCCTGCGTATTATATAGGTAAAAACACACCCTGTACCCCTCTAGTAATATTCATTTTTGCCATCTTGTACGTCTGGCCTGAATTCATGCACGGTTGCTCTCTTCAGCTCCTGTGGAGATTGCATGTTGAACCCCGCTTGTGGCTTTTGCTACCGTGAGAACAGCAGCAGCGTGTTTGACTCCAGCTGCCTGCCTGTCAATCCAAAGTCCACCGGGCAATCGGCGTGGGGACGGTAGGTTGAGATAATAATGCTACATTTTGATTGACATGCTTATTTTTTTTAGAGTACAACTGCAAGGAAGGTGAGTGGTGCCGAAATGTAAATTGGTCCAAAAATTAAAGCCACTTAAGTAAGCTTTGAAAGAAATACATTTCGGCTACGATTGAAGTAATTTATGAAATTCAGTTCATTAGCTAAAATGTGAAATATAATCTTAATAAATGATGTTGAAGATTTGAAGGCTATTTCATGACATTTTCAATGTATCCATCCATCCATTCATTTTCCTCCGCTTATTTGAGGTCCAGTGATAGGGGCAGAAGGTTTAGCAGGGACTCCCAGACTTCCCTTTTCCTCTGGTCCAAAAATGAACTATCCCCCCATGTTTTATTGAAAGGATCGGTGCTGGTCGGCGCTCAGGAGACAAAGATGACACTCAACAAAAGACCAACGTTCCCAAATGCTATTTAGCCTCAATAACTGGCATATTTATTTCCACCAAATGCAAGTTCTCAAAATACAGTTGACATTGCATGAAATCAATCATATGAGCCCCTTACTTATGCCGAAAAGGTGGAGAGCCGATCACCCAGGTAGAGCTCCGCTTGTCAACCAGCTGGGCGTCCGTACGAAACCCGCAGCAGACTCTACCTGTTTGTATTCTGCATCTCTCTATTATACTTCTCAGTTGCGTTCGAGAGAAAGGGCGAGTGGCCTACCCGTCCCACCTGGCGCTGCAACGTTTGTTTCCTGATTTACTATTGACACCTAAGCGTGTCCTTCAGGCTCTGAAAAACATCTTACGCAGCCATAACTGTCAAGACATCCCACAACAATGTTCGTCTTTGGTATGCATGCGAACAAGATAGTGAAACGGTCCAGACGTCTTGACCAGAAAAACGAGTGAGTGATGCGAAAAACAAGTGAGTGTATGCATGCGAACAAGATAGTGAAACGGTCAAGACGTCTTGACCAGAAAAACAAGTGAGTGAAAAACAACTTATATAGCCATGGTTGCACAATACATTCTGGTATTCAACGGTTATGGGAAGCATCACTAATTAACACTCCTCTCACCCCAATATCTTTCAGGCAATTTTCCATTACCCTCCAAATACTGACATTTCATTTCCCCATTGCTGCCGCTTATTCAATCCGCACTAGTAGCCAGCTGCAGCTTTCACCCTACAATCTTAAAAACATGAGGAAAAATTTGCTTGAATTAAAAAAAAAAAAAAGAGAGATCAAAACAAAAACAGGATTTTGCCGTTAATGTGTAATCAAAAACATCCATCACAGTATGACAGGAACAATAGTGAAAGGACATTAATAACTTTGCATTTCTCACAACTTTGCCAGACAAAATGTTTCAATTGTTATATAATAAAACAGAATAAATTACATTATCTTTATCGATTTATCTTTATCTTGACATTGTATTTTAACCAAAGCATTCTGACACAATGGTCATAATTTTCCTAGCAATCCTTTTCTGCAATTATGTAAAATGTCAATGTCAATCACACAGGTGTGCCAACGTGACAGATGCACCGGAGGGTCCATTTTGGGCCTACAACTTCTGCCCCACATCTTACTCTTGGATTGTCCTGGTGGGCCTCCTCCTTTACCTGGCTTTTTTTGCTCCAGGTCTGTCTGCAAGCGTGCTTTTGAATCAGACCTTTTTTTTTTTTTCCACCATGCTGTAAATTGTACTTAGGCGTGGCAAAACCTCACTTATTCTCAGGGTATTAAGAAGACCAGGTTGAATGGCTTGAATAAGGATTTTAGTATGGAAGTAAATATGTGTCACCAGGATTTGAATTTGAAATGCAAAGTGATCACATTTTCAATAGTTGTATTTCAGTGTTATCAATTCAACTGGCTACAATTTCATTGCATTTCAAATTAAAATCCTGGTGGCACATATTTACTTCCACATTTTAGCATCCTTGTCTCACCACTGTATTTTAAAATATGAATCGAAAAAGATGAGGGCTTCCAAGTAGGGCTGTAACTAGTGGTTATTTTAATAATTTACTACTCATTTATTTATTTGATGAATCAAAAAACAAACAAACAGAATTTCCATCCCTTTATTTAAAAAAAGCACATTATTTTGAATTGGCAGTGCATGAAAAGGTTGGTGCCTGAAAATCCCAGATGTCTTAAAATTAAAAAATCAAACATTACTAACCAATAAATCTTGTTTCATGAACTACACTTGATTGTTGTACAACACTGTATTGTTGACCACCCCAGCGAGCAGTTCACACCCACTGAGGCATAAATAAGAGGGACTCCATACCATGAAATTTAGAACTGAAGAGGTCTCTTGGGGATTAAAAATGCCATATTACCAAACTAACTTCTTTTATTTGGAATCTATTAGCTCTATAGTCCCTCGGTAAACATGAAATATGATTTGAAATTGTCCACAGATGAGTGGATGTCAGAGGTTTTCCTGCCAAGAGGCCTGAAATTGGGCCATTCAAATTTCCCGAGCGCGTCTATGGAGCTAATAAAGAAAAAAGGCACACAACAGCAGAACAGACGCAATAATCGGGCGACGGCATATTTGTGACGACAAAGCCCCAAACACGAGTTTTTGTTATTTTTCAGTCGAAACGTGAATGTAAATTGTTAAAACCAGCCAACACAAAATGGGTCTAGAATGGGACCTTTTGTGTTTCAGGAATGGGCCCCATGCCTTGGACCATCAACTCTGAGATCTATCCGTTGTGGGCACGCAGCACAGGAAACGCCTGCTCAGCCGGAGTCAACTGGATCTTCAATGTCCTCCTGTCACTCACCTTCCTTCACATCGCAGAGCTCATCACCTATCAAGGTGACCGAATACATTTTCAATCAAGGGTTGTGTTTACCGTTACGGTTGCAAACACGGGCTAGTGTTAGAATTTAGGGTAGGAGTTTCCTGGCCGGGTCAGAGTTTTCAAAAAAAGGATTTTTGTGTTTGGGGGGGGAGGGTGGGGGTTACTTGGATGGCTTGTCGAACTTAGCGTTGACCAAATGCTTTTTCTTTCAGGCATTTTCTTTGTGTACATGGGCTTCACCCTGGTGGGCGTGGTCTTCACCTTTGGCTGTTTGCCCGAGACGCAAGGCCTGCAGCTAGAGGATATCGAGGACCTTTTCATGGGACCGTTCTGCTCCTGCGGTCACTCCTCAGACCTCCCCAATCAGAACATCCAGTACATCCGGGTAAAAGGCAACAACTACCTCCCGTCCGACAACGACGCTTCTGACATAGACTAGGTCTTGGCGGTGGGATTCGTGCTTTTCTTGTCTGGCTTTTTGTTTTTGTAAAGACTGCTGCAGCTGGGATGAAAATCACCTGCCCTCGGCGTGCGGAGGAGCAAAGATTAAGCAAAAATTTGCACTTTTCAGACAATTCTCTGCTCCTGTAATCTCCACAATGAAACTGCCACAACAAACAGAAGGCTAAGCAGGCATTCCAAAATTCTTGTAATTTCAAATATTAACAGTTTTTTTTTTTATTATTATCTAAAACAAACCTCAAAGCTCTGATCTAAGACGTTATCTCTAAATGTTTTCATTAAAATACAAAAATACCAGAAATTCATAAATCCGAATCTCCAGAGTAAGACCAATGGCGATTAGCGTGCAAAATTTTGGAAGTTGAGGGGGTGTGACATTAGGGTTTCTCTCTGTGCAGTGGAGACTGCGGATTGTTGGCTGAGCCCGGGTCAAGTAAGCGGTACTCAAGGACGACAATTTTCTTCTCGGTCAGGCTATGTTGGATGGTCAGGTCATTGGGAGCAGGAGCGTTGCCGCAGTGTAGCAGCCACGAGACGTTCTTCCATAACTTTCACTGACTGAAGTAAAAGCCGGAGGATTTCTTTAGTTTTGAAATTCCTGCCACTTGGCTGACACACCTTGTGCACTTCTTAAAGAAATGACAACGCCTGTAAAGAAGTTAAGGAAGTCAGTAGTGCAGGTATGTTCCCATAGTGAGACCCCAGCAGTCCACCTTAGCCTATCGTTCCAAAGCAGTCTTTCACGGCCTGCTCTGCTCCAATGAACCACATTGCAGAAAGTGCAGGTAGTTGTGGGTATTTTCCTAATTCAAGGTTTATAGTGTTGTGGTCTGCTTTTCCCAGTGCAAAGTGCAGACACCAGTGAGATTGCATTTTTTTTTGTGTGTCAATTTTCCCATCCCTCCCCCCTACAATAACTGGTAAAAAGCAGGTAGTGGCTTGTCCAGAGTGGTGTGATTAGATTCCCAAGATATTAAATTCAATGCCTCGGTTAGGCATGTTCACATAAAAAAACCCCAAAAGAAAAACAAGTTTGACAAACACCATAGGATTACAGTTCTTTCTCGAGTGATGGTGACTCATAGCCCTCAACCTTTACATTACAAAACAGGGCAATTGTGTCGCTAAAGGTGAAGAGGTATTGACTTTAGTACTGTGACTTTATTCCTGGTACACTCCAGCGACGTAGCAAGAGTACTGTACATTTTTCTCACCAGATTTCTGAAAAATGTATGAAGACAGGGGTAGCGTTTCATGTTAAAGTTTCAAACTCAGTTTTATAGTGTCAAAATTTGGGTTTCAAGACATATTAGGGTTTCAGTTTTATTTTTTTAGATAACCAAACTTGACAGTTATCCTGTTAAACCAGCAGGACTCTGTTACTGTTAGTACGACTTTTTTTAGTGGCACACTCTTTTGACGTGGCAAGAGTACTGCTGTGCGTTAATATTTTGTTTCCATGAACAGTTCAGTTCACTGCGGTATGAGCGGAAAGGCCAAGCAATAGTCTGCTTTTCAGAGAATTGATTTGGAAACGGAATTAATCGGAAACAGTTTGTTTGTGCCCTTGTACCTAGGTGAACTGGACTCCGCAGTGGAAAGTGTGGCTTTTGTTTTTTTTTTTTTGAAACACATTCCTGGGACACATTTTGGTGCTTGCTGTTGCACTTTATGAAGCCTTTTCATTTTATTTTAGTCTTTGAACCGACACTAAAAGCCGCTGAAATGTTTTTAGAAAAGTCCGGAATTCAGCCCGGTGGACTACGGGACGGTGGGCTTGGAAAATGGCATATCCGTAATAACTGTAAGTAAACAATTAAAAATGGAGAAAAAAAACCCCTCAATATTGTATAGTATTGAAGCACCTTGATGCAAAAAGGTAGAACCACATTCAATTTCTTGCTTTTGTCACTTTTCTGAATTGTGCCTTGTTTTATTTTCACAGCTGAAATGACCAAGTTTGTGTACGCAGCACTTTTTTCAACCCCACACCGCCTTCACTTTGCTTGGGCAGGTAGAAGAGCGCCTCTAGCTTCGACAGTCCGACTTGCTAGACCAGATGTCATGCTGGGGGTGGGGAAACTATTTTGCTCAAGGGCCTCATTTCATTTTTGAACGGGATAGATCAGCCAGGGGATTCATAGACAAGGGACATGTGTACGTAAATAGTTTACTGTAATTATAAAGTATTTATCTTTTATCGTTTTTTTTTTTTTTTGGTTGACCATTAATTGGATTATAATGAACTTTTTTAGCAAAATGAATACATTTTGAATGAATCTATTTTCATAAACCATTATTGGGGGCACTTAAATAAATACAACAAATATTACAGGATAATTTTTTCAAGAACTGAGCTGGCTTTACAGTATGCAGCACGTCGGACAATTTGCCCACTCCTGTGAAAAAGGCACTCTTTTTTTTTTTTTTCAAATTTCAAGACCACAGCACCATGCATTTGTCTTATAAGTGTTTTTTTTTTTATCAGATTTGTCATTGTATTTTCTTCTTTAATTGCCATGAAATGGATGGATTATGTATGTGTACTATTTACATGTTAAATGATAAAATAATTCCTTCAATAATGTTAGTGGGGTGGCTCATGCACAATGGAGGTTAATTAGGAAAATAAAAAGGATAGGGGCTAGCCCAAGACTTGCAAAGTCGTACGTGGATCTGGTTGGTTTATTCTGTGATTTTATTTTTAATAAAGTAATATTTATATACATCGTGGCTGTCCAATAAAAAATAAAAAGCACCAAATTTTGTGTTTCCCCGCCCCCCCTTATTGGGGGCGAGGGTGAAAATAAAATCACAATGTAAGGTGTTCTTCATTGGACAGTGATGCAATGATATTTCAAATGTAATTACACAATTTATCATATTGAATTGTAAAATATTTTTTGAGATGTTGAAGTTGTTTGAAAACCAAAATTCACGTTTTGTTTTTTTAATTATATGTATGGTTTGTAACCTCTTGTTCCTGATAGGAATTAAAATAATTTAAGATATTTGTCTGATTTCTCCACACATGTATGAAATAAAAGGAATGTTCTTTATTGTTTGGCTTGTCTTTTTCATCGAAAGGGCGTCACATCTCGCAGACACGAGATGTCAGCAAATCACCAACTTCACCAATCACCGACTACACCGAGCACTGACTTCCAATGTTGAGCTTCGTACGTGCTTGTGCATGCCCCTGACAGCACCAAGCAACCGCCGGGACAGCTTACCATAGCGATGGAACGTCAGATGAGCAAAAAAAAAAAAAAGACGAAAAAAGCAAAACCTGCTCCAGGTGTGACGTTATTTGCATTCATCATGTATAATGTAGTGCACGTTTAATTTCGTAATTTTATTGATAGTTTTATGTTCAAAGAACACAGAACATTTGTTATTGAAGTATCGGAGGACAATTAAGTCGATCGACATCATTACAAATCCATTTTAAATGAATTTAGACAAATTGTTTATTAAATGACTCCGACTGCGTGGTCCGCTGGTTATGACGTAGTAAAGTGGGCGCGGCTTAGTGACGCATTGCGGTTGTTTCCCCGCCCGCTGGCGGCAGTCCACACGGCGCGTGCGTGTGCGTTTACGTGCACAGCAGACGTTTGTTTGCGTGCGCGTTCACGCGGGCCGTGCTGGTGCTGGTACCGGCGCTGGCTTTGGCTTGCGCAGGCGCGTGGATGCGGCCGCGGCGTCGGTGCAGGTACAAGCGGAAAAAGACGTCTTATTTTCGGCGTTCTTTGCGACATGGCGGCGTCCGGCCGGCGGTAGATCTTTCCCCGTTTCTGCGTTCGAGAGGATTACGCGAGGAACCATGACCTCGGGCCAGGATGAAAGTTCGGTTCGTGTGGCGTTGAGGTGAGTCCGCGTCTGTGCATGTGCATGTGCATGTCTATGTGTATGTGACACCTGTCAAGCTAGCTCGATAGCACCTGCGAGGCAACCCAAGTCGCCAGCCGGCTTCGAACCGGGTCCGGCGGCTCTCTGCTGCGGGCCTAGAACCAGCTGTGACGGGCCGGCTGGTGGTGTTGGGCCGCGGCGCAGGTGCTTCGAGGACTATCGGGATGGTGCTCTAACGGTCGTGCTAGTAAAAGAATGAAGCTGACAGACAGAGTGACATTGACTCTTTGTTTGGAGAAGTCTTGGTGATTTGAACGCACCGATTTTTATTTTTGGAGGAAGGAGGGGTGGGGGGTTATTATCTGCTAGCCAGGTGCGTTCAAATATTCGCCAAATAATGCCACTTATTGGTGACTGTGAGGTAATAATGTCGCACACCCCTCGTCATCATGGCGAACGATGTGGTAACCGCTGGATCCGTCCGTCATTTTTCCCGTCTTTTTGTATTGCTGTTATTCCTTTGTTGCATCTATCTATCTATCTATCTATCTATCTATCTATCTATCTGTCTGTCTGTCTGTCTGTCTGTCTGTCTGTCTGTCTGTCTGTCTGTCTGTCTGTCTGTCTATCTATCTCAATCTCCCATCCCCCACCTATCTCTCTCTCTAACCACCCATCTATCTTTTGATCTATCAATCTCGAATCCCTCCAACTATCTATCTAGCTATCTATTTTTCTCTCTCTCTGCCCCTCCAACTATCTATCTATCTATCTATCTATCTATCTATCTATCTATCTATCTATCTATCTATCTATCTATCTATCTATCTATCTATCTATCTATCTATCTATCTATCTATCTCAATCTCCCATCCCCCACCTATCTCTCTCTCTCTCTCTCTCTGTCTCTCTCTCTCTAACCACCCATCTATCTTTTGATCTATCAATCTCGAATCCCTCCAACTATCTATCTAGCAATCTATCTATCTCTCTCTCTCTCTCTCCCCTTCCAACCATCTATTTCTTTCTCTCGCTCTTTCCAACCACCCATCTATCTTTTGATCTATCTATCTATCTATCTATCTATCTATCTATCTATCTATCATCTATCTATCTATCTATCTATCTATCTATCTATCTATCCCTCCAACCACCCAACTATCTCTCTACCTATCTAATCTTTCACCTCGACATATTTTTTGGGCTCCCCCCCAGTGTCGTCTTGAACGAAACAAGTCCATTTCATTTTCCGAGCTGCTTATCCTCACAAGGGTCGCAGGAGTGCTTGGAGCCTATAGCTGCCAACCTTGGGCAATAGTGAGACTACACCCTGAACTGGTCGGCAGTCAGTCGCACAAAAAAAAAAAAAAGTCGACCTGTCAAAAGTCGCGTGTTGAGAAGTAAATATAGAAGGGGCGCAACAGACCCGTGACAAAATTGAGTTGGTCAGCACAGGGCTGCGCTATTTTGAAGGTGTAAAAAGAGAAGTCGAGCAGCAGCACTTAGTTTCATTTTTAACCTCCAGTGGAGGAAATCTTCATTGTTTGTGTCATTTGACTTGTGGTCTGTTTCTCACCGACAAGGATGCAATTACCAAAGGACGTGCGTGCAGCTTTGTGGCCGGCTTCTCTTCTGTCCATTGTCACATCTTTTTTTTTTTTTTTTTTTAAATATATTTTTTTATTTATTTATGGAAAGCATATATAGTTGATGAGACGCCAACCCCCCACTGCTAACTTGCAATTAGAAGGAAAGAGTTCATGGCGGGAGTTACAAAAAGCCATATATGTCAAAATCATGTTGCGCGTTGAAAAAAGGGATGGTTTCATTCCGGCTGCCTTTTTTTCCATTAATAACTTGCTAAAAATCATGCATTTCATGACAGTGGCACTTTAAGAGTACCTCAACGTACAAGTTGTCTGAGTTATGAGCTGTCACTAGTTTTTTTTTTTTCTGCAAATTAAAATTTGAGATCATGCACTAGTCGTTTTAATGTTTTTTTTTTTAATAAAATGCAGTTGGTGTAAGTTATTTTTATTAATTTCAAAGACCGGGAAAAAAAAAAAAAGTTTTTGTGTAACGCTTCAATGGATTTCGGTGGTGAAAAATGAGTGACTTGTAGTGATCGCGTCGTCTCACTCTTTGCGTTGTGTAATTCAAAGATGATGTCAAAGGTCTTTGATATGAAATTTCTGACAAAAGAACAATACACTAAAGAATAAGAAATGCTCGACAATACAGGAGAGCACGGGTACCACTGACAATGTAAACCATTCATTCATTCAGCTTCTGTTCCGCTTATCCTCACAAGGCTACCGGGGGTGCTTGAGCCTATCCTAACTATCATTGGGTAGGACACAGGTGTCAAACTCAAGGCCCGGGAGCCAGATCTGGCCCGCCGCATGATTTTATGTGGCCTGTGGAGGCAAATCATGCGTGTGAACTTCCAGGATTTTTTTTGTTCAAATCTGTACCAACATTTCAAATTGTCATATCATAAATGCATTTTTTTTGTGTTACGGACAACAATAGTTAGAAAAAAAAAACCATTACCCTTGATTTCTGATTCCAAAACTGGTTCATAAATTTCACGTGTAAATAAGATGAGGGGCGGCACGGTGGATCAGCTGGTAAAGCATTGGCCTCACAGTTCTGAGGACCCGGGTTCGATCCCGGCTCCGCCTGTGTGGAGTTTGCATGTTCTCGCCCTGCCTGCGTGGGTTTTTTTAAACAGTTGTAATTTTTTTTTGTTTGTTTTTTTTTAGTTTTTGCTTTCTTTTGAAAGAGGTTATCTTAGAGGATATTACTGATTTTTTTTTTTTTGGGGGGGGATGAATACATTTAAAAAGTAAAACTAAATTAAGCTGACCTGGTGACAACATTATCGAAAGGAAATAACTTATTATTGTTATAAACCTTTAACCAAATTTTCTAACAAATTTTGTAATGTATTTAAAAAATACATTTGTCATGACTGGTGGCACGGCACATGAGTGGGAAAGCATTGGCCTCACAGTTCTGAAGCTTCGGGTTCCATCCTGGACCCGCCTGTGTGGAGTTTGCATGTTTTCCCCATGCCTGTGTGGGTTTTCTCCAGGTACTCCGGTTTCCTCCCACATTCCAAAAACATGCAATATTAATTGGACACTCTAAATTGCCCCAAGGTGTGATTGTGAGTGCGACTGTTTATCTCTATGTGCCGTGCAATTGGCTGGCAACCGGTTCAGGGTGTACCCTGCCTCCTGCCCGTTGACAGCTGGGATAGGCTCCAGCACTCCCCGCGACCCTCATGAGGATAAGCGGCAAAGAAAATGGATGGATGGACATATGATGATGCGGTTAAAGATTTTTAGGATTTCACAACCATAACGGCCCTTTGAGGGAAACTGCAAGTACGATGTGGCCCACGACAAAAATGAGTTTGACACCCCTGGGGTAGGAGGTGGGCTACACCCTGAACTGTTTGCCAGCCTATCGCAGGGCACAGGGAGACTGACAACAGTCGCACTCACAATCACACCAAGGGGGGAATTTAGAGTCTGCAATTAATGTTACAAGTTTTTGGGATGTGGGAGGAAACCGGAGTGCCCGGAGGAAACCCACGCAGGCACAGGGAGGATATGCAAACTTCACACAGGCGGAGCCGGGATTTGAACCCTTGTCTTCAAAACTGTGAGGCCAACACACTGACCAGTTGTTTCACTGTGCCGCCCAATGAAAACCTGTCCTCCGTAAAATGAATGTACTGTAATTAGCTTGTGTAACTACCCGGAAGACAGCAGCTTACTGCTCACCCAGGGGTTCTCTACCCGAGTCCACAGGGGTCCTGCATTCAACGGCTACAGGATGAAGTCATTTTCATAATGTGATGGGTTTTTATGGCAAGTGGGATTATGCTATATTTTAACTCTGTGACATGTGCTTGGTCTCAGGATGAAATAAATTTGTAATTCAGGGACTCAATGTACTTTTGTGAGCACACAATAGCGTCCTGTTTAGTGGATATTTTGCGTTGATTGTAGCAGCTTGTCTGTCAGTTCTCCCCTGGGGGGCGTCGGGGGGAGTATATCTTCTGGTCTGTAATGTTTTTTTGTCCACCCATCAGTGTATTCCTGAGGATTTAAAAAAAAAAAAAAATTGGATCTTAGCGCTGTGTAAATAATGCCGAGTACAGGCATCAAAGTATTAGCGATGCTAGCTAGCTGCAACTGAAAGCACAGTGGGGCCTCTGTTGAGATAAGCGGGGATTAAGAAAAAATGGTTTCCACAGTGACCGCGATTCTCTTTCCATTGCTTGATGACACACACATTCGCAGACGCAAGCGCTCGCACAGACACACACGATCAAACACCGACGCACACATTTTCTCTTTTTGCAACAACTCAGTTTCACACGTGGACACACATACTCTCAAATACACACTTTCAAACACGGATCCCCGCAATCTCACTTGCACACTAATACGCTTACTCTCTACTGCACTCAGACATTGGCATTGTGACTGGTCCTTTGTAAAGAGGGGGATGGTTTTGACACAAAAGGTAAAGAGGGGATGGCCCGCAGTCTCCACTTTGCTGCACAGAACAGGATTCTGGCTGTCCTCGGTCTTCAGTCTCCTTTCTGATCAAATATGCCTGCCTGACAATTGTCACATGCTGAGAATTTAAAAAAAAAAAAGTGTACCTTGCAATCTCGTTGTTTGGCATGCCTAGATTTACCTATCCAAGAATTTTCCATTTCCATTTTTTCCCTTTTTTTTGTGTGTGTGTGTGGGGGGGGGGGTGAGCAACCCCTCTAACACGCTTGTTCGTGATTCATCCCAGCGTATCCAAGACTTTTTGGGGTTAGAATTTTATATGTGTGGGTACATATATATCAGTAGTGTAGAGCAGTAGTCTCCAACCTTTTTATCACTGCGGACAAGTCACCCATCCATCCTCCTTTTACTTTGCCACTTATTCTCACAAGGGTCGCGGGGAGTGTTGGAGCCTGTCCCAGCGGTCAACGGGCAGGAGGTGGGGTGCACCATGAACTGGTTGCCAGCCAATCGTGGGGCACGTAGAGACAAACATCCACACTCACAGTCACACCAAGGGGCAATTTAGAGTGTCCAAATAATAAATAATAATAAACCGGAGTACCCAGAGAAAACCAGGCACGGAGAGAACATGCAAACTCCACACAGGGATGGCTTGGAGTCGAACCCGGGTCCTCAGAACTGTGAGGCCAACGCTTTACTAGCTGAACCAATTTTGAGCACAGACCGGGATGGTGGGGTCGAATAGCATACACACGATAATGAATAATAAAGTAAGAAAATAATAATGAAATAAATGTAAAAAATACATGAAGAAATAAAGAACAAGAACCAGCCATTCTCTTTTATCTAAATCTACCATTCAGTTCAACTTTTTTTTTTTTTTTTGTTATTAAACACTCCATGAATGTTATTTTTCAACAGCTGAAATAAATTTGTCCGTTTGAGCCATTTCCCTCCGTTGGCGACCACAGTCGTAGCACTCCCTTAACTGGTCGCTAGAGTAACATTTAAACAAGCCTTCAAAATAAGATGCAGATACGCCACGAAAATGAATTTAAAATGCATGAAAATTTCAACTCACCATAAATACAACGGAACTAATTAATTATTACTTCGCCGGCCCGGTACCAATTGATCCGTGGAACCGGTACCGGTCCGCGACCGCTGGTGTAGAGAATAGCAGGTCAGTATCCTGTCCCCCCCAAAAAACCGAATGTACCCAACCACAAGCACGTACTGAGAAGACCCAGATTCGCCACCTTTTTTTCTGCCGGACCTGTGTCCACGCTCTCCCTGAAATAAAAACAAAATACAGCAGTAATAAAAACTAAGTTCACCCAACTTCTGACAGACAGATTGTTTCATTTCTTTTGTTCAAACAGTGACGTCTTGGCAGCGCTTGTTGCTCAGCCTGCTAGGCAGCCAGCGTAATGACATTAAATAGATCCGTAAAGACCTGAAGGCTTTAGCTAGCTTACTGTAATGAGTGAAAGGCATGCAGCTACTCGTATAAGTGGATGCAACATTGTAAGCCTCGGGCCAGTGGATAAGGAAGTCGGGCAGGCCTGGATTCAGATGTCAAGGAACAGCACCAAATAATCACCCAGTGTGAGTGCTTTTGGGGACATTACGAGCTAAATGGGTAACTAAAAAGTCCCTCAAAACACTGTTTTTCTACCGTTCTGTAGTCAATATAAGTGGTCCATAGTCTTGAACTTTGTCAAACAAACTGTACCTAATAGTTTTAACATTGTACCTAATAGTTTTAACATTCTCAAAGGACTTAAGCAGGAGTCTTGAACTACGTCGTAGAAGGTAAAATCCTCTCCATAGAAAACAATACATTGTAAAATTGGCATTAACTGTGCAGGCAGTGTTTCAAGTCACATTTTGACACTATTAACTGTCATACAAGTTTAAAATAAGTTTATACCGTATCAAAACATAAAAACAACTAAATACCGTAATTTCCGGTCTATAAGATGCGACCTTTTTCGCACGCTTTCAACCCTGCGGTTTATGCGGTGATGCGGCTAATTTGTGCATTTGCGAGCGGAAAAGGTAAGAGTGAGACCGGTGGAATATATGTGCCAAGAAAGTGACTTTTACCACTCCAGCCCTGTTAGCGCTGCGCTTGTGTGTTACAGCTGTGTCTCAGTGATTTTTACCAGTATGTTTTTTTTTTTTTTTTTTAACCGGCCCTGTTAGCGCGACGTTAGCAATACCACGGCGAGCGTTAGAACTGCTAATGTTAGCACGGCTGCGCTAGCGTTAGCATGGTGGCGCTAGCATTAAACTCTCTGTGTACCGTCTTTCTTTGTAAATATCTCGTGTCTGAATGCGGGCACTTGCGGCTTTTACACAGCTGCGGCGTATGTACGTACCAAATGTGGTATTTCCTTTACAAAGGTACTCTGTGAGGCTTATAATCATGTGCGCTCTGTAGGCCGGGAACTATGGTACTCATTGTAAAAGTTGAGGAATGACAAAACAGTCATGTGAAGGAACCAAGGCTTCTAAAATTTTGACCTTCGTAATTTTAGTTTAAAAACTAGAGAGAGCAAATTACTTCCCACAATAGTCGATGAGAACATTCGTGGACGAGCAGCTGTCTTTTTGGATCAAATTCATGGATCCAAAACTTACACTGTACTGAATTTGAAGCCATTTTTCCAAACCATTTCAAACTAAAAATAATGCGCTCAATTGATAGATTTTCAAAACCAAGTTTAGCCTAGCGAAGTTTTCGAGGACTCTCCACAGTTCAACAATCGGAAAAAGTAAATCTATGATTTGGTGTGTTTATGAGGCACAAAATGTTAATTCTGACTCACACATTACAATATGAACGAACGGGCGTCCTTTGAGTCTTGAGTTGTTAATGGTCCAGATTATTTGAGTTTAGCAGGAAAGAATAATTACCAAGTACCAAGATGAGGATCAAGACTTGGTCTGTGGGAGACAGCAGTGCAAACACGGCGGCCTCGACGGCGTCTAAAGCCCCCATGAAGCCTCTGCTTTGTTCCCAACCGCTGAACCAAAGCATTCCCTCAGTAGCCCCGGCCACTAGCTCGCCATGTTTGTTATTGGCGCCACCCGCTGTGTGTGGGACTTATTGCTTGCTGTTGCAAAAAAAAAAAAAAAAAAAAAACCCCAAAAACAACAACCAAACAAACACACTCAGACTTTCCTGTAAATGCTGAATCTGAGGATAGATAATGTTTAAAAAATCAGTATGGGTTCAACTATAATTCTTATCAACTTAAGTCAGATGTTTCTTAAAATCAACTTTGAAAGAACAAATACAAACAAATCTTTAAAGGTCGGAGGTTACTGCGAAGAACAGTATCTGGATGTGATAACCGCCGACCTTTGGCCTCAACTACCTTCATCAACTTTGGTGACATACTCGTTTTAAATCAGTAGCATTAGTCTTTTATTGTGAACAAAAATTCAAACATAAAAAAAAATACAATTGTGAAATTCATAATAAAATAAAAAAGCTTGTTTCAAATTCTTTTTTACACTTAAGTGGGGCGTTATTACGTAGCCCCCAAAAGGGTCATGGTGGGAGGGGGGGGCTATTATAACATTACATTGACAGTTTTAATTGTCACTGAAAACATAAAGCTTAGATGTAAACTTTTTCCAATTTTTAAAAAATATTCTAACACAACTTAAAAATATATTTCCCCCCCAAAAATCTACTTTTTTTACATTATATTTCAGGTAAATTTATTAGTTTTTAGTTTAATTTAAAAATAAAAATAAAAGGTGATTGCACCAAAATAGAGTATTTTATTACATGTAAAAGAAAAATATTGAAGGATACCACCCATTTTTATTCAACTATTAATCAAATTAATAGAAATACAACTACACCGTTCCTAAATCACAAAAGAAAAAACACAATTTGGAGTGTTGTAAGGTCCGGCATTTTGCTTTACTTTTTAAAATTAGAAAATTAAAATGAAAATGTTGAAAGTTACACTAGCACACGATATGCGAGATATTTTTAATAGGAAAATAAAAAAGCTGAATGTTAAAATGTAACACTTTTTATTTCCTTTTCTTTCAAATGGAAAAAAAAGACGAAGATTTTATACGTCTTTGTATAATGTATAGTACACAGGGAAAAAGTGAAATGTTCAGTGATTTTAAATCGTCCAAGATACATTACACACATTTTTTTAAATATAGCTAAAGAAAAATGCATGTTGTGTTTTTTGCTACTCTGGTTTATCACCTGCAGTAAGCTCAAGTGTTATTTTGTCCTGTCACATCCTCTACTAAAGTGTTGGGAGCCACACACAAAATTCCACTTGATCCCCAGCGCTCCCATTAGTTCTTTTTGGAAAACGTGGTGTCCAAACAAATAAGTTGGCTCAAAGTCCCCCGCATGGTGCGCTGATAAAGGCTTTGGCCGCTTCCGGCAGGTCAAAGTTCATGCAGGTGGTAATGGAAGGAGGGGGGGTCCCAGGGGGCGTTAAAATGGGGACATCACGGGTGGATCCAATGGAGGTGTCAACATGAGGCAGGAAAGACCACAGTGTTCACAGTCCTATTGTACAACTCCAAAAAAGCCATTTTGGATGTCAAAATGTGATAAACACTTTTATTTTGCCTACCTCAATTACCTTGAAGTAAATATGCTTAAAAAACAACAAGATTCTTTTCTCCTCTTGTGTTAGATACCATTTTGGGGTTGAGAGGTGACCATGTGTGTGCATATGGTGCGCCTCCCACTGCCTCAAACAAGCACTTTTTTTTTTTTTTTTTTAAATTCAAATTCTAAAATCCTCGACTGAAAACAACAAAAACTCGTGTTTGGGGTTTTGCCGTCAGCCAGTTATTGTATCTGCTGTGCTGTTGTGTGCCTTTTTCTTCTTCTACACAGAAGCGCTCAGGAAATTTGAATGGCCTAATTTTGGGGCGGCGGCACGGTGGAACAGCTGCTAAAGCGTTGGCCTCACAGTTCTGAGGACCCAGATTCGATCCTGCCCCCGCCTGTGTGGAGTTTGCATGTTCTCCCCGTGCCTGTGTGGGTTTTCTCCGGGCACTCCGGTTTCCTCCCACATCCTAAAAACATGCAACATTAATTGGACACTCTAAATTGTTCATAAGTGTGATTGTGAGTGAGGCTGTTTGTCTCTATGTGCCCTGCGATTGGCCGGCAACCGGTTCAGGGTGTACCCCGCCTCCTGCGCGTTGACAGCTGGGATAGGTTCCAGCGCTCCCCGCCACCCTCGTGAGGATAAGCAGCAATGAAAATGGACGGATGGATCCTAAAATCCATACAAAAATGAACCAAGCCTCTTCATTGTGAAGTTGAATATAACAAAAGTGGTCACGTGTCCATGAGCAGCATGAATTTTGCTCGATTTAAACTCAATAACATGCATGTGAGGTGCAGGTACTATTTTTGTCTATTTGTCGTCACCATACTCACGTTGTACTGTGGCATCAATACCTTTTCGTGTGTTTGGGTTCAAAACGTACGACCTAGCCCGGTGAGTGACGTGGGTGTCAGCATTGAGAGTGTAGCATTGGCTGATTCACTGGCTACCCTGTTAGCCAATCTGCGCGCTGAGTGACTCTTTCTGGTTCGCCGCCATCCATCTCACCAATTTATTTCTCCACAATCATTTGCGATTGAAGCAATTCCAGTTTGTGTGCAAAAAAATATTCCAACAGACTTTTGAAGCAAAGCTTTAGGCTGTGACCTTTGGAATTATTTGAAGTTATCCGATTAATCGATGCAGCCCTACTCTATTGTACAGTTGAGAAGCAAAGTTTTTTGGGCCATTTCGTCCAGCACCAGTTCCCACTAGTAAAGGGAGGAAATGCAGACCTCTTTGATATAAGTATGGTGGTGATGATGTGGAGGAGGAGGCATATAAGATCTATTTGTGAGCATCTGCGTCCCATTTATGAGCCCCGCTGGAGTTACATCCTGGACCTATTTGTAGTGCCGTGTCCACTTTTAAGCCCAAAATTGGTTCTCGGTAGGATGCTGAGCTCGGCCCGTTTTATTTATCTCTTCTCTCTCTTTTTTCCCCCCTCACTCTCACTCTCCTTTGTTCTTTCTCACTCTCTCTCTCCATTTGCATCTTTCCAGTGGACCAGATGACTGATATCCTCCCTGAATGGGATTAGGATCTTAATTCAGTTGCTGCCTATCGCCATGGCAACACCATCCCATACTGTAGCAGCATGCTTTGGCTCTGACGTTACTTGGAATACTTTTTTTTTTTTTTTTCCCCCCCCTCAGCTAATTGCTTAATTCTGGAGCACACCAAATGCGTACCCAACTGCGCACCAGGATTCACTTGATTTTTGCATACTGTGGTTTACTTGTTTTGTTTGTGCTTGTGCGCTCGGTTTGCTTTTATGATATGTACAAAGGTTCACTCTTTTGTTTTGCACAGCATAGTTAACTCATTAAATGTGCACTGCGGACTTATTTCATGCACATTACAGATTGCTTTTTGGGCGTGCACCAGGGTTTGCTTTTTCACACGCACTACTGTTTACTTGTTTTCTGTGGTATAGTATCGCTTTTTTGGTGCAGACCTTGATTGAATCTAGCGCACTCCAAAGGGTTCAACTGTACAACGCGCGCTACGGTCCATTTGTCTGCACCAGGAGCGCATCAAACAAGTTATGTACCTGTGATTTGCATCAAACTGGTGTACACAAGGGCTCAGATGTTCTTGAACAACTTCTGTCTCCCAAGGAAGTGTTTTCAGTGTACACGAAATAACTGAAATGCACGAGGGCAGAGGTGCGCAATGCGTCAATCTTGGTCGATCGCGGGACGGCGTGGCAAAAAAAAAAAAAAAAAGACGGCAGCCAATGTTCCCTCTAAACTGTGCGCAATTCTGCACAGTTGATGCAGTCTGTTCACAGATATTCTGCGTTGTGCCAAAAAAAAAAAATCCAATGCAAATTGAAAGTATAACATACAGCTATTCAGTTTGTGGCATTTTGCAATGTGATTCAATGAGTGAGGGATGACTGGTTGTTTCATCCAATGGCACAATTCACATACCCAGTGTAAAAAAAATCAAAAAAAGAAGCCACTGGTTTCTTTTAGGCAGCACATGGAACTTTTCCAGCGACCACTGCTCCGCCACACTTTTTTTCCTAGTTTACCTTAACCCCCCACCCCCTCTTAAAGACGTACATTCATCATTACAAATGTTACAGTACTTACACAGCCCATCAATGTGTTTTATAATGACAGCATCCACCACCGCTGCTTTAGTTAGCAACACAATCTGGGCAACGTAGAGCAAAGACAAGCGAGACGTGCTGTTTACTTTTGATGTTAATAGGGAAAGTTAAAAAAGAAATGCTGTTGTTTTAACATTCAATGACTGTTGGAGTATGTGAATAATCGAAGAAAAAGTGGTAAAACTGGACAAGATTTTCTCTTTTCTGAGTGGGAAAGGTCCGGTCTCAATTCAAAGTAGAAAGTGCAGGATGAAATGGTGTGTAATTTTTAAAATTCCAACTTGCCTGATCGAGGATGAAAGCACAGACAATACAGTGCACAAAAAGCTAATTCTGTATTTTAAATATATATATTTAAATATAGTATAATATATCACATAACATTAATAACATAACATTGAGAGCATCATCATCATCCCACCCGCCATTGGTAGCTCGCGAGAGGCTAGCTGCTTGAAAAGTAGATCTTGGGGTAAAAAAGTCTGGGCACCCCTGCACTAGGGTTTAATTTTCTTGGTGTCCACCAGAGTTCACCTGTTTGCTGTGGACAAACGGGATGAACAGATGAGCTCTTGTGAGCATCAGAGAATTGAATATTGTTGTGCACTCTGTTATGCACTTGGTTGATACACAATAAAAAAGTGTTATGTTGACACACTGGAGGGTGTCCTCTTTGAGCGTCTATTTTCTGTTAGCTCACTCAGTGGCTCATGAGACCCAGACGACTTTATGTACAAGCACTCTGGTGAACTTCACCCTCTAACTTTGCCTGGCCTCCAAATTTAATTCAGCCTCCCTGTATCTGTATCTCTCAAAATAGACGGGAACAATTTTTTTTTTTTTTTTTTACATCTATCACAGACTGTTTTTAGCGTCCCGGACTCAACCCCTCACACAAGCACTTTTAGAGTGATGGAAAATATCCGCACCAGTCACCAGTTAGTCTGATTAAAACGACATTTTCCATTTTTTCCGCAACTTTGCCTATTTCCGAGGTCTTACCGCACAAATCGTCTTGAACTAGCCAACTGACGTCACATCAGTTTTCAGATTCTTGACCGGATTACACTGTTGAGTCTCCTGAAACTAAGAGCTTCCTGTCCTCTCTATAGCAGATTACAAATGTTCCATACTGTAGATGCAATGAACAACAACAACAATCTGGAGGTGTCCCAATACTTTGTTGCTCCCACTGTGTCAGTGCGCTCAGTGCCAGGGTCCAGTGTCAGACTTACGAGGCACACAAAGACCGCACTGTGCAAACTCCCGGCATTGTTTTGGATGCACAATGAGGCCGTTATCCACTCTGGATGCTAAATTCTGCCAGGTGCCTTTTAACCTCATTGATGGCTTCCATGTCAGAAAAGCTACCTCTTTTAAATGTAAAATACTGTAGCAATAAGCAAGATTCTCCATGAATTGGAGAAAAATGAAATGAAACCGTATTGTAGTGAGAGGTTTTCACAAAGTAAAAGCAACGGTTGTTTTTCTGCCTTTCTCACAGAACCCAGGAAAGGTTAGAGAGCTTTTTTGTTCTGAGCAAATCCAAGCTTTTCATACATATATTCAGTAAATTCACTGCATCAGAGCCGTAACAGTAGAGCGGACATTTATTCGCTGACGTAGTAACTTTTACATAGAACACTGGAGAGTTACACAAAGTACTGTGATTTCCGACCTATAAGCCGCGACATTTTTCACACGCTTTCAACCCTGCGGCCTATGCGGTGATGCGGCTAATTTGTGCATTTTTTTCGAACGGCCGTAAGGGGGCACTTGAGCGGAAAAGGTAAGAGTGAGACCAGTGGAATATATGTGCCGAGGAAGTGACCGTTACCGGTATTTTTTTTTTTTTTCCCCCGGCCCTGTTTGCGCTGTTTTAGCATGTTGCTTGTGTGGAACTGCCGTGTCTCAGTGATTTTTACTGGTATATAGATTTTTTTTTTAACTGGTCCTGTTGCCACTGTTCTAGCATGGTGCTACTGTGTTAATGTCGTGTCTCAGTGATTTTTACCAGTATGTTTTTGTTTTTTTTAACCGGCCCTGTTAGCGCCGCACTAGCGTGTTTCTACTGTTACTGCCGTCTCAGTGATTTAGCTATTTTTTTTTTTTTTTTGGAACCGTCTCTGTTAGTGCTGTGCTGCTGTGTTGCTACTGTGTAGTTGCCGTGGCTGCTTTTTTTTTTTTTTTTTTACCGGTATGTTTTTTTGTTTTTTTTTTTTTTTTTTTTTTTAAACAGCCCTGTTCGTGCTAGTGTGTTGTTGCTATGTTAAGCTAAGATAAGGTATTAAAACTTTGAAAACTCTTTCTGTATAGCATCTTTCTTTGTATATATCTCGTGTTTCAATGTGGGCATTTGCCAGCTTTTACACAGGTGCGGCTTATGTATGTACCAAATAGTATTTCCTTTACAAATGTACTGGGTGAGGCTTATAATCTGGTGCATTCTGTAGGGTGGGAATTAAGGTAATTAAATTTCAAAAAGCTTGATTAAATCTTTGCAGGGATCATTTTTCTATATAGACCAGGGGCATCAAACTCATTTTTGTCACGGGCCACATTGTAGTTATGGTTTCCCTCAGAGGGCCGTTATGAATGTAAAACCATGAAAATCTTTTGCCTCATCATATTTACACGAGAAATTTATGAGCTAGTTTTGGAATTAGAGATCAAGGTTAATGTGTTTTTAAAATATTGCTGATGCTTGTGTACACAATAATGCTTGCAAAAATACCGGCAATTACGGTAACTAGAAACTTTTCACAGAGAGTAAAGGCTAAATATTGCCACTGTTTGTGTTTTCAAATGTTACCTTTAAGCCTTTATCACAGAGATCCATCAAAAATGGTCCATATGAGACGTGAGGTGATATTGAATTTTTATGTGACTTCCATGCTGTCACCATATTTTTTTTTTGCCCATGCCTTTGACACTGACCCCAATAAAGGTGAGAGATTGCCTTTGTCTCGAAGCCTTTCACACAGAGACCCAGCAAAATTGGCGTCCGAGATCTGCCATATATCCATCCATGACTTTCACACAGAGATCCAGCTAAATGGTTGTATCAGAGACATGAAATTTAATGTGCTTTTTAATGTGTATTTTCCCTCAGGATCCGTCCTCAACTGGCACGGGAGAAGATCGAAGGATGCCACATTTGCACATACGTGATGCCCGGCGAGCCTCAAGTCATCTTGGGCAAGGACAAATCCTTCACGTACGACTACGTGTTCGACATGGACTCGCAGCAGGACGCCATATACCAAACTTGCACCGAGAAGCTGATCGAAGGTTGCTTCGAGGGATACAACGCCACAGTCTTTGCTTACGGACAGGCCAGTTGCAGACTATATTACAAACTGTGTCATAGCCTGTAAATGTTATCACATTACCTTTTACACAGAACACAAAAAAGCAGCATGTCGCAACGATATGGCTCAAAGGGCAATAGCCTCTTTCGCACAAAATGTTGAACAATAGTAAAATTACTCCTAGTAAAATTGTTCAGTGAGGTAACATCATGGAAATGAGGCAATAGGCATAATATCTGCCTTGCTAACAAGTCGCTAGTACTTATCGTAGACATGCTAACATTCGTAGGTGGTCATGAATGTTGGATTATAGTAATGTAATATAACCTAGAATTTTTCAAAGACTTCTGGGTGGTGCGCTTGTAAATGTGAAATGACATTGAAAGCATTGCTTTCATTTGGCAGCATTCTCCATAGGCGCATTCTGTGTAGCCTTCCACTCCCAAGCTGCAGGATCCGATTTCCCAAAAGTGCTGAATTTCACGACAAGGGGAAGAGTTGAAGGGTTCACATTTTGCACCGACAATAGTTCGGGGAGAGGTTGTGTCACTGATTTCACCCCCCAACTAATGAGGGGAAAAAAAAAAAGCTTTCACCACTGGAAAATGTTTGTGGTTTAAAATCGTATGTCTCGTGCCTAATTGCCACGATTGCTTTTTTTGGCGTGGGTGGGAGGAGTGATTCTCAGGTGTTTAACTTCACACCCCTGTTCCTGGATCATCAAATAGGCTTCCACGCTGGCGTCTTGCCGCCGCTCTTACAGCTCCGATACTACACCATGAGGTAGAAAAAGTTCCTATCAAATAGTAAATAAAAGGTGGAAAAATACCAGCTTTCATCTGCAGTCTGAAAGTAAAAAAAAATAAATTGATCAAACTTTAATTATAGCACACTTTCCCCGGAATAACATTCAACTCACAGTGCATTATCCATCCATCCGTTTTCTGAGCCGCTTATCCTCACAAAGGTCACGGGGAATGCTGGAGCCGATCCCAGTTGTGAACGGAGCATCCTGAAATGGTTGCCAGCCAATCGCAGGGTACTTCGAGACAAACAGCCGCACTCACAATCACACCTAGGGGCAATTTAGAGTGTCTAATTAATGTTGCATGTTTTTGGGATGTGGGAGGAAACCGGAGTGCCCGGAGAAAACCCACGCCGGCACGGGGAGAACATGCAAACTCCACACGTGGGGGTCCGGGATTGAACCCGGGACCTCAGAACTGTGAGGCAAATGCTTTCCAGCTGCTGCCGTCTAAGTGCATTACAAAATCAAAATTATTCCCCTCTGACCATTCATCCATAGAGATGGATAAATGCACACATTTAAAAATGAGAAAATAATAACACGATGAAGGAAGAATGAAACTCCATCTTAGCGTATCGTCTGCGTCAACAGCAGACAGCAGACCGCGGCCCCAGGACATTGGCTTGGGGCCGCAGTGTAGTCCTGTAGGGGGGAGCCACATATGGCGACTTCGGACAGCATGAGGCAGGGCCGTGGCCACCGTCAACCTCGTCAATTTCGGTTCTCACTGCACAGGGAGAGCTTTCAGAAGAAAAACTTAAAGACAATAAAATAATCATGAACCTACTAAAACAGCATGTACAAATGGAACCTTCAATAAAAGCCTAAGACCGTAAAAATGGCATAAAAGGATAGATAAAAATATCCTTAAATCCTCAGTATAAAATAAGAGAAAAAATAAAATGAAACTGAAGTCCACTCATTGAAAATAAGAATGTATCAGACAGGTCATGTCATTGGTACTGTAACTTTAAAATAAAGATTCTCATCAGATATCATTGGTGGTTGTTTATATTAGCAATTTTTAATGTTCCCGGTCGCTGACATTTTGGGAGTCACATGAGGGGATGTGACGTGTCGTGCTCAACCCGAGGCTTGGTTATGCTCCTACACAGTTACTATCACCGCTGATTACTCAGATTTATCCTCATCTGATGAAGAAACGGAAGTATCGGTTGATCGGGAAGACGGAGGAATATGTCTATACAGATTTGAACCTGTGGCTGTAAATAATGTTGAATATTCGGATGGTTCGTGGACACGTCACATCCGCTCATATGACTCCCAAAATGTCAGCGACTGGGAACATTCAAAATTACCGATATAAACAACCTTAAATGATATCTGATGAAAATCTTCATTTTAAAGTTACAGTACCAATGACATGACCTATCTGATAATGAGTGGATGTCCCCTTTAAAAGCTAAATGAAATATTATTTAAAAGCTTAGTGAAAGACATGGGTCTTGAGCTTGTTCTTAAAAGCAAAAACGTTCTCTGCACCTCTGGGGTGCTCTGGCTCAAAATGCAATTTTTTTTCAGAAATCCCACAAAATCGGTAAGGCATGTCAAATAGTGGTTTGAAAAATGAATGAATATTCAATATTGTGGCACACCCGAGTGAGTAGTTTTAATAATGCGGCTTTAAAACTAATTTATGCAAGGAGAATGCTAATTTATATCCATCCATCCATCTTCTTTGCCGCTTATCCTCACCAGGATCACGGGGAGTGCTTGGAGCCTATCCCAGCTGTCGACGGGCAGGAGGCGGGGTACACCCTGAACTGGTTGCCAGCCAATTGCAGGGCACATCAAGAGAACAGTCGCACTCACAATCCCACCTCGGGGCAAATTAGAGTATCCGATTAATGTTGCGTGTTTTTGGGGTGTGGGAGGAAACCGGAGTGCCCGGAGGAAACCCACCCTGGCACGGGGAGAACATGCAAACTCCACACAGGTGCGGCGGGTATCGAACCCGGTCCTTAGAACTGTGAGGCCAATGCTTTACCAGCTGATCCACCGTTCCACCGCTAATTTTTGTAATTTATGCAATATATTTACTAGAAGCACAAGGAATTACAGTCTTGGCAGACAGCAATAGTCTCTTTCTATTCCAGTTCTTTCTTTGCAACGTGTTGAATTTTGTTTTCTGTCCCGGCCTGCGCAGACTGGTTCGGGCAAGACTTACACCATGGGGACGGGCTTCGACGTCAACATTGCCGACGACGAGCTGGGCATCATTCCCCGCGCCGTCCACCACCTCTTCCGGGGCATCGAGCGGCGCAGGGAGGCGGCCCAGGAACAGGGACGCCCCGCGCCAGAGTTTAAGATCAACGCTCAGTTCTTGGAGGTAACTTGCCTGGCGGCAGCTGTTGTTATGGACACGGGGGTGGGGGGTGGGGGGAGAGGAAGCGGGACAGGGGTTTAGAAGGTGGCGATGGAGGAGTTTAGCGAGGACCCACATCGGGAAACACTTGTGCGGCTCCATCACACTTTTGACAGCGCTCGCATTCCGAAAAAGGCGAGCCGCAACCCGAGCTGTGATAAAACACGGACGACCACAAATCAAACGACACAGCAGAATCAGCAGTACCACCTTTACCTCCACTAAGGCTTCAGCATTTGGTTTGATTTGATAGAGAGGACGCTGACGCTGGAATTTGGAAACTAAATCACGTGGATTTGTTGAAATCTGCAATATATTTCAATTGTGAAGTGAAATAATCCAGGATCAGGGTTAAGAAAGTTCACTTTCTCCGCCAACTGGTTTAAAGTTCAGTTCACAATTCCAAAAATGAACTAGTTGGTAATTAAATTTTTTTGAACTAAGTGTACCGGTTCAAAAATGAATTCATTCATATTTTTCCAACAGGCTATTACCCTCAAAATACTGGCATTTAAAATTTTTTTTCTCCATTATTGCCACATATTCATTTTGTCCACACTCGTAGTCAGCTGCAGCTTTCGCCCGACAATTTCAAAAACATGAAGAAAAATGTTTGAATATATAAAAACAGGACTGTAGTACTTAATATGCAAACAAAAATTCCCAACACACTATGATGGTAAAATGTTAAACTTTGCATTCCCAGTAACTCTGTCTGACTTTTTTTTTTTTACAAAATATTTTTTTCCTCATCTACTCTTACATTATGAAACAAATTGCATTCCATATTTTCACAGTGTGACCATTCTTATACAAATAATACATTTTCTAGTAATCAATTTTTACAGGTATGTATTGTATGTATCTATTATAACAAAAGAATCAAGGAGCATGGCTAATTGTTTCTAGCTTTCTTCCGAGCGCTGCTGACTGAATTCTGTATTGATGAGGTCGCTGCCTCGCTCCAATTTTGAGGTGTGTTTTGTGCTACCGTACAGCTTTACAACGAGGAAGTTCTGGATCTGTTCGATTCGGTGAGGGACGGGAAGCAGAAGTCTCACATCAAGATCCACGAGGACGCCAACGGGGGGATCTACACGGTGGGCGTGACCACGCGCACTGTGTCATCCGAGGCCGAGGTACGACACCCGAGCAGGAACATTTGCAACACTGTTTTCGAGACGTCGCTAATATTCGTTACTTTTAATTCAGATGATGCAGTGCCTGAAGCTGGGGGCTCTGTCTCGCACCACCGCTAGCACGCAGATGAACGTGCAGAGCTCTCGTTCCCACGCCATCTTCACCATCCACCTGTGCCAAGTTCGAGTTTGTGCCTCCTCTGACAATGTGAGTCAAGCGCCATCTTGTGCAAAACTTAACCTCTTGGGGGGGTGGAATAGGCTCAGTGGATCAAGAATAACGGAACCCTCTTTATTGTGAACAGCCCTGTGGTAATCAGATGGTTATGAGGGGGCGGTCCTATCTCATGCAAACATGCTACTGCTCACTATCCAGTATTTCAACCATCCATTTTCTTTGTCGCTTATCCTCACGAGGGTCGCAGTAGTGCTGCAGCCTATCCCAGCTGTCAACAGGCAGGAGGCGGGGTACACCTTTAACAGGTTGCCAGCCAATCGCAGGGCACATCGAGACAATCACACCTAGAGGCAATTTAGAGTGTCCAATTAATGTTGCCTGTTTTGGGGATGTGGGAGGAAACAGCAGCGCCCAGAGAAAAACCCGCGCAGGCACGGGGAGAACATGCAAACGCCACACAGGCGGGTTTGGGATCGAACCCGGGACTTCAGAACTGTGAGGCCAACGCTTTCCAGCTGCCCACCGTTCCCGCCTCCAGTATTTCATATCAAATTAAAATTAATTTGGGTCTTGGCTTTTCAATTTTTAAGTACAACACAAAAATGTGCAGTGAGTACAGAAAGTTTTCAGACCCCATTAAATTTTATATTGCAGCCATTTTCTGAATCATTTCATTTTTTTTTTCCTCATTAATGTACTCACGGCACCCCATATTGACATAAAAAATGGAGCTGTTGAAACTTTCTCAGGTTTTTTATTAAAAAAAGGAAAATTCAAGTATCACACATCTACAAGTATTCAGACACTTTACTGTTTTAGTTTTGATCATCCTTTGGCTTGAAAAATGAAAATGAACATTTCTGAATTCATCATTAATCATACATTTATATTCAAACAACAAATAATTTTGTGAATGAGTCACTTACATTTAATTTCCATAAACATTCAGGTGCCCCAGACTATTTACTAATGTAAATGTATTTAAATATATTGTAAAATGAATACAAAGGGTAAATAAACAAATGTAGTTGTTATCTTGCGAAGCCACGTCGTGTCTGTATTTCCACTCAGACCTGCCACTTCTTTATTCTCTGTCCACGCAGCACGAAGACACCGACGAAGGCGACAATCGGGTCTCCAACGGCAATGGAGACATGGACGAGTACGAGACGCTGAGTGCCAAATTCCACTTCGTGGACCTGGCTGGCTCCGAGAGACTCAAGAGGACTGGCGCCACGGGAGACCGAGCCAAAGAAGGCATTTCCATCAACTGTGGACTGGTGAGTGATTAAAGTGTCGCGCTGACATCTAGTGGGCGACGAATACTATATACATGAACTCAGCTCATAGAAAAATTGATCCTAATGCGTTAGATTATCGTGGGAATAACGGCTGTTAGGCAACACCATGACGTAACATGACCAAAGGACTATTAAAGTATTAAAATGCACATACCTGTGGAATAGTAAAATAAAAAAGTACATAATTATATTTTTTTCATATTACCCTAACATTAACAACACAGACAAAGAATAATCGCCAAAGCATCAACACCATTTATCTAATGCAGGGGTGTCAAACTCATTTTTGTCACGGGCCACATTGTGGTTATGGTTGCCCTAATTATGACTGTAAACCCATAAAAATCTTGAACCTCCTCATCATATTTACACGTGAAATTTATGAACTAGTTTTGGAATCAAAAATCAAGGGTAATGGGGTTGTTTGGTAACACAAAAATGCTTGCAATATCTCAACCTTATCATTTACGATGTAACAATTTGAAAGTTTGGTACAGATTTGAACAAAAATCAAGGAAGTTGATACACATGTTTTGTCTTTACGGGCCGTATCTGGCCCCCGGGCCTTGAGTTTGACACATCTGATCTAATGTATACACTTTTGAACTCCATGTTATTTAAAAAAAAAACTGTATTCAGTCCTGAAATTATTCCACACAAACAAGCTACTGTATCTTCATAATTGATCACATTTTGTGTTTTTTCAAGCTGGCTCTTGGCAACGTCATCAGCGCTTTGGGGGACCGCAGCAAGCGGTCGTCGCACGTGCCTTACCGAGACTCCAAGCTGACCCGACTTCTGCAGGACTCCTTGGGCGGCAACAGGTCAGTGGAGACGCGTTTGTGACGTTGCTTTTCGCCATTAAAAAACACCCTAAAGAGGCATCTTTGTGTCTCAGCCAAACGGTGATGATCGCCTGCATCAGCCCGTCCGACCGCGACTTCATGGAGACGCTCAACACGCTCAAGTACGCCAACCGCGCCCGCAACATCAAGAACAAGGTGATGGTGAACCAGGACAAGGCCAGCCAGCAGATCAGCGCACTCAGGACTGAGATAGCCAGACTGCAGATGGAGCTCATGGAGTACAAGACAGTGAGTATCTGTGGGGGGCGGGATAAAGAGAAAATACAGTGGATACAAAAAGTCTACACACCTCTGTTTTAGTGAAATAAAAAAAAATGAAACCAAGACATATTTTGAAAACATTTCCACCACTGCGACCGATAAACCGTCCCACTCAGGCACTGTCGAGACCAATGTTCCCTCTTAGCTGGGCAACTGCGCATTTGCGCACATGTCGCACACTCTTAGCGCAGAGGAAAACAGATCCAGCACAGTGAATGACGTCTTTTTTTTTTTTTTTTTTTTTTCCTCAAACACGACACTACACTGCCTCTCACAAAGAGTTGCTGCTCGGCCACACCGGGCCACACACTCTACTTCCTAGTTTACCTGATACCGCCCCGCCTCCATTTTAAAGGGGTACACTCATAATTACAAACACTGGGGTATATGAAATTGAATGAGATTTTCTCTTTTTTGAGTAAAAAAAGTCTGGTGTGAAGCCAAAATAGAAAATACAGGATGAGATGGTGTATAATGTCAAATTCCACCTTGGCACAGACGATCCATTGCCCAAAAAATTCTGTATTTTAAATGTAGGAGGCAACACAACATTAACCCTAAAACTGTTTGGGAGCATCATTCAGCTTTCAATGTGCATTCCGAAAGATGTTTTGCGAGCAATAATTCAGTTTTACACCAAGAAAAACAGACGGGGATGTCATTGTGGGTTAAAAAAATAAATGAAACAAAGTTGGAAGCGACATTTCAAATTTATAGTTAATACTTCGCTTGGTATGCGTTTGTATTGTCATGTATTTTTTTTCGTTTGTTGACAATTTCTGTGTAAGTTTGCAAAAACACAAAATTGTTCTTAAAAATGTTCTGATGGGAATGTAATCCGAACCTTTTAATGAGCGATGTAACGTCAATGGATGACACAAAGGGGGCGCTCACGGGCTTAGTGTGTTTGTTCAGACACGTAAAAAAAATAGAGGGAACATTGGTAGAGACCAACCTATTTGTAGATAAACAGTAAAAAGTCAATTTTCCATATTATGTCCCCTTTAAAAGACTAAACTGTGCTGACTGGAGATTTCTCCTGCGCAGGGTAAACGCTTGGCGGGAGAAGACGGCGTGGAGAGCTTCAGTGACATGTTCCACGAGAATGCCATGCTGCAGACGGAGAACAGCAACCTGCGGGTGCGGGTGAAAGCCATGCAGGAAACCATCGACGCCCAGCGGGCTCGACTCACGCAACTGCTCAGCGACCAGGCCAGTCAGGCTCTCGCCAGGGCGGGTACGTTCCAGCAAACACCACAAGAAAACCACATTTTGATTTTTCAGGAGACAAACCCAGAGCAGCTCCGCCTCTGGCTAGCAGACACCGTGGCTAGAAATGAGGCTTTTGGAAGTGCCCAGATAAATAGTTCAACTCCAAGTATACGTCCAACTGTAATCCCAAAACACTTCCTACTTATCGTACATTGCGACTTCATAACAAGGGGTTTACGGATTTGACAATTGAAAAATGCAAGCGTAAAGTGCGAGAAGGCTTGTATTTTGCAGTCCCTATAAGAGCTATTACTGCGTTATTACTGGACATCTTACAACATTTTGACTGTTATACTGTATGTTCATACTGTAATTATTTTAATATATGCTGTGTCTGTACTTTGGGTTGATCGTCCAGCCAAGAGCAATCCAAGCCTCTCTCTGGGTCATCGTGGCAAGTTAAACACCCGGCTTTATCTTTGTGTTGCTTTTGCATCAAAGCAAAGCAAAGCAAATTTATTTGTATAGCGCATTTCCTACCCGAGGTAACGCAATGTGCTTTACATGATTAAAGGCCTTTGAAAACAAGGAGATAAAACATTTAAAATGACATAAAAACAATAAAAATGATCGCTAAAGGCTGCTTCACCATGTTTGCTTTGGACTCTGCGCTCCTCTATTTGACCCGAGTCAGTCGATCTCAAAGAGGTCTACTGGGTTTGTATGTCGCAAGCATTTCTTTCATGTATTCAGGACCTAAATTATTTAGTGATTTATAGACCAGTCGCAGAACTTTCAAATCTATTCCAAAGCTGACTCTAAGCCACTCCAAGGACTTTAAGATTGGAGTTATATGCTCTGACCGCTTTGTTTTGGTCAGAACGCGAGCTGCAGCATTCTGATTGAGCTGCAGCAGTTTAATACTCCATTTATTTTCAGTCCCGATTATCCTCACTCGGGTCTGGGGCGAAGTGTGAGTGTCCCAGTTGACTCTGTGCGAGAGGAGGGGGTACGCCTTTAATTGGTTGCGAGCCAATTGCTGGGCACATAGAGACAGACAACCACCGCACTCACGTCTACAGGCAAACTTTTCAATTAACCTACAGTACATGTTCTTGTGGGATGTGGGTGGAACCGGATTACCTGGAGAAAACCCACACAGGTACGGGGAAAACATGCACACTCGACACGGACAAGTGCAGATTTGAACCTGACTCGTCACAACTGCAAGGCAAATGTACTGACTGCGCTATTAGGGTACAATTGGGTCTCTAATCATGTTTAAACAAGAAATTCACTTTTTTTTTTTCTTGTTCAGGTGAAGGAGGCACGGAGGAAATTGGCAACATGATTCAGAATTACATCAAAGAAATTGAAGATCTCAGGTAAGCACAGAAAGGGACCTGATGCTATTTGTAGCCTTTAGCACAGCCGGTTGTGGCTAGAGAAGGAGCAATTTTTGCACCAAAAAATCCACACAGCATTGACATCATCAAGAGTCCTGTAATAGTTTTTTCCCCCTCAAATTGGTTAAGCAGAATTTGTATATTCATGGTTTAGTTATTCATCTCATTAAACTACTTATTGTAAATATAAATCTAAATAAATATAAATATTTAAATATTATACATATATAAATATAAAACTGTTAGGAATTGGGAAATATATATATATATATTTTTTTTTTTCCCATGAATTAGATTTAATAATGTAAGTTTAAAATTAGCAAGGTCATTTTATTAAAACAATTTCAAAAGAAGAAAAATTTGTAAAAAAAAAAAAAGTGTTCACTTTATGAAATAATTCCCTTTTTTTTTTTTTAGTAGTGTAGTTGTGTTGATTTGGTGCGATATGAATAAAATTGAATAGAAATTGTTTCTCAGGGCCAAGCTTCTGGAGAGCGAGGCTGTGAACGAGAGCCTGCGCAAGAGCCTCTCTCGCGCCTCCAGCCGCCAGGCCTTCTACGGCGGGCCCGGCTCCTTCCCCTCCGCCCCCGAGAAGGAGACGTCTGACATCATCGAGATGGCCAAGAAGGACCTGGAGAAGCTGAAGAAGCGAGAGAAGAAGAAGAAGAAAAGGTAATTGAAGATTGGCTGTTTGGTTGTCACTTTCGCTGTCAGCTGAGACCAGTCAGGCTGAAAATTGTGATTGAACCCGATTTGTGGTCACATCGAGGCAACGCTGCCATCTTGACTTACAATTGCCCCAAGTTACAAACCTTCCGGTTTGAGTTTCTGAGCGAGGTTCAGATGTGCCACTGCTGGAGTGAAGTGGAAAAAATGATGGCGCGGTTGGGGTACGTTAAAGAATATTGAGTTAAAAGTTTGGTCACAGAATAGAATTGAACTCCTAAATCGAGGCTCCACTGTAGTCATTCTGAAGATTGCTGAAGATCCAAGAAAAAAAACAGCAAAGCAGGATGAGTTTGATGCTGACACCTGTTTTGACAGAAGTACCTTGAATATAGTTTCAAAGTGTTCATCTATAACCGTAACCGTGTGCCGTAAGACCCTGGACTCTGGCAAAAGCGGGATTTTTCTCTCATCCTTTCATCCTTCCTTCCTTCCCTGCCTCCCTTACTCCTTCCTTCCTCATTCCTTCCGTCCGTCGGTCCGTCCTCCCTCTCGCCTTTCTTTCTGTTTCTTTTTCTTTTTCATTCTTTCTTTCTTTTTCTTTTTTTTCTTTTCTCTTTTTTTTCTTTATTTTCTTCTTTCTTTTTTTTCTTTCTTTTTGCTTTCTTTCTTACCTTCCTTCTTCACTCCCTCCCTCCCTCCCTCCCTCCTTCCTTCCATCCTCCTTTCCTACCTACCTTTATCCCTCCCTCTCTCCTTTTTTCCTTCCTTCCTTCCTTCCTTCCTTCCTTCCTCTGTCCCTCATTCCTCCCTTCTCTCCTTCCTTCCTTCCTTCCTTGCTTCAACCCTCTCTCCCTCCCTTCTTTCCTTCCTCCCTCCTTCCCTCCCTCCCTCTCTTCCATCCTACCCTCTCTCATCTCTCTTCCCTTTTTGTGTAACCTTTCAACCGACTCTCCTGAAGACTCCAGCAGCTATTGGAGGAGCGAGAGAGGAGGGAGGAGGAGGAGGAGGAGGTGGTGGAGGAGGTTGTCATCAGGTTTGTTGGCTTCCCCCCTCCTGCTGCCCCTTTGGCTACTCACTTTTGTGCTCATCGTCGTCATCATGAAACCCGAGCCTCCATCTTGCTTGTAGTTTGCCCATCATTAATGCTGCTTGTTTTTCTCATCTCAAAAGTTATTTTGGTTCTTATGATTTTGTTTTGCTGAACCTGAAACACCTCCAAGTGTTTTGGGAAAAAATAAATAAAATATTGGTAACCAACTTAAGTAACTATTGGTATGCATTGGCACCCTTTTCTTTTCTACTTTGACGCACTGTACTTTTCACCAACAAGTTAGTGACATTAATCATCACTCACTATTCAAAACATTAGGTACACCGGATTAATGATAACCAACAGAGCTATGTATTTTATATATTTTGTACTATTTCACAATATGTACATATTTTGGTCTTCAGAGTTTTACATTGTTTTTTTTTTTTTTCATATTTGAGTATATTCACATAGTTTTCTGGTGAACGTCTTTGTTTAAATATTTGCTTAATGTTGGCTCTTCTGACATTGTGCAAGTGTACCTAATGTTATTTGACCACTGGCAAACCCCTGACCTGCTCCTCATCCTACATGTCACATAATGATTAATACTGAGAATTGTGATCATTTTGGTCATTATAATCATTTCTTTTAAAGTTAAAATGACATCTTCGTTTTTACCAACAAATGCTAATGTCATACACCACTTAAATTTGACTTTGTTTCAAAATATTTTTGTCTTTATATCTTGGGTATTTTCTTTCTAATATATTTGTGAAAATGAATTTTTTTTTGTCCAATGTTATTTTTGTTTTACTTTTTATTTATCAAACTTCTAATTTTTTCCCTGTTTTGTATTGATTTCCCTGAGTATTTGACTATATTTAAATGTCTTTTTATTTATATTTTCTCGTACTTTTTTCTATTGTCTTTTTATATTTAATATTTTTGTAAAAATATTTATACTATTGTATGCATAGCATTTATTTTTACCCCCATTATTTTTTGCATGAATATATTCAAATATATGTACCGTTTTTTTTTTTTTTTTCAACATTTTGAGCATTATTGTTACACTACTCAAGTGTACCTAATGGTTTGACTTGTGCCACTTCCCAATAACAAATCCCAGATGTAGCTTTTATTTTTACACTTTGTGAGTAATACTGATCATTTTGCTCACTATATCCTTTCAATAATGGTTTAACTTTCACCTACAAGTTGCCTTTACAATGATGGCTAGAATTTCAGATGTCAGAACTGAGCATTATCATTATGACGGCAGACATGGGTGTACTTGAGCTTGTAGCCAACAGGTATACAGTACTGTGTGTACTGTGTGGTGTGTGGCTGCTGTAAACAACTGAAGCTAAGATACCGTAATTTCCGGCCAACAGAGCGCACCTGATTATAAGCCTCACTCACTACATTTGTAAAGGAAATACCATTTGGTGCATACATAAGCCGCACCTGTGTAAAAGCCGCAAGTGCACACATTGAAACACGAGATATTTACAAAGAAAGACGATGCACAGAAAGAGTTTTCAAAGTTTTAATAACATAGCAACAAAGCGGTAGCATGAACAGGCCTGGTAAAAAACAAAACAAAAAAACATACCGGTAAAAAAACAAAAACCGCCGCGGCAGCTACACGTTAGCAACACGGTAGCACAGCACTAACAGAGCCAGTTAAAAAAAAAAACACACACCTAAATCACTGAGACACAGAAGTAACACAGCAGAAACACGCTAGCACAGCGCTAACAGGGCTGAGGAAAAAAAAAAAAAACATACCGGTAAAACCCACTAAGACATGGCAGTAACACGGGAGCAACTTGCTAGCGCAGTGGTAACAAGCTGAGTTGAAAAAAGAAAAACGTAAAGGTAAAGGTCACTTCCTCGGCACATATATTCCACAGGTCTCACTCTTACCTTTTCTGCTCGGATGCCCCCTTACGGCCGTTAGAAAAAATGCACAAATTAGCCGCATCACCGCATAAGACGGTTGAAAGCGTGTGGAAAAAAAGTCGTGGCTTATAGGCCGGAAATTACAGTAATTTGCTAAAAAGACTGTAATTGTCCTCTCATAGCAAGGGCCCAATGTGTGTTTTTTGCCTTGATAATATTGATGATGATGTCGAAAGAATGGAGTTATCTTATAAACTAATAAATGAGTGGTTGCATTTTTCAGTGTGTGCAAGGAGGACATTCCCGACAACGAGCAGGAGAAGAACAGCGACAAGGAGAATAACATCGAGCGAGCCGGCGATGACGCCGACATGGTGAGATGCCCCAAATAAACACATTGTCTTGAAAATAATAAATAAATGAATAAAATAGTGTACAGTACAGTGTACATTGTCTAAAATAAACTACAGTGCAGCCTCAGTTCTCGAACGTCCCCGTTCTCGAACAAGTCGGTTTTCGAATGAAAATTGAGATTTTTTTTTTTTTTGCTTACGTTTTCAAACAAAAATCGGTACTCGAACGCCTCCAACAAAACCTGGAAATAACATAATGCATGCGCCTCAACCAGTTGACCCACACACAACATGCTTTGCAATTCGAACCCCCCCCCCCCCCCCCCGAAAAAAACGGAAATAACTTGACGCGCGTGGTGCAACGGCGCACTTATTATTCTGTGAGGCTGAAGGCAAGAAGGATGTCCCAAGTGCTGATCTCAAAGATATCTTTGCCTAATAAAACAAAATCCATAAGTTTGTCGAACTTCATCACCCCAATAAACCCGAATGTAGCAAGCACTGCAAAATTTTAATGTTGTGATGAGCAACTTCAGAAAAGTGCTTAAAAGATGGTCGAAACATATGACAATTAATTCTTTGTGAAAAGGAGGCGAGTCACCCCCTGTTTTCATGTTGGTGTTAACTTTTTGTAAAAAAAAAAAAAAAAAAGCTTTTTTTCCCCATCATTATTGCTTGTTTAAAGTTATTCTGCACTTTTGTTAATAAAAAGTTTACAAGGCTAGGGGCCGAGTTGCTACAGATACGCCAATGCACTCCCAGGCTAGTTTACTCTACTACCAAAGCATACATTTTAAGCAAAAAATAAATGTTTCTTAAAATATTTTATTATATAAAGTATTTAAACTATACATGTGTTTTTATTATTTTTTACTACGGCTTATTATCAGGAAAAGCTTAAAAAAGGCTATAAAAAGCATGACTTTCTGAAGCTTGGAACGCATTATATATTTTTCCATTCATTGTAATGGGAAACATCAATTTGGTTTTCGAACAAATCACTTCTCGAACCACTTTCTGGAACTGATTGTGGTTGAGAACCGAGGCTGTAGTGGATATGAAATGAAACTAAATCGACAAACGTGAAAATATCGAAAACCTGATGACTCATCACCCGGAAGGATGCACAGGAGGTGAGTGAGCATGATGAAGGCGAGGAAGAGGATGAAGAGGAGGATGAAGACATGGAGGTTGAGGACAGCTCAGACGATTCTGACTCGGAGTCGGACGAAAAAGGTGAGAGTAGTCACGCGGCGTCAAATACATACAGTACCAGGGCATACCACGGCGTCAACGTACCGAACCATAAGCCCGTTTCAGCGAAGCCAAATCTCTTCTATTGACCTCTGGGTCGGGTTTTCCCCCTCAGAGAACTTCCAGGCAGACCTGGCAAACATCACCTGCGAGATCGCCATCAAGCAGAAGCTGATCGACGAGCTGGAGAACAGCCAGCGCCGCCTGCACACGCTCAAGCAGCAGTACGAGCAAAAGCTGATGATGCTGCAGTGCAAGATCCGGGACACGCAGCTGGAGCGAGACCGGGTCCTCCAGAACATGAGTAAGGTCCCATTCGACGTGAACCTGTGTTGAGAGTTCATTTTCCCTACGAACCACGGTAGTTCAAAGTCCATTCTCAAAATATTCAGACACTGTGGAAAGCGGCTCAGACGACAAGGCCCGCAAAATCAAGACGGAGTACGAGAGGAAACTGAGCGTGATGAACAAGGAGCTGCAGAAGCTCCAGTCGGCCCAGAAGGAGCACGCCCGCCTGCTCAAGAACCAGTCGCAGTACGAAAAGCAGCTCCGCAAGCTCCAGACGGACGTGGCCGAGATGAAAAAGACTAAGGTACGCTAGAACCTCCGTAAATTGGAACAAAATGGTTGAGAATTTCCCTCCAGGAAAAAAAAAAAAAAAATCACTTCAAATAAATGTGACCGTTGTTTACTTTTATTTGTGTCACACACTCACACACAAAAGGTGAAAAACTGTTTTAGACAAAGCCCAAATCCAATGAAGTTCGGAACTTGTCAAATGTAAATACCGTAATTTCCGGCCTACAAGCCGCGACTTTTTTCACACGCTTTAAACCCTGCGGTTTATGCAGTGATGCGGCAAATTTGTGGATTGTTTTTCTAATGGCCGCAAGGGGGCACTCAAGCGGAAAAGTTGAGCGTGAGATCGGTGAAATATATGTGCCGAGGAAGTGAATTTTACCGGCCGTGTTAGCGCGCTAGCGTGTCTCTGCTGTGTTACTGGCGTGTCTCAGTGATATTTACCGATAAGTTTTATTTTAAACGGCCCTGTTAGCGTTACCGCTAGTTTGAACATTGTCTTTTTTTGTATATAAAAATGAAGACAGGTTTATAAACAGTTCACAAATCGTTTTTATTTACGTTTTGCACAATATACCAACTTACTTCGAATTTAGGTTTGGAGTTGTGGCCCCTCCCAAATGCTTTAAATATATTAAATATTAATGAAACATATATGGAATAGAAAAAAATGTCTGTGTACATCCAATTCGATGTTACCAACTGTTTTTGTATTCTAATAAAAACTAATTCTTGACAAGGTTTTATTTCTTTTCATTAATTATCTTAAATCCTTTTTATTTTTTCCTCGTTTGTTTTTATTTTTTTAACAACTAACACCTTAATTTCCACACTGAAGATCAATAAAGGCTATTCGATCAATAATACATTATAAAATTTAGAATGAGGGGGATTTATTGTTCAAATAGATTATATTACATATGTCATATTGACATTGTTGGCCATTGAGCTCACCGGTGGACTAGAATAAAGTAAAACTACTTACCCTTTGGTGACAATGTTTCAAGTTATTTTATCATTTTTAACTGGCCACAGTAATGTGTAGAATAAAATAAAATAAAGAAATAAAAATTGAAAAAAATAAATCTACTCACCCTTTGACCTTTGCAACGGTGAGGTCTGATCATTTCCAGCTATTGACATCCGTACGTATAATTAAATTACATAATGATCCCAGAAAATTCTAATACTAAACTTTAATGCAATCTTTGTATTCATTTATTTTTCTATATGTAGATTATTGACCACTATATTCTGTTGTTGTATTCAATAGATAAAAACAATGACACAGATAAAAGCCAGAGGAAACGATTTTGAATCTGACCTGCATGTTATTCTTGTTTTAGGTTCGCCTCATGAAACAGATGAAGGAGCAGCAGGAGAAGAACCGCATGAACGAGTCCCGGCGAAACCGGGAGATCGCCTCCTTGAAGAAGGACCAACGCAAACAGGAGGTCAGTGAACGCCTCATGGTGGTCATTTTCTTTGGATGCACTGTTGATGAATAGCTGCCCCCCCCCCTACTTCAGCATCAACTGAAGCTGCTGGAGGCTCAGAAGAGGCAGCAAGAACTCATCCTCAGGAGGAAGACAGAGGAGGTTGGTTTTAGCAACTTTTTGTATTTTTTGGTCTATATTTTCGGGGAATGCAGGGTTAAATTCTCTTCCGTATGTTTGGTCAGGTGACAGCTCTGAGACGGCAGGCCAGGCCCACCTCGGGGAAGGTCGTTCGAAAGGTCAATGTACCAGATCCCAACCAGGATTCAGCCCACCGTTCCCTGTCTGGACGCATGTACTCTGGACACACCGCTGGCAATGGCACGAGGTACAACTCCTTTAGCGACATTTTCTGAAGTACCGTAATTTCCGGCCTATAAGCCGCGACTTTTTTCACACGCTTTCAACCCTGTGGCTCATGCGGTGATGCGGCTAATTTGTGCATTTTTTTCCTAACGGCCGTAAGGGGCCACTCGAGAGGAAAAGGTAAGAGTGAGATCAGTGGAATATATGTGCCGAGGAAGTGACTTTTACCGGGGTATGTTTTTTTTTTTTTTTTTTTTTTTTTTTTTTTACCAGCCCTGTTCATACTACCGTATTGGTGCTATGTTAAGCTAAGCTAAGTTATTCAAATTTAGAAAACTCTTTCTGTGTACCATCTTTGTAAATATCGCGTGTTACAATGTGGGCACTTGCGGCTTTTACACAGGTGGGGCTTATGTATGTACCAAATAGTATTTCCTTTACAAATGTACTGGGTGAGGCTTATAAGCAGGTGCGCTCCGTTGGCCGGAAATTACGGTCATTAATTTTTCAGTGAAACATAACATCGTGTGTGGGCGGAGCATGTTAGCAAAGTTTAATGATTTGCCATTAAACTCCATTTACTTGGCTGCTCTGGGTCAGAGCCGTCCAATGACATTTGCTGTCCTGTGATGCAGAATGAATAAAGAATGTTTGAAAGCAGACATATCCACGGCCCTATGCGTGCAGGTCCTCCCCCAGGCGCGCCGTCGGCCTTTACTCCACCCGGATGGCCCGCAACAAGTGGCAGTCTCTGGAGCGGCGCATCTCTGACGTCATCATGCAGAGGATGACCATCTCCAACATGGAGAATGACATGAACCGCCTACTGAAGGTAAGATATTTTACAATGTTAGAAAAGGGTATTTTGGAGAAAAATAGCCCATGTTGATGTCGTTTTTCATGGTTTTTTTTGTTGGGGGAAAATATTTTTGGGGGGTGAAAAAAATCCAATCCAAACAAAAGTGTTTTATTTGTCTTATTATGTACAGTATGTCTTATTAAAGTCGTTATTACAAGATTCAAGTTCAAATCAATTATAACAGGAAATACTCTTTGGTATATTCGTTACCACACCTATATAATGTTTTAAAATAAAATTACACGTTTTTATTGGCGCCAAAATCAGAGCAGATGTCTCAATACATTTGCCCATGTTTTGCATCTTAAATGCCGTTTCTCAAACAAAATACTTGCTCGGTGCACAGTTGGCGAAAATAATGTACAAAAATGCTTCCCATATTTTTTTTTAAAGTACAACTGACACATAACCATGATTTTTAGTACGTTTTAAACTAAAAAAAAAAAAGGCAGCCCGAATCGATCTATCCGTTTTTTCACCACACGTCGTGATGTTGTCATAAATGGATTTTTGTATCTGCCGCCATGAAAATCCTCTCGAAGCATCGTTTTGGAGAAGAAGCAGGAAGTGACGTTATTTGCAGACGTCCACTCAGGCGGGTTCGTGTGTTTCTACCAGTTTTACTTGCGATAAGGTAGCTCTTTGTTCCTTCGTGTTAGCCTAAATGCCGGCTCGTTGTATTGCTGGATATTGCTCGAACGCTCGGGAGGGTGAATTCACTCTTCACTCGTTTCCAAAAGACCCGATTCGTTGTGAAAAATGAATTGCAGGACGAAGTGCTCTGTGGGTTCCAAATGACAGGCAGGTGTGTATAGAGCTATAAAAACATAATAGTTGGGGGAGGGACGATGGCGTCAACAGCATTGTTCATCGCCGTCGCGGAGGTGGATCGGGCGGGGAAGTGGTTTGGTCGTGCATGGGTCCTCCTGAGTACGCTACTTAATGTCATACATACTGTCGAGAAGTCTGTTGTTAGTTAGAAGTGATCCACATATCATCTAAATATGGCTTGAAACGATAGGGTAATATTGCCCCGGTCACTTCACTCGATTGTGAGATGTTCTTCGAAAAGAGCTTCCGTGTCAGAAGGGGCGTCGTAAAAATCCGAAAATCTCTGTGGTTCCTCTCTCATAGCAGGTGTCACCACGTGTTTTCAATGGTGACATTCCCAGTGTGACATCTGTAAGTACTTGTGATATAGCAGGGTGTTCAAATACTTATTTTCTTCACTGTATATTTAGCTCATCTAATCAGAGAACAATTTGGCTGAACCAATCAGAGGATGGGAAGGAAACAGGATCGGGTCTGATGGCCCACAGCGCTCATAACTGGTCAAGCGGGACGCTTTCTCTAAACTGGTCAAGTGTCTTCTTTCCATAGCAACGCGAGGAGCTGACCAAACGCAAGGAGAAGGTGGTGAAGAAGCGAGAGCGACTGTTCAGAGAAGGCTCCGAGGCGGAGAAGGCGGTGAGCCCGCTCAACGAGGAAGCGGACGCGCTGGCCGCCAACATCGACTACATCAACGACAGCATTGCCGACTGTCAGGCCAACATCATGCAGATGGAGGAGACCAAGGTGAGAAACTGCAATCGACGGACGGTGAGACGGTGGGAAATGTCGCTCATCGAGGTTTTTGTCGGCGTCCAGGAGGAAGGCGACACGGCCGACGTCTCTGCTGTGATTGGAACCTGCACCCTGGCAGAGGCTCGTTTCCTGCTGGATCACTTCATGTCCATGGCTATAAATAAGGTATGGACCGTAATTTCTGGCATACAGAGTGCACCTGGTTATAAGCCTCACTCAGTACATTTGTCAAGGAAATACCATCTGGTACATACGTAAGATGCACCTGTGTAAAAGCCGCAAGAAAGACGGTACACAGGAAGTGTTTTCAACGTTTTAATACCTTAGCTTAGCTTAACATAGCAACAACAGGGTTGCACAAACAGGGCTGGTTTAAAAAAAAAAAAAAAAAAGTAAAAAAAAACAAACAGCTGCAACAGGTGGACAGTAGCAACACACTAGGACAGCACTAACAGGGCTGGTTGAGGAAAAAACATACCTAAATCACTTAGACGTAGCAGCAACACGCTGCGCAGTGCTAACGATAGCGCGGCGCTAACAGGGCCAGTTAAAAAAAAAAAAAAAACATGCTGGTAAAAGTCACTTCCTCGGCACATATATTCCACCGGTGTCACGGTTATCTTTTCCACTCGAGTGCACCCTTGCGAACGTTAGAAAAAAATGCACAAATCAGCCGTATCACCGCATAAACCGCAGGGTTGAAAACGTGTAATAAAAGTTGTCGGATTTGGATTTGATTGTTTTCTCAAATACCACTTTGTACCTCACCGGGGCAGTGTTGAGTCAAGCAAATTCGCCACCTAGCTCGTTAGCTGCCCAACGTTTTCCTGTTCTGCATACAAAATGGAGAATGACCACTACTTGGCCACCTGGCTTTCATTAAAGAATAACCATGTTTGTTTATTTAAATTGATAAACATTTTTTTTCTCAGTTTTTCAATCTTTTTAATCATGTAAAGCTCGTCGGGTTTCCTTGTGTATGAAACGTAGCTCGTTAGCCATCTAGCTTTATGTTCCCAGGTTCCAATAGATGTGAACCTCCGTCTGTGTTTGTGCGTCAGGGTCTGCAGGCGGCCCAGAAGGAGTCCCAGGTGAAGGTGATGGAGGGCCGCCTGAAGCAAACGGAGATCACCAGCGCCACTCAGAACCAGCTGCT